>NC_041386.1:288781940-288902468 GCF_002162155.2 Triticum dicoccoides
CCTCGTCCTGCCACCACCTCGCCGGTGCTGGTGCCGCCTCACCGGACTGCCACCTCGCCCTTGCCATGTCGCCCAGGGCTACCTCGCCATCGTGCCACCGTCCCCAATGCCCCAGGACTGCCTCGCCATCGCGATTCGATAGAACTGTGTCCTCGACCTCCCCCTCGACGGACTCCGTCAACCCTCGCCGCCCGTACCCCTGCATCAGGGGCAAGCTCCACCCCCTAGCCGCTTTCCTCGAGCACACACGTCGCCAGTGTGTGGCCACGTGCCAGCGCTGTCCCCGTCGCGGTCACTGTCTCCTCCTGGCTCCAGCGTGCACGCACTGCACAAGCCGTCCCCGCGTTGAACCGCTCTGCCGTGCACTACTGCTGCTGCGCCCGCCCCGTGGCCATGCGGGTGAGCCGCCCTGCACAATGTCGTCGGCCTCGCCCTCTTCTACCGCCGCCTCGCTCGCAGTCGGCGCCCCGCTCCCTCACCCCCTGACCCGCGCCTTGCCTCCGTCTCGTGAGCGGCCTCGCCCCGGCCCGCCACCACTGCCCGCGGCCGCTTGCTCTCGATCGCTTCGCCGGCTGCGTCCACCGAGCCTCCTCCTGTGCTGCTGTGCGCCTAGGCACACTCGCGCTTGTGGCTGGCCGTGGCCACTGACCCAGTGGCCAGCCGCCTGTTGATTAAGCCCAGCCCCTATTTAGTTTAGTTAATAAACTACATTAGGAATAATGTTTTGTACCAATGACAGATGGGGTCCCTGGTTAAATTTAAAATGTTAAAACTATCAGAGGCTATGGAATGTAGGAACCATTGTTAGATTAAAATAAATAGAACAAATTTAATACCTGGGTAAATGACAAATGGACCCCACTAGCACTGTTCATCAGTGGACCAGTCAATGATGACAGGGTCAACTGGGCCCTCTGGCCCCATATGTACTGCACATGCACACTATGCTGGGTACAATAATGTGTACCCATAGCATTTAGCTAGTTAATTTTCGAATTAATAATAACTCCGGGAATTGTCTAAAACTTTGGAAATTAATATGAAATAATTAATAACTCGAATGAAAATACTTTATACATGAAAGTTGTGCAGAACGACGAGACGATTCCGAATACGCTAATCGTTCGTCCTGCACACGTCCCTAGCATAGCGAACATGCAACTTCCCCTCCGGTCCGTCTGTTCGAAAATGTGAAACACCAGGAATACTTTCCCGAATGTTTTCCTCCTTTGCCTGTATCACCTACTGCCGTGTTAGGGCACACCTACCACCACTCATTGTCATGTCATGCATCGTCATGCATATGTTTGCATTATATTTATTGTTTCTTACCCCTCTTCTCTCGTTAGACACCGAGAACGACGCCGTTGCTACCCAATACAACTACGATGTTGACGACTCCTCCTTCTCGACTGAGCTTCCAGGCAACCCCCACCCCCCCATGATCAACCCGATATCTCCTATTCCTTCTCTCTACTGCTTGCATTAGAGTAGTGTAGCATGTTACTGCTTTTTGTTAATCCTATTCTGCTGCATAGCCTTTCTTTGCTACTACTGTTGTTACCTTTACCTGCAATCCTAAATGCTTAGTATAGGATGCTAGTTTATCATTAGTGGCCCTACATTCTTGTTTGTCTACCATGCTATATTATCAGGCCGTGATCACTCGGGAGGTGTCTTATATACTTTATATATGATACATGTGGTGACTAAATACGGGTATGCTCGTAGAGTACCCACGAGTGATTCAAGGATGGGAGGCTAAAAGGACAGTTGTCCCGATGGCCCTCTGGGTGGATCTTTGTGGCGAAGCGTCAGGGAAAGTTGAGACCACACTATTGCAGGATGGTCCAAAAGCGACACTACGATTAGAGACCCTTCAACCAAACTGTGTGTGATGCCACAATCGCAAACAATGGTGTAAAAGAATCGTAAAAAATGTGCAAACCGTTTGCAAAGAGGAGGAACAAAAGAAACGGGCAGCTAGATGAAGGTGTGTGCAATATACAGCATACGGTTCACTCGGATGAACTATGTGTGATTAGGCAACACAATGGAAACGGTTCAACTGAACAAGATGTGTGTGATACACGGCAAACAGGTCTGTAATCAAAAATGTGTGCGAAGACCAATAATAACACAGACTATTGCTGCTAATAAGCCGTGTGATTTGCTTTGTCTATAGAAGAATAACATGTGTGTGTGTATAACTGAAATAAACATCCAATTAAATAAGTGACTATATAGATCATTCGCACACACCTTGATAAACAATTGCATGCATTCTAAAGTAGGAGAAACGATCGTCTAGTCATCTACTTCTTGTGACGCTCCCGCCACAGCTCTATGGCTCGATCCCTCGTCTGAGGTAGGAAGAAGACAGTTCCTCATGTCAATGATCTGCCTGTACATCTCATAGCCTGTGTACCCGTCCTTGGCCGCGTACTTGACGTGTTCTTCATCCAGTCTCTCATGCCAAACACTCTGCCAAGCGTTCTTGTCCTTCTTGCTCTCTTCTTTCATCTTCGCGTAGTAGGGGTCGATGATGGCCGAGGCGAGCTCAACCAGGGAGTACACTTTGTTGTTGTCGCTCCCCAGACCTTGTAGTGGTGCTCGATGTTGACAAGATTCGGGCATTTCAAGCCCGAAACTTTGAGTGCTTTTAGATCGTTGGTGGTGTCCACCGTAGCGAAAGTGTAGTCGGAGCTGTTGATAAACCTGGAGAAACGCTCGCAAGGCCTTGTGGCCAGGTGATAGTAGTAGATGAGGACATCATGTCGCACGCACAACTGGGCGATGGCAACCTTCTGATCATGCCCTGCACGACCCATGGTGTACTCGAGGTCGAAGCCAACCAATTGGTACTTGTCCTTGGCAAGGAACTCCTCCATAGTTTGGATGGATCTCTCCACCAGGACCGGACCGTTCGTGTACACCACTGAGAGAGCCTTCCCCCTCACGTGGGTGTCCACGACGTGTTGCGTGGTGAACGGCCCGCCATTGTCGTCGTCGGCCACTGGGAGCGCCATTGGAGCCACGGGGAGCGCCATTGGAACCATTGGATGTCCTCTCTGTATGTGTCCTCGTGGATGTGCTTATTGTGTCATGTGAGACGGGAGCTGAAGGTAGATGGTAGCAGGAATAAAAGTGAGTCGGGCGGCGTGCATTCTCGGCATCCGCATAACAGTTTTTGTAGTGGGTAACTGCATCGTTGCGTCGCGCCCGGCACAACCGCATGCACATGAACGTGCCTGATCATGCGTCTACCCCAAACACTGGCAGCGCATGTGGAGGGACGAGGGTAGAGCACCCGAAGGGACGCGAGAGTAGAGCGCGCATGGCGGGATGCGAGCAGAGCGCGCCGTGGCCGCTTGAACCGCAAGCAACCACACGCATAGAGCAGTTGAACACATAGGAAATGGTCGCCTACAAGCCGGCCGACAGTTGCGTCGCTGCGTAGAGAGCGGTTGTGTTCTACTACCTCCATCTAGTCTATAGTCCCTTCTATATTCCATGCCATACTTTGCCCTCAAATTTAACCAGGAAAATGTTAATGCATGTTATAAAAATTATATAATTGGAAACTATGTTCAAATATGAATCCAACTATATAATCTCTGGCGACATGCATTCATATTTTATTAGTTCAATCATACTTATAAACCAGGATGGGGTATAGCAGGTAATTTAATTGCAAACATTTTTTTATTAACCGTATGTGTACATGGCCTTTCGTCCTCCACTCGCACGTCTTGTCACCACGCTGCCGCAGACGGCTTACAGCACAAGCTTCCGCAAAGCTCGGGGTCGTTGTTTGGGCCAAACAGTGGCGCCAATGAATCATCACTGAGCCTGTTCCCGCGCCACCTCGTAGGTTCCCGCGCAAGATTCCCACCGAACTCGGTGAAATCCCCCAAAATCCCAATGCTTACCGGCCTGCTATATAAACCCTCATGGCCGGCGAGTGCTGCGTCGCATTTTCCCCTCCCTCCCTGTAGCTTCTCTTGTGTGCTTCTCCCACAATCGCCAACGGCACCGGTCTGTCGTCCTCTCTGAGCCACTCCGCCGTCATTAGAGGATAACTCTAGCTGGGAGGCTACACCGCGGTGGCGGCGTAGTCCTCGGTGTAGTGTAGTGTGCATGGTGTCCCTGTTGGGTGTGTGCGGAACACCCACCACATGCTCCGCCGCCGCTGCCCAACGGCAGCTGTTGCCGGCCGCCATTGCCGCCACACCATCATTGAAATCTAGGGCCATCTCCCGCTCCGCCGCCGCGGCCCGAAGGCGGGAGGTGGTCGTCGTGGCCAACCGGCATGGCACCTCCTATAGCCATTAAAATCAAGACATGTGGCGTCACGTGAATGGTTAACAGAACACACATGGTTTGCATTACACAAACATTTGAGATATTAAAGTGGCAGCTATTTTTACAAAATGCCTTTGTTGGGTGTCATTACTCGGGTGCCATTCCATGATAGCATGCCCAGTTTCATGAATTTCAAACAAGTTTTGGATTTACTAGAAATTAAAAATAAAGTATCTCAATGTTTTGCTGGCAAACAACCGTGCATTGGTGTTTGACATTCATTCCCATTTCTTGCATGGGACCTAAGCATGCAACCAAGGACACATATTTGATTTTTCACCCAATTTATATGCACTAGAGCATGTGCATGTAGTTCAAATTTGAATTATGCACATCTATGCATTGAAAACTCAGTTAATGCATAAAAATGTCCAAACGAACCTCGAAAAATCACAAAAATTTACACAACACTCCTGTTATTCTATGTCGACACGAGAAAGTTTTTAAAAGCAATAAGAGGCAATGGATATCGTTTCGTCCCCAAAGGTAGGACGTTCCCTACCGAAACCATCATGCTTGTTGTGAGAAGCTCTGGTTTGTGAGAAGCATATACCCAAACCTGCCCCAAATGGGGCAAATTTTTTACCATGGCATGTTGATGCCGCTCCAGGATACCATGCCAAGTTTCATGAATTTTAGACGAGTTTCGGATTACTACAATTTAAAAACGAGATATCTCAATGTTTGCGGCCAAGTGACGGTGGCAGGGTGCTTGACATTCATTCCCATTTCTTGCATGGGACCTAAGCATGCAACCAAGAACACATATTTGAATTTTTCAACCAATTTATATGCATTAGAGCATGTGCATGTAGTTCAAATTTGAGTTATGCACATAAATGCATTTAAAAGTCAATTAATGCATAAAATGTCTAAACAAACCCCGAAAAATCCCAAAAATTAACACAACACTACTGTTGTTCTGTGTTAACACTAGGAAAAATTTGAAATCGAGAAGAGGCAAAGGATATCATTTTTTTCAGAAAGGTGAAATGTTCCCTACCGAAACCATCAGGCTTGTTGTGAGAAGCTCTGGTTTTTGAGAAGCATATACCCAAACCTGCCCCAAATGGGACAAAAAATTTACCACGACTTGTTGATGCCTCTCCATGATAGTTTGCGGCCGAGTGATGGTGGCAAGGTGCTTGACATTCATTCACATTTCTTGCATGGGACCTAGCCATGCAACCAAGGACACAAATTCGAATTTTCAACCAATTTATATGCATTAGAGCATGTGCATGTAGTTCAAATTTGAATTATGCACATAAATGCATTTAAAAGTCAATTAATGCATAAAATGTCTAAACAAACCCCAAAAAATCCCAAAAATTAACACAACACTCCTGTTGTTCTGTGTTAACACTAGGAAAAATTTGAAATCGAGAAGATGCAATGGATATCGTTTTGTTCAGAAAGGTGAAATGTTCCCTACCGAAACCATCAGGCTTGTTGTGAGAAGCTCTGGTTTTTGAGAAGCATATACCCAAACCTGCCCCAAATGGGACAAAAAAATTACCACGACATGTTGATGCCTCTGCATGATAGTTTGCGGCCGAGTGATGGTGGCAGGGTGCTTGACATTCATTCCCATTTCTTGCATGGGACCTAGCCATGCAACCAAGGACACAAATTTGAATTTTCAAGCAATTTATATGCATTAGAGCATGTGCATGTAGTTCAAATTTGAATTATGCACATAAATGCATTGAAAACTCAGTTTATGCATAAAAATGTCCAAACGAACCCCGAAAAATCACAAAAATTGACACAACACTCCTGTTGTTCTATGTTGACAAGGGAAAAAATTGAAAGCAATAAGAGGCAATGGCTATCGTGTCGTCCCCAAAGGTGGGACGTTCCCAACCGAAACCATCATGCTTGTTGTGAGAAGCTCTGGTTTGTGAGAAGCATACACCCAAACCTTCCCCAAATGGGACCAAAATTTTACCATGGCATGTTAATGCCGCTTCATGATAGCATGCCAAGTTTCCTGAATTTCAGATGAGTTTTGGATAACTACAATTTAAAAACCAGGTATCTCAATGTTTGCGGCCAAGTAACGGTGGCAGGGTGCTTGAAATTCATTCCCATTTCTTACATGGGACCTAAGCATGCAACCAAGAAGACATATTTGAATTTGTTCAACCAATTTATATGCATTAGAGCATGTGCATGTAGTTCAAATTTGAACTATGCACATAAATGCATTTAAAACTCAATTACTGCATAAAAATTTCCAAACAAACCCCGAAAAATCCCAAAATTAACACAATACTCCTGTTGTTCTATGTTGACACTAGGAAAAAAATTGAAATCGAGTAGTGGCAATGGATGTTGCTTCATTCAGAAAGGTGAAATGTTCCCAACCGAAACCATTAGGCTTGTTGTGAGAAGTTCTGGTTTTTGAGAAGCATATACCCAAACCTGCCCCAAATGAGAGAAAAAATTTCCATGGCATATTGATGTTGCTCCATGATAGAATGCCAAGCTTCGTGAATTTCAGACGAGCTTTGGGTTTATAGAATCTAAAAACCAGGTATCTCAATGTTTGCGGCCGAGTGATGGTGGCAGGGTGCTTGACATTCCTTCCCATTTCTTGCATGGGGCCTAACCATGCAACCAAGGACACATATTTGAACTTTCAACCAATTTATATGCATTAGAGCATGTGCATATAGTTCAAATTTGAATTATGCACATAAATGCATTGAAAACTCAATTAATGCATAAAAATGTCCAAACGTACCCCGAAAAATCACAAAAATTGACACAACACTCCTGTTGTTCTATGCTGACACGAGAAATTTTTTGAAAAAAGTAAGAGGCAATGGATATCGTTTCGTCCCCAAAGGTGGGACGTTCCCTACCGAAACCATCATGCTTGTTGTGAGAAGCTCTGGTTTGTGAGAAGCATATACCCAAACCTGCCCCAAATGGGACAAAATTTTTACCATGGCATGTTGATGCCGCTCCATGATAGCATGCCAAGTTTCATGAATTTCAGACGAGTTTTGGATCACTACAATTTAAAAACCAGGTATCTCAATGTTTGCGGCCGAGTAATTTGTGACAGGGTGCTTGACATTCATTCCCATTTCTTACATGGGACCTAAGCATGCAACCAAGAAGACATATTTGAATTTTTTCCAACCAATTTATATGCATTAGAGCATGTGCATGTAGTTCAAATATGAATTATGCACATAAATGCATTGAAAACTCAATTAATGCATAAAAATGTCCAAAAAACCCGAAAATCCCAAAAATTAACACAACACTCCTATTGTTCTATGTTGAGACTAGGAAATTGATGTCGTTTCGTTCAGAAAGGTGAAATGTTCCCTACCGAAACCATCAGGCTTGTTGTGAGAAGCTCTAGTTTTTGAGAAGCATATACCCAAACCTGCCTCAAATGGGACAAAAAATTTCCATGGCATATTGATGCCGCTCCATGATAGCATGCCAAGCTTCGTGAATTTTAGACGAACTTTAGATTTATAGAATCTAAAAACCAGGTATCTCAATGTTTGCGTCTGAGTGATGGTGGCAGGGTGCTTGACATTTATTCTCATTTCTTGCATGGGACCTAAGCCTGCAACCAAGGACACGGATTTGAATTTTCAACCAATTTATATGCATTAGACCATGTGCATGGAGTTCAATTTTGAATTATGCACATAAATGCATTGAAAACTCAGTTAATGCATAAAAATGTCGAAACGAACCCCGAAAAATCACAAAAATTGACACAACACTCCTGTTGTTCTATGTTGACACGAGAAAAAAATTGAAAGCAATAAGAGGCAATGGATATCATTTCGTCCCGAAAGGTGGGACGTTCCCAACCGAAACCATCATGCTTGTTGTGAGAAGCTCTGGTTTATGAGAAGCATATACCCAAACCTTCCCCAAATGGGACCCAAATTTTACCATGGTATGTTGATGCCGCTCCATGATAGCATGCCAAGTTTGATGAATTTCAGACGAGTTTTGGATCACTTCAATTTAAAAACCAGGTATCTCAATGTTTGCGGCCGAGTGACGGTGGCAGGCTGCTTGAAATTCATTCCCATTTCTTACATGGGACCTAAGCATGCAACCAAGAAGACATATTTGAATTTTTTCAACCAATTTATATGCATTAGAGCATGTGCATGTAGTTCAAATTTGAATTATGCACATAAATGCATTGAAAACTCAATAAATGCATAAAAATGTCCAAAAAACCCCGAAAATCCCAAAAATTAACACAACACTCCTATTGTTCTATGTTGAGACTAGGAAATTTTTTGAAATCGAGAAGTGGCAATGGATATTGTTTCATTCAGAAAGGTGAAATGTTCCCTACCGAAACCATGAGGCTTGTTGTGAGAAGCTCTGGTTTTTTCGAAGCATATACCCAAACCTGCCCCAAATGAGACAAAAAATTTCCATGGCATATTGATGCCGCTCCGTGATAGCATGCCAAGCTTTGTGAATTTCACGCGAGCTTTGGATTTATAGAATCTAAAAACCAGGTATCTCAACGTTTGCGGCCGAGTGATGGTGGCAGGGTGCTTGACATTCCTTCCCATTTCTTGCATGGGACCTAACCATGAAACCAAGGACACATATTTGAATTTTCAACCAATTTATATGCATTAGAGCATGTGCATGTAGTTCAAATTTGAATTATGCACATCAATGCATCGAAAACTCAGTTAATGCATAAAAATGTCCAAACGAACCCCAAAAAATCACAAAAATTAACACAACACTCCTGTTGTTCTATGTTGACACGCGATTTTTTATGAAAGAAATAAGAGAAAATGGATATCGTTTCGTCCCCAAAGGTGGGACGTTCCCTACCGAAACCATCATGCTTGTTGTGAGAAGCTCTGGTTTGTGAGTAGCATATACTCAAACCTGCAACAAATGAGACAAAAGTTTTACCATTGCATGTTGATGCCGCTCCATGATAGCATGCCAAGTTTCATGAATTTCAGGCGAGTTTCGGATCACTACAATTTAAAAACCAGGTATCTCAATGTTTGCGGCCGAGTAACGGTGGCAGAGTGCTTGACATTCATTGCCATTTCTTACATGGGACCTAAGCATGCAACCAAGAAGACATATTTGAATTTTTTTCAACCAATTTATATGCATTAGAGCATCTGCATGTAGTTGAAATTTAAATAATGCACATAAATGCATTGAAAACTAAATCAATGCATAAAAATGTCCAAACAAACCCCGAAAAATCCCAAAAATTAACACAACACTCCTGTTGGTCTTTGTTGACACTAGGAAATTTTTTGAAATCGAGAAGTGGCAATGGATATCGTTTCGTTCAGAAAGGTGAAATGTTCCCTATCGAAACCATCGGGCTTGTTGTGAGAAGCTCTAGTTTTTGAGAAGCATGTACCCAAACCTGCCCCAAATGGGACAAAAAATTTCCACGGCATATTGATGCCGCTCCATGATAGCATGCCAAGCTTCATGAATTTCAGACGAGCTTTGGATTTATAGAATCTAAAATCCAGGTATCTCAATGTTTGCGGCCGAGTGATGGTGGCAGGGTGCTTGACATTCATCCCCATTTCTTGCTTGGGACCTAACCATGCAACTAAGGACACATATTTGAATTTTCAACCAATTTATATGCATTAGAGCATGTCCATGTAGTTCAAATTTGAATTATGCACATAAATGCATTAAAAACTCATTTAATGCATAAAAATTTCCAAACGAACCCCGAAAAATCACAAAAATTGACACAACACTCATGTTGTTCTATGTTGACACGAGATTTTTTTTGAAAGAAATAAGAGACAATGGATATCGTTTCGTCCCCAAAGTTGGGACGTTCCCTACCGAAACCATCATGCTTGTTGTGAGAAGCTCTGGTTTGTGAGAAGCATATACTCAAACCTGCAACAAATGAGACAAAAGTTTTACCATTGCATGTTGATGCCGCTCCATGATAGCATGCCAAGTTTCATAAATTTCAGACGAGTTTCGGATCACTACAATTAAAAAACCAGGTATCTCAATGTTTGCGGCCGAGTAACGATGGCAGAGTGCTTGACATTCATTGCCATTTCTTACATGGGACCTAAGCATGCAACCAAGAAGACATATTTGAATTTTTTTCAACCAATTTATATGCATTAGAGCATCTGCATGTAGTTCAAATTTAAATAATGCACATAAATGCATTGAAAATTAATGCATAAAAATGTCCAAACAAACCCCGAAAAATCCCAAAAATTAACACAACACTCCTGTTGGTCTTTGTTGACACTAGGAAATTTTTTGAAATCGAGAAGTGGCAATGGATATCGTTTCATTCAGAAAGGTGAAATGTTCCCTATCGAAACCATCAGGCTTGTTGTGAGAAGCTCTAGTTTTTGAGAAGCATGTACCCAAACCTGCCCCAAATGGGACAACAAATTTCCACGGCATATTGATGCCGCTCCATGATAGCATGCCAAGCTTCATGAATTTCAGACGAGCTTTGGATTTATAGAATCTAAAATCCAGGTATCTCAATGTTTGCGGCCGAGTGATGGTGGCAGGGTGCTTGACATTCATTCCCATTTCTTGCTTGGGACCTAACCATGCAACTAAGGACACATATTTGAATTTTAAACCAATTTATATGCATTAGAGCATGTCCATGTAGTTCAAATTTGAATTATGCACATAAATGCATTAAAAACTCATTTAATGCATAAAAATGTCCAAACGAACCCCGAAAAATCACAAAAATTGACACAACACTCATGTTGTTCTATGTTGACACGAGAAAGTTTTTGAAAGCAATAAGAGGCAATGGATATCATTTCATCCCCAAAGGTGGGACGTTCTGTGACGCCCCGAGACCGATGTGCCAGGTGTCTTCCAGCTATTCGCCGTTGTTGCCATGTCATTCGCTTGTGCATTGCATCTTGTCATGTCATCATGTGCATTGCATCATCATGTTTTCAAAACTTGCATCCGTCCAGGTTTCCTCGTTCCGTCCATTGTCCGTTCTGAGCCCAGACACACTTGCACGCGCCCGCGGAGTGTCTGAAATAGTATTTTATAAGTGGCCGGAAAATGTTCTCGGATTGGGTTGAAAGTTGGCGTGTGGTCTTATTGTAGTGTAGATAGACCGCCTGTCAAATTTCATCGCTTTCGGAGTTCGTTTGACGCCCCAATGGATAACTATAGTGGCATTATAGTTGGTCTAACATCGGACGTTTTCGGTCTCTGGAAACAGATGCCAGGCCCTCTCTGTCTTCTCCCCCTCGCAGTCTCGCCACAGCCCACCTAGTCCATCCTCCTTCCCCTCTTCGCTTCCGGAGTTGTCCGATGCGCCCGCACGGTCCTAAACCCTCCCTGCTCAGTGCACCGAACCCTCTCACGCGTGCGTCCGAAAAGTTGTCCCGGACCCAACCCAGACTGTCGCCACCCTTGTGTCCGGATCATCCCCAAACATCTACAAAACGTCACCATTTTCTTATTTGGACTCCTCTAACCTTTTATTCTCGATCGTCCGATTTAATCGGAGGGTCCAAGCTCTATCCCCCTACCTATTTAAATAGATCAACCCCTAACCCTAGCCTTAGCCCGTCCAATCCTCCTAGCGCCGCCACCCACTGATTTCTCCAACTGGTCTCCCCCTTCCTCGGGATCTGTCTGATCCTTCCACCCATCCCACCTCGATTTCAGTCCCTGACTAGTCGCCTTCGAACCTACCCAACCGGTGCCTCCCCTGGATCCCGTCGTCCACCACCGAAGCCACCAGGACCGGCCGCGTCCCTCTCCTTCCCTTCGTTCTCCTCCTCCTCCTGTCGTCTCTCTCTCCCTCTCGCTCAATTTTGCTCTCTCTCTCTCCCAGGTACGTCCGTGCAGGAACCGCAAGGAGGAAGCCGCCATCGCCAAGTTCTTGTTGTACGCGTCTGGATCCACCATGCCCGGCTCCTCCGCGCTTGATTTCCGCCGTTCTCTGCCCGTTCCCGCTGCTCCTCGTCACCAGCGCATCTGCTCCGGCCATGGGATACCAGCGTAGTACCTCGCCATGGACGCCAGGTCCCAAGGACTCCGCTGCCTTCTCTTCGATCCGGCAGGAAACGAGACCCGAAGGTTTCTCGCGCATGGATCCGGACGCCACTGAGCTCCCTCGCCGACCCCTCATCATCCTGCCGCTCGCCGGAGTCCTCAGCCCCGCCGTGCCGGCTATTTGCTTCATCGAACCGGCCGCCAAGTCCCATGCCGCTGCTGCTCTTTTTCCTATCGAGAAGACGAGGATGCCGCATCTGCCCCGAGTCGTCCGAGTGACCCCGTTGACCAGTCCCCGCGAGTCCTAGCCGCCAGCGCCGCTTGGGCCTCATCCTTGTCTCGCCAAGACCCAGTGTCCTGCCGGCCTGCCTTGGCCTCTCCACCGACCGGGCTTGGCCCATGGTGCGATATCCCCCCAGCTCCCATGCTCTGTGTCAGGCCCAGTGCACGGATTCGGCCCTGTTATGTTTTTTTCTTGCTAGGACGTTTTTTCTATTTAATGAGAGCACTGCAGTTTTCAGAAAACCCCTTAATGTTCATGCATATAATAACTTAATAATTGTGCATCATATTAAAAAGATTTATATATGAAACTTGCTCAGAATTTTGTGTAGATTAATAATTTGCAACTTTCATCTATGTGTTAAAATGTTTAAAATGATGTTTTGCATAGATTTTCCCATATTACCATGTAAAATGTTTTAATTCACAACTATTCAACCGTAGCGCCAAATTTAATAAACCTTATATGTAAATGGGGTAGAATTTTGCCTAGTTTAACATGGTGGCCTTGCTTTGCATGTTTAATAAGTCTAAAATTGTATTTAGGGCAGAACAGTACCAAATCTAATATAGGCATACG
Organism: Triticum dicoccoides; assembly: GCF_002162155.2. NCBI lineage: Eukaryota > Viridiplantae > Streptophyta > Magnoliopsida > Poales > Poaceae > Triticum > Triticum dicoccoides. The sequence goes on from NC_041386.1 coordinate 288,795,196, forward strand.
GGGATTTACCGGAGTTGTTGTTTGTCGTTCCGGCCTCATTTAATCTTGCCTAGATAGGTAGTTTTCATTTGCTTCACCCTCTTGCCATGTTTAACAACATTTAATATTGTTGGCTACATAAACGAGATCGAACTAAATAACTTGCATGTGGTGTTTCGTCAATATGCAACGGAGTTGCATGTTGAACTCCACTTAATTTGTAGGATTGTTTGTGCACTTTGCCATGCCATGCTTCATTAAACCGGACATGTAGCATACTTGGTTGTGCATCGTGCCATGCTTATGTGGTGGTTGTTTATTATGTTGTTTGCTCCTTTCCGGTGTTGCTTCTTCAGGCTAGTTCCAATAACGTCGCGTTTGTGAGGGCCCGTTCGACTATGGCCGTTTGTCTTCTTCATGGACTCGTTCTTCTTCCTTGCGGTATTTCAGGCAAGATGACCATACCCTCGAAATAACTTCTATCTTTGCTTGCTAGATGCTCGCTCTTTTGCTATGCCTATGCTGCGATACCTACCACTTGCTTATCATGCCCCCCATATTGTTTAGCCAAGCCTCTAACCCACCTTGTTCCTAGCAAACCGTTGTTTGGCTATGTTACCGCTTTGCTCAGCCCCTCTTACAGCGTTGTTAGTTGCAGGTGAAGATTGGAGCTTGTTCCATGTTTGGAACATGGATATTTTGTTGGGATATCACAATATCTCTTATTTAATTTATGCATCTATATACTTGATAAAGGGTGGAAGGCTCGGCCTTATGCCTGGTGTTTTGTTCCACTCTTGCCGTCCTAGTTTCCGTCATATCGGTGTTATGTTCCCGGATTTTGCGTTCCTTACGCGGTTGGGTTATAATGGGAACCCCTTGACAGTTCGCCTTGAATAAAACTCCTCCAGCAATGCCCAACTTTGGTTTTCCCATTCGCCACCTAGCCTTTTCTTTCCCTTGGGTAGGCCTGCCCAAGGGTCATATTTATTTTAACCCCCCCAGGCCAGTGCTCCTCTGAGTGTTGGTCCAAACTAGAGCCCTGTGCAACACCCCCTTGGGGAAACTCGAGGTTTGGTTTTAGTTGTATGGAGCGCTCATCTGAGTGTGCCCTGAGAACGAGATATGTGCAGCTCCTATCGGGATTTTTCGGCACATTCGGGCGGTGTTGCTAGACTTGTTTTACCATTGTCGAGGATGTCTTGTAACCTAGATGCCGAGCCTGATCGGTTTGTCTTGGGAGAAGGAATATCCTTCATTGACCATGAGAGCTTGTGATGGGCTAAGTTGGGACACCCCTGCAGGGATTTGAACTTTCGAAAGTTGTGCCCGCGGTTTTGGGCAGATGGGAATTTGTTAATGTCCGGTTGTAGAAAACCTGAAGTTGATCTTAATTAAAATACATCAACCGCGTGTGTAACCGTGATGGTCTCTTCTCAGCGGAGTCCGGGAAGTGAACACGGTGTTGGAGTAATGCTTGACGTAGGTTGTTCTATGTCGGGGAAACTGATCCACGAACACCTATGGGGCCGGCGGACCGAGCCCCTTTCGGTTCGGCGGGGGGCGGAGATCGCACGAAGAGCAGATCGAGGCGAAGCACACGAGCAGTTTACCCAGCTTCGGAGCTCTCCGGAGAGATAACACTCCTACTGCTGCTTGTCTGATTGTATTATGTTCTTGCTCGCGAGAGCTAAGTGTTTTTCTGGCTCACGAATGAATCGAACCCAACCCCCCCTACGTTGCGCATGGGCCTCCTTTTATACGCTAAAGGGGTCACCGACAGGTGGCAACGCAGAGAAGGGTACAAATGTTAAAAGTGAGGTGGTTGGTACAGTTACTTGTACAGTGTACCCTACCTAACCCTGACGGCAGGGGACAAGGGCATTAAATGCCCGTCTGAGTCGCCCAAACAGTGCAGAAAAGGACCGTTAGGGGCGCCACCGTTCGCCACGATGGCGATCTTGTCAGCTTCGCATGCCACTGCGCACCGCTGGCTGCACAGCCTCCCACCACACGCGCCCGAGGAGGCCTCCCAGAGCGACACGTTGGTGGATGCGCTGGAGCGTGGGCACAGAGTGGCCGCCTGCCGCGGCAAGTGCCTTGCCGCTGCTGTTATCTTGTCGGGTCCGGAAGCTTGTCGCTCACCGGGCCTCGGGGTACCTTGGTTGGTCTTCCCGGCAAGCTCCTCTTGTCGGGCCTTGTTGCCTTGCCGGAGCGCGTGGCGCGTCGCTGCAAGTTCCTTGGAGTGCCTTGGTTGGCCTTCCCGGCAAGCTCCTCTTGCCGGGGCCTTGTCTCCTGAGCTTAAATACTTTGTTCTTGAATGGCTCCAAGGGAACCACGGAGGATCTTGGCGTTCGCCCGGCAAGCCTTGCCGCGGGGTGCTGCAACTGCTCGTGCACAAGTTCGGGGTACTAGGGTACCCCTATTCTAGTACACCGATAGGAGCCCCCAGGCCCGGGCCAAACACGGTGCCGAGCGCTGTTGGGCCAGGCCCAAGACAGGGCACGGGCACACGCGGATTGGGCCACACCGAATCTCGCTCCGTATCAACCGCGGTCTCCCCTAACGGCACGCGTTGAATGCGGCATCGTGGGAGAGATCGTGGGTGGTTCTTTATTCGGAAGGGCGAAACGTCCGCCCCGTCCCTCTTTATAAGCAGAGGAAACAGGGGCAGTTCGTTCCCCCTCGCTGGTTGCTACTACTCCATCTTCACGAATCTCCGCCGCTCCCCCCCTTCTTCTCGAAGCCGAGAGAGCAGCGCTCCGCCCCCCATTGCCACCAGCATCACCAACGCCGTCGACCTCCCCCACCACCTCCGCCATGGCTCCGAAAGCCGACAAGGGAAAGGGCGTGAAGTCGGCCGAGGCGCAGCGGCTCGCGGCGCTGCGGAAGGAGCGGGCGATCTTCTCCCCCCAGCTCGGTGTGAGGGAGCTGAGGGAGTACTTCTACCTCTTTTGGGCGACAGAGACGCGGGCGCATCCGCGCACGAGGGTACTCCCGGCCGCTGCCTCGGAACTGGCTCCAAACGGGTACCCATTCTTCGCGCTGTTCTTCTATTGCGGGCTCTGCCCGCCCTTCTCGGAATTCTTCTGCGATATCATGAACACCTACGGCTTCCGCCTCCTTGATTTCACCCCCAACGCCGTTCTGACCATGGCAGTTTTCGCACACTTGTGCGAAAACTTTGTCGGAGTCCACCCCAATGTTGCCCTTTTCCGCCACTTCTTCATACCTCGGGTAGAGAGAGGAGAGCCGCTTGCTGGAGGGATTGCCTGGATCTCGAGAGTCGGCAAGAAGGAGGCGTACTTGGAGGGTGAGCTCCGTAGCATGTGGAAGGAGTGGAGAGCAGAGTGGTGCTGGATCGTCGAGGAGAATCCGCAGCCCTTCACCGCCGTGCGCCAAGCTCCAATAGTGCGCGGCAATGACTGGAGCAACGTGGCCCCGGAAGACGAGAGGCTGAAGATCGCCATTACTAGGATCCTTCGCCTTAGGCTTGCCGGGCTCACTGTAGGTGCTGTAGGCGCAGATTTCCTCCGCCGCCGCATCGCCCCCCTGCAGGAGAGGGGGAGGCCCGCCTGGGAATTCAAGAACTCGACGGACATCATGAGGCTGCGGCCGGGCCTCAACTACAACTTCACCATCTTGGAGCTGGATGCAATGCTCCTGGAATTGTTCAAACGCGACCCCCAGCACCCATTCACGCTGCCGAGGGGCGTCGTTCCATTGTGCAACAATTCTTCGCTTGACCGGATCCACGCTATGATGCCGTTGTGCGATTCACACGGAATCGTTCCAACTTGGCAAGAGCCTGCGATGACGTCGTGTAAGTGTTCTTCGACAACTTGGAAGAAGTGCCGGTCCACGCTGATGAGCAGAAGAGCCTCACCCATGACACCACCGACGAGGAGCTGCAGCGCATCGCCACTAGGGCGGAAGAGGTTGCGGCCGCAGCTGCGGCGGGCGTGTTCGGGTTCACTATGGAGGAGGCGGAGGCGGCAAACCTTGCCGAGCGCGCGGAGTTCATTGGCGAAGAAGAGCCTGCCGGCTCTGAAGCTGAGCCGAGCGAGGCCGGCGAGGAAGAGCCCGAGCCTTCAGAAAGCTTGCCGCAGGCGGAGCCCCCGGCCCCGCCAAGAAGGCGTCTTCGCAGGGGCGCGGACGTAGCGGGGCGGCAGCCGGGTCAACAGCCGCCGAGCCGTGCGACACGCTCTACCGCGGCAAGCAATGTTGCCGCGGGAGCGCCTCACGCAGCAGCGGCAACTGGAGCGGGATCTTCCCGGGCCTCCGCCACCGCCCCCGCCAAGCGGGCAAGGGATCCTACTCCTCCGCCTCGCCGCACCAGAGGGGAGCCGGACTTCGATCTTTCCGCGCTCAGCTCCGACGAGGAGGAAGAAGAGTAAGCTTCTTTGGTGCTCTTGTAGTTTTTCAACCTTGCTGTTTTTATCTTGTATCTGACTTGCTTCAATCTGGACTCCTTTCTTTTCAGGACGCTGGCCCAGAGAGCGGCGAAGAGGGCCAAGGCCGCGGTGATTGTCATCGAAGATGACCCCACCGTGTCAGCAGGGGGTGGGTCTGAGACCAGCTTGACGGACCCGGCAACCACTCCTCAAAGCAGCCCCCAGCGCAGCCCCCAGTGTAAGATCATAGTTAGCTTTCCGCTGTTAGGCGCGCATGAGTGATTTTTCCTTTGTAGATATCTTGCTTGTTGATTTGTTTAGGAGCAGAGCAGCCATATCAGGAGCGCCCGGAAGCTGGTCCCAAAGTGCCATCTGCCTCGTCTACGCCGCCAAGGGAGGAGTTCCCGGTAAGGGAGCTCTCTCCGGCAAGGGGCAGCACCATTGATCCTGCGGCGGCCGAGACCGCAACTGCAGATCTTGGCACAGGTAACTCACTTGTCCAAAAACTTTCCCTTGGGTTCTTCTTCTTCTGATTTTCTTCTCTTGGATTTTTGATTGATTTTTCTCCCTTCTTCGTTCTTCAGACCCATCTGCTGCTGAGCCAATGGAGACAGAGGGCGCCGGCGAGGAAGGCGCGCATGGCAGCACTGACGATGCCGCCACCAACGAAGAAGGGGCCGGTGCTGATGAGACCGCCGGCGATGAGGCCGCCAAGGCTGCCGCCGCAGAAGCCGGCGAGGGGTCGGGCGATCGCACTGACGACCCTGAGGCCGCAAGAGCGCTAGGCGCTGCGCCGACCGCCGATCCCTCTGCCGCTGCTGCGAGGCCGGGCTCCGAGGAGCCCCAGCCCGACGCCTACTTGAAGGCCGGTGACGATATCTTCATCAAGCTACCCTGGGCGTCGAGCTCCAGGGCGCCGGTCGAGGGGGAAACTTTTGATGGGGAGGTGCTCGCCTCTGCTGGCCTGTCGTTGGTCGATGCGCCCAGCAGCAGCAGTGGCGAGCCTGAGGAGGAGGAGCTGCTGCGGAAGCTGCTGTCACTCTACCGTGCCCGGCAAGCCAAGCTGGCTTCCCGGGAAGCGCTTGTCGCGAAGGCGGGAGTTGACATGGAGAAGCGCGCGGAGGAGCTCCGGGGCCACAATCAAGAAGCTCTCCGGTCCCTGGCACAGGAGCGGGAGCGACTCGACGAGGAGCGCACGGCCTTCCTTCTCGAGAAGGCCGAAGCTGAGGAGGAATAAAGGCTGGCCACCGAGAAGCAGTCCGCGCGAGAAGGTGAATTGGTAAAGCAGAAGGCCAACCTCAACAGCTACGAGGAGGAGCTCGCCGAGTGCGAGCAAGCACTTGGCGGGGCGCTCAAGGAAGCAAAGGACGCTGCCGCGATCGCAGAGGCCGCCAAGAAAGAGCTGGAGGAGAAGGTGGCGCAGCTGGAGGCCAACATTGGGAAGAGCGGCGAGGAGCTTGCCGCGCTCAAGCGTGAGCGTGAGAAGGATGCTGCCGCCCACGGTGAGCTGCAAGGTCTTCTCGCTGAGAGGGGCAAGGAGCTCAGCGCCGCCAAGGATTCCAATGCAGACCTGGAGCTGAAGCTGGCCACGCTGACACAGACGCTGGAGGCCGCCAAGGAGCGGGAGAAGACCTTGTCGGAGAAGGTCAAGGCTGACACGGCGCTGCTGGAGAGCATCGCAGTTACCCAGAACTCATTCAGAGATACTGTGGAGCACTGGACCGAGGGTCTGGTGAATATTGCCACAGTCATCAACGAGGAGCTGGCGCAGCTGGGGATGGAGGACTTTGGGTATCCCTCCGACGAGAATCTCCAACCTAGCGCCAAGCTCAGCCTGTTCTTCAAGGGCGTGGCGACGGCACTCCAGCGGCTCCGGGAAAGGATCCCAAAGCAGCTGGCCGACGAGTCGCGCAAAATCTGCGCCGGGGTTCTCCAGAAGGTGCTGATGAAGGTGGCCTTCCGCAATCCAGGCCTCAGCTTCACCAACATCCTCAAGTCCTTGCCGCCAGACGCCGATCGGGACGCACTCAAGGCCCTTGTCGCACCCATTGTGGACAAGGTGAGCGAGATCAAGAGGGTTGAGGGCGACCGCGTAGACTAGGCCGCCCATTTCTTCTTTTCCCTTGTCGCTGCTAATCATGTTATGAAAACAGTCTATTAGAGCTGCGACAAGTTATCTTGTAATATAACTTTATTTCTGTTATCAATTGCTATGTTATTTCCTCTACTAGATTCCTTCCTTTGTATGTTTTTACCCTACGCTTCTAGGGAACTTGTCGGTGCAGGCACCCGAGCCGCGAGCGCTGAATGTGGAACTTCAGCAGCCTGCTGGCGGCGCTGCTTCCGACAAGAAACCTTGTCGCGACTAGATGCAGCACACTTAAGTTGTTGAGTGGACTCGAAACAAAGTAAGGGTGCAACTAGCCACGAGTTGGTTCCTCCGCGCACAGGCTTTCCATACAAAGCAGGGTCGATCGAGGAAGATAACTCAAAAATTTAAAAATTGATTGCTCAAACTTTGGCAACTTAGCTTTTCTGTCGTTTCCTTCCCAGCAAGGCAAAACTTTGCTTGAACGACGCCTGGTCCATACCACAATCTTCTCCTTCCCCACCGGCAAACTTGTGTGCGAGGGAACCTTCTTTTCCTTTGTTGGAAAGAAGAAAGGAGAGAAAATAATGATATGGAGCCCTTCGGCTCGTTATTGCTTACCGGATGTAAGTGCTGCACAAAGTGTCAGATAACACATGCAAGAAAGAAACTAATGCATGAAATGGACAAGTTGTGCGGAGCACATGGGGTTTTGTTTATGCACGGGATCTGCGCCCGGCTTTGTACAAAGGATTACATGCAACAGCGGCAAGACTTGTACAAAAGGTGGTTGCCGGAACGGGTTCCGGCAACCGCGCCCTACGGGAAAAACTTACGAAGATGTTCTATGTTCCAGGAGTTGCTCACCGGAATGCCATCTTCGGTCTCAAGGCGAACAGCGCCGGGCCTTGTGACTCGTTTCACCCGATAAGGGCCTTCCCACTTCGGCGTCAACTTGTTGGAATTCTTGGCGGACTGAACGCGCCAAAAAACAAGGTCGCCTTCCTCGAAGCTTCTGGCCTTAACTTTGCGGCTATGGTAGCGGCGCAAAGCTTGCTGGTATCGAGCAGCTCGTGCAGCAGCCTGAAGACGATCTTCCTCAAGGAGCAGCGCGTCGTCTTGTCGCAGCTGTTCTTGCTCAAGCTCATCATAAGCGAGCACTCGAGGCGATCCATATACAAGTTCCGTGGGGAGAACTGCCTCCGCTCCATAGACTAGAGCGAAAGGCGTCTGGCCAGTGGCTCGATTGGCGTCGTTCTGATCGACCAAAGAACCACCGGCAGCTCCTCGATCCAGTTTCTTCCGCACTTGCGCAGCCTGTCGAAAGTTCTGGTCTTGAGCCCGCACAGCACTTCAGCATTTGCCCTCTCTGCTTGACCGTTGCTTCTTGGATGAGCAACAGAAGCGAAGCAGACCTTGGCGCCAAGGTCTTGGGCGTACTGCATGAAGGTGCGGCTCGTGAATTGCGTGCCGTTGTCGGTGATGATCCTGTTAGGGATCCTAAAACAGCAAACAATTGACCTGAAGAACTTGACTGCTGACTGTGCTGTCACCTTCCTCACTGGCTGCACTTCCGGCCACTTTGTGAGCTTGTCGATTGCGACATACAAGTACTCAAAGCCCCCGACAGCTCGGGGGAAAGGGCCGAGGATATCGAGCCCCCAGACCAAAAATGGCCAGGATAAAGGGATCGTCTGGAGAGCTTGAGCTGGCTGGTGTATCTGTTTGGAGTGGAACTGGCACGCTTCACACTTGGTTACTTGTGCAGTTGCATCCTGGAGGGCAGTCGGCCAGAAGAAACCTTGCCAGAAAGCTTTGTCGGCAAGTGCTCTTGCGCCAATGTTGTGGCCACATATGCCTCCATGTATCTCTGCCAACAGCTTTTGTCCATCTTCCCGGCAAATACACTTCAATTTCACACCGTTGAGTCTTCTTCTGTACAGTATGCTATTGACAAACTGGTACATACTTGACTGCCGGGCTACTTTTTCCGCTTCTTCTTGCTCTTCGGTAAGTTCTCCTGTCTGAAGGAAATGGACAATCTGCTGTGCCCATGCTGGAGCTTGTGGCTCGACAACATGGACTAAAGGCACATCTGCTGCTACGGGAACATCCACTTCTACGGCAAGGACTTGCTGCCCTGCCGGAGCTTGATGTTCCCCAGCAAGCTTGCCGGAGCAAAACTTGTCGGGAGCGTCTGCTTCAACGGAACAAACCATAAGGCTTGCCAAAGCAGACTGCCCCTCAGCATTCTTGGTGTTGATCTTGGGGACTTTCTTGGCGGCGGCTTCGGGGGGCTCCTGCCAAAAAGTAGTCACCAGAACCCAACTTCCTCTTCTTGCTTTGTCCAGTTGATGGTGTTACGGATGGTTGAGTCAACTTGAGCACAAAGATCCCTGGTTCCACAGGTAACTTTAGTGCGGCGCACTTTGACAGGCCATCAGCAATGTCATTCTGAGCTCTTGGGATATGCTCCATCTGTAGGCCGTCAAAGTGCTCTTCTAGCTTCCTCACTTCATCAACATATGCTTCCATCAATGGACTCTGGTAGTTCTTGTTCACTTGGCGGACGACAAGCTGTGAGTCACCCCTGACAATGAGCTTCTTGATCCCAAGGTCTGCTGCGATTCTGAGACCGGCAAGCAATCCTTCATACTCTGCAGTACTGTTGGTTGCTTGCTCCTTGGGAAAGTGCATCTGGACTACGTACTTGAGGTGCTCTCCGGTGGGTGCGACAAGCAGCAGCCCGCACCGGTGCCTTGCAGCGAGAAGGCACCATCAAAGTACATCAGCCACTCTTTGCTTGCCTCTTTGACGGGGATGCTCGTCTCTGGAATTTCTTCATCTGGTGTTGGCGTGCACTCTGCTATGAACTCTGCCAATGCTCTGCTTTGGATAGTTGAAGTGCTCTCAAACTTGAGGCCAAAGCTTGACAGTTCGAGCGCCCACTCGACAATCCTGCCTGTCGCTTCTGGATTCTGCAGTATCCTTTTCAGCGAAAGCGAGTGACGACTATGATCTCATGTGCTTGGAAGTAATGGCGCAGCTTTCTCGAGGCCATGAGGAGGCCGAAAAGCAACTTTTGCACACCAGAGTACCTTGATCTAGCCCCCTGTAGAAGGGAACTGACAAAGTAAACTGGACGCTGCACCATTCTCTTCTTCATCTTATCATGCTCCTGCGCAGATCCATCTCTGTCGGGATCAGAGCTTGTCGGTGAAGCCCCCTGCTTGTCGCTGGATGCATCTGCCGTGGTTGCTGGCTCATCATCTGCCTCCCTCTCCGCCACTAACGCAGCACTAACCACTTGATTGGTTGCCACTATATACAGCAGCAACTTCTCTTGCGGCTTAGGTGCGACAAGTGTTGGAGTGGAGGACAGGTATCTCTTCAAGTCCTGCAGCGCAGCCTCCGCCTCCGGAGTCCATTTCATTGGACCTGCCTTTTTCAAAATTTTGAAAAATGGCAGGGCGCGCTCAGCAGATCTAGAGATAAACCTGCTGAGAGCAGCCATGCAACCGGCAAGCCTTCGTACATCCTTGACGCACTTTGGTGCTTCGATCTGCTCAATGGCCTTGATCTTGTCGGGATTGGCTTCAATTCCCCGCTGAGACACGAAGAACTCGAGAAGCTTGCCGGAAGGGACTCCAAACATGCACTTCTCGAGGTTAAGCTTGAGGTTGATCTTGCGCAGATTTTCAAATGTCTCGTCTAAATCTTGAATCAGGGTCGCCCTGTTCTTGCTTTTGACCACTATGTCATCCATGTAGGCTTCCACATTTCTGTGCATCTGCGGCTCAAAAGCGTGGTGGACTACCCTTGCGAATGTTGAACCAGCATTCTTCAAACCGAAAGGCATCCGTACGAAGCAGTACGTGCCACACGGGGTGATAAATGCGGTTTTCTCTTCATCCTCTTCTGCCATGAAGATCTGATGGTATCCTGAGTATGCATCAAGAAATGAAAGCAAATCAAATCCGGCTGTGGAGTCAACAATCTGGTCTATGCGCGGCAAGGGAAATGGGTCTTTGGGACAAGCTTTATTAACATTAGTGAAGTCCATACAAAGCCTCCATTTCCCGTTAGCCTTGTGCACGACAACAGGATTGGCCAACCATGTGGGATGGAGCACTCCTCTGACAAGGCCTGCTGCTTCCAACTTCTTGATTTCTTCTGCGATGAATTCTTGGCGCTCCACTGCCTGTTTCCTGACTTTCTGCTTGACGGGCCGCGCATGAGGAAAAACGGCAAGGTGGTGCTCAATTACTTTCCTGGGAACACCGGGGATATCAGACGGTTGCCACGCAAACACGTCGACATTCGCCCGCAGGAAAGCAACGAGCGCGCTTTCCTATTTGGGGTCAAGAGTGGCGCTGATGGTGAAGGTACCACCAGTGCCGTCCTCCTTGGCGGGCACCTTCTTGGTCTCAGGTGGAGCTGCCATCGCCTTCTTACACTTGCCGGTGGAGCTCGATGGTGCGTCCTCGACAGTAGCGCAGCACTCCAAAGAGGTGCGCTTACCGGAGTGGGCATCAGAGCTCTTGCCGGACTTGATCTTCTTCTTCCCCCCGGGAGCTTCAGCGGCAAGTGTCTTGTGTTCTGCTGCGGCTGCTGCTTCCTGGTAGATCTTGTCGGCACAGATAAGAGCATCCTTCTTGTCGCCAGGGACAGAGATGACACTTATCGGGCCTGGCATTTTCAGTATGTTGTACGCATAGTGAGAGGCTGCCATGAACTAGGCGAGTGCCGGACGGCCAAGGATTCCATTGTAAGGTAATGGAAAGTCAGCAACATCAAACGTGACCCTCTCAGTCCTGAAGTTCAGCTCGCTGCCAAATGTTACCGGCAACGTGATCTTTCCCTTCGGCTTGCTCCTTCCCGGGTTGATTCCTTGAAATGTACCGGTCTCTTCGAGCTCGCTGTCAGGGATCTAGAGTTTCTGGACCACCGCGGAGGAGATCAGATTCAAGCCGGCCCCGCCGTCAACTAGCATCTTAGTGACCTTGAGGTTGCGGATTGTTGGTGAAACCAACATCGGCAAGCACCCGACCGCAGTTATGCGATCAGGGTGATCCTCAATGTCAAAAATGATAGGCGTGCTGGACCATTTCAGAGGCTTGCGTGACTCAACGGGTGGTTCTGCTGCATTAACTTCCCGCACCCACTGCTTGAGCTAACGGTGCGAGGTATGCAGAGAAGCACCACCGTCAACGCACAGGTCCTTTGTGGCTTTCTGGAACTCCTGCTCATCAGTCTCCTCATCATCCATGTCTTCATCGTCGTCGTCATCTTCATCCTTGTCGCGGCCGCGGGGAGGTTTGTCTCCTTGCCGCTGCTTGGCCTTGCCGCGGCGTCCTCCTCGGCCAGGACGTTTCTTGCCGGATCCCCAAGCACCTTCCTGGGCCTTCTCCTTGTCGCGCCGCTCGTATTTAGCTTTCTGTTGCTCAACAAGCTGCTCGACTTTCCTGCAGCTCTGGAGATCATGGCCCTTGGTATGGTGGATCTTGCAATACTGCTTGTTGGTGCCGTCCTGCTTGTCGGCGACCGCCACCTCCGCGGCAACCTCCTTGCCAGAGTCACCGGCTTTGGCTTTGTTGGTGCCACCACCGTTGCCGGACTGCTCAACAACTAGCACCTCTTTGCCTTTCCTCTTCCTGTTGTTCCGCCGCCGGTTTTTCCTTGCCGGGGCAGCATCTTCACTGTCAGATCCTCCCGCTCCTACATTCTCTCCAGGGAGTCTCCTCCCTTCCTCAGCACGTGCACACTTGTCGGCCGGTGCATATAACTCACTGGCGTCCCTGATCTTGCACATCGCCATTTCCTCCCGCATCCTGCGGTTCCGCATGTTCTGATGGAACGCGCTGATCACCGCGGCAGGGTGGACGTCTGGGATGTTGTGCTGCACACTGCTGAATCTCTGAATGTACTTGCGCAGGGGCTCTGCTTCCTTCTGGGCGAGCAGATGAAGATCACTCTCCTGGCCATGAGGCTTGTGTCCGCCTGTGAAGGCGCCGACAAACTGATGGCATAGATCAGCCCAAGAGGATATGGAGTTGTCCGACAAGTGCATGAGCCAGGATCTGACGTTGGGCTTGAGCACCAGCAGGAAGTAGTTGGCAAGGATCTTGTCATCCCGTCCCCCGGCAGCCTGCACCGCGATGGTGTAGATGCTGAGGAACTCTGACGGATGCGTCTTGCCGTCGTACTTCTCCGGTACGTCTGGCTTGAAGTTCTTCGTGCTGGGCCACTGGACTTGCAGCAGCTCACGAGTGAACGCAGGGCAACCTACCGCGTACGGCAGATCGCCTGGTTCCGCTGGCGCATGCATGTCAACAGAGGGCCCAGCGCGCTTGTCGGATTGACGTCGCGCTTCTCTTCGGCGCTCGATGCGAGTTCGAGCGTCTTCTTGTTGTCGATCATGAAGAATTTGGCGCTGATCGCGATGAGCTCGTGGATCTGACGATGCGGTGGAGTCTCAGTCGAGGTAGATCCGGCGAGTCGGCGATCTTGGCCTTCGGGGCGGTGATTGCATGGTAGTTGCACCTCCACCCGTTTTGTCGCCCCCGACTCGCGCCCGGCAACCCTGCTGCGGCGGCGACGCGCTCGACCGCCGTGGAGTGTCGCCGTTGGCGTAGCCGATGAGACTCTGAATGGTGGCCCTCCATTCGTCGATCTTGTCCGACGTTGGAGGGTAATCTAGGAGTTGTTGAGCTTGCGCCAAAGCTTCTGCTGGAGTGGTGGGTGGCAGTGGCGGACGGCGCGAGGAGCGGGACGTGCTCGGACTTCTAACTATGTTAGAAGGAGCAGTATCCCGTCCAGGCGACCGTGCCCCGCTCGTGCCAGCACGCTGGCGTGCATGCTGGTCTTGAGCGCCCCGAGATCCACCAGCTTGGTCTTGGCCTATCATGTGTATGGCACTGCGAGTGCCATGACGATGTTGATCTTGCGCCTCCTGAGAGTGGCGCGGAACATGTACAGTCGCCGAGGTTTGTGCAGCCTTGTCTTTGGACCTGGCAGCATCATAAGCTTCCTCGTCGACGTCCATTCTTCCGCCGGCGTCCATTCCACCACCCGTTTGCTCCAACAGTGGCGGAAGTGACGTGGACGGAGCGGCAGCCGCCGAAGTCTTCTTCTTCGGTGGCATGTTGATGAAGGGAATGAAGATCTAGCTCGTGTGAACACCGGATCAGGTTCACGCAATCTCGACGCCATTCAAGATGCCATGAAGATCTCGCCGGCGCCAAAGATGTCGGGGAAACTGATCCACGAACACCTATGGGGCCGGCGGACCGAGCCCCTTTCGGTTCGGCGAGGGGCGGAGATCGCACGAAGAGCAGATCGAGGCGAAGCACACGAGCAGTTTACCCAGCTTCAGAGCTCTCCGGAGAGATAACACTCCTACTGCTGCTTGTCTGGTTGTATTATGTTCTTTCTCGCGAGAGCTAAGTGTTTTCTGGCTTACGAATGAATCGAACTGAACCCCCTCTACGTTGCGCATGGGCCTCCTTTTATACGCTAAAGGGGTCACGACAGGTGGCAACGCAGAGAAGGGTACAAATGTAAAAAGTGAGGTGCTTGGTACAGTTATTTGTACAGTGCACCCTACCTAACCCTGACGGCAGGGGACAAGGGCATTAAATGCCCGTCTGAGTCGCCCAAACAGTGCAGAAAAGGACCGTTAGGGGCGCCACCGTTCGCCATGATGGCGATCTTGTCAGCTTCGCATGCCACTGCGCACCGCTGGCTGCACAGCCTCCCGCCACGCGTGCCTGGGGAGGCCCCCCAGAGCGACATGTTGGTGGATGCGCTGGAGCGTGGGCACAGAGTGGCCGTCTGCCGCGGCAAGTGCCTTGCCGCTGCTGTTATCTTGTCGGGTCCGGAAGCTTGTCGCTCACCGGGCCTCGGGGTACCTTGGTTGGTCTTCCCGGCAAGCTCCTCTTGCCGGGGCCTTGTTTCCTTGCCGGAGCGCGTTGCGCGTCGCTGCAAGTTCCTTGGAGTGCCTTGGTTGGCCTTCCCGGCAAGCTCCTCTTGCCGGGGCCTTGTCTCCTGAGCTTAAATACTTTGTTCTTGAATGGCTCCAAGGGAACCACGGAGGATCTTGGCGTTCGCCCGGCAAGCCTTGCCGCGGGGTGCTGCAACTGCCCGTGCGCAAGTTCGGGGTACTAGGGTACCCCTATTCTAGTACACCGACATTCTAGGATCACTTCTTGATCATAGTTTCTCGACTGTGCTTTTGCCTTCTCTTCTCGCTCTCTTTTGCGAATATGTTAGCCACCAAATATGCTAGTCGCTTGCTGCAGCTCCACCTCATACATTTTACCCTTCCTATAAGCTTAAATAGTCTTGATCGCGAGGGTGTGAGATTGCGGAGTCCCCGTGACTCACAGATACTTCCAAAACGAGTTTGCAGGTGCCGATGTTACCGAGCAGGTGACGCAACTAAACTCAAGGAGGATCTTGATGAAGATCTTGTCCTTTGTGTTGTTTCGTTTTAGATGATCAGTAGTGGAGCCCAGTTGGGGTCGATCGGGGATCTGTGTAGCATTTGGGGTAGTCTTCTTTTATTTTGGTTCCGTAGTCGGACCTTGTGTGTATTTGGATGATGTAATGTTTTATTCCTGTAATTGTGTGAAGTGCCGATTGTAATACAACTATGTATCTCTTTCCCTTATGTATTACATGGGTTGTTTTGAAGATTACCTCACTTGCGACATTGCTTTCAATGCGGTTATGCCTCAAAGTCGTGCTTCGACACGTGGGAGATATAGCCGCATCGAGGGCGTTACACGTTCCCTACCGAAACCATCATGCTTGTTGTGAGAAGCTCTGGTTTGTGAGAAGCATATACCCAAACCTGCCCCAAATGGGACAAATTTTTTTCCATGGCATGTTGATGCCGCTCCATGATAGCATGCCAAATTTCATGAATTTCAGACGAGTTTCAGATTACTAAAATTTAAAAACCAGGTATCTCAATGTTTGCGGCCGAGTGACGGTGGCAGGGTGCTTCACATTCATTCCCATTTTTTGCATGGGACCTAAGCATGCAACAAAGAACACATATTTGAATTTTACAACCAATTTATATTCATTAGAGCATGTGCATGTAGTTCAAATTTGAATTATGCACATAAATGCATTGAAAACTCAATTAATGCATAAAAATGTCCAAACGAACCCCGAAAAATCCCAAAAATTAACACAACACTCCTGTTGTTCTATGTTAACACTAGGGAAAAATTTGAAATCGAGAAGAGGCAATGGATATCATTTCGTTTAGAAAGGTGAAACGTTCCCTACCGAAACCATCAGGCTTGTTGTGAGAAGCTCTGGTTTTTGAGAAGCATATACCCAAACCTGCCCCAAATGGGACAAAAAATTTACCACGGCATCTAGATGCCTCTCCATGATAGCATGCCAAGTTTCATGAATTTTGGACGAGCTTTGGATTTACTAGAATCTAAAAACCAGGTATCTCAATGTTTGCGGCCGAGTGATGGTGGCAGGGTGCTTGACATTTATTGCCATTTCTTGCATGGGACCTAAGCCTGCAACCAAGGACACAGATTTGAATTTTCAACCAATTTATATGCATTAGACCATGTGCATGTAGTTCAATTTTTAATAATGCACATAAATGCATTGAAAACTCAGCTAATGCATAAAAATGTCGAAACGGACCCCGAAAATCACAAAAATCGACACAACACTCCTGTTGTTCTATCTTGACACGAGAAAAAAATTGAAAGCAATAAGAGGCAATGGATATCGTTTCTTCCCGAAAGGTGGGACGTTCCCAACCGAAACCATCATGCTTGTTGTGAGAAGCTCTGGTTTGTGAGAAGCATATACCCAAACCTTCCCCAAATGGGACCCAAATTTTACCATGGCATGTTGATGCCGCTCCATCATAGCATGCCAACTTTCATGAATTTTAGACGAGTTTCGGATCACTGCAATTTAAAAACAAGGTATCTCAATGTTTGCGGCCGAGTGACGGTGGCAGGGTGCTTGAAATTCATTCCCATTTCTTACATGGGACCTACGCATGCAACCAAGAAGACATATTTGAATTTTTTTCTACCAATTTATATGCATTAGAGCATGTGCATGTAGTTCAAATTTGAATTATGCACATAAATGCATTGAAAACTCAACTAATGAATGAAAATTTCCAAACAAACCCTGAAAAATCCCAAAAATTAACACAACACTCCTGTTATTCTATGTTGACACTAGGAAAAAATTTGAAATCAGGAAGTGACAATGGATATTGTTTCATTCAGAAAGGTGAAATGTTCCCTACCGAAACCATCAGGCTTGTTGTGAGAAGCTCTGGTTTTTAGAAGCATATACCCAAACTTGTCCCAAATGAGACAAAAAATTTCCACGACATATTGATGCTGCTCCATGATAGCATGCCAAGCTTCGTGAATTTCAGACAAGCTATGGATTTATAGAATCTAAAAACCAGGTATCTCAATGTTTGCGGCCAAGTGATGGTGGCAGGGTGCTTGACATTCCTTCCCATTTCTTGCATGGGACATAACCATGCAACCAAGGACACATATTTGAATTTCAACCAATTTATATGCATTAGAGCATGTGCATGTAGTTCAAATTTGAATTATGCACATAAATGCATTGAAAACTCAGTTAATGCCTAAAAATGTCCAAACGAACCCTGAAAAATCACAAAAATGACACAACACTCCTGTTGTTCTATGTTGACACGAGAATTTCTTTGAAAGAAATAAGAGACAATGGATATCGTTTCGTCCCCAAAGGTGGGACGTTCCCTACCGAAACCATCATGCTTGTTGTGAGAAGCTCTGGTTTGTGAGAAGCATATACCCAAACCTGCCCCAAATGGGACAAAATTTTTACCATGGCATGTTGATGCCGCTCCATGATAGCATGCCAAGTTTCATGAATTTCAGACGAGTTTCAGATCACTACAATTCAAAAACCAGGTATCTGAATGTTTGCGGCCGAGTAACGGTGGCAGGGTGCTTGACATTCATTCCCATTTCTTACATGGGACCTAAGCATGCATCCAAGAAGACATATTTGAATTTTTTTGAACCAATTTATATGCATAAGAGCATGTGCATGTAGTTCAAATTTGAATTATGCACATAAATGCCTTGAAAACTCAATTAATGCATAATAATTTCCAAACAAACCCCGAAAAATCCCAAAAATTAATACAACACTCCTGTTGTTCTATGTTGACACGAGAATTTTTTTGAAAGAAATAAGAGACAATGGATATCGTTTCGTCCCCAAAGGTGGGACATTCCCTACCGAAACCATCATGCTTATTGTGAGAAGCTCTGGTTTGTGAGAAGCATATACCCAAACCTGCCCCAAATGGGACAAAAATTTTACCATGGCGTGTTGATGCCGCTCCATGATAGCATGCCGAGTTTCATGAATTTCAGATGAGTTTCGGATCACTACAATTCAAAAACCAGGTATCTCAATGTTTGCGGCCGAGTAACGGTGGCAGGGTGCTTGACATTCATTCCCATTTCTTACATGGGACCTAAGCATGCATCCAAGAAGACATATTTGTATTTTTTTGAACCAATTTATATGCATAAGACCATGTGCATGTAGTTCAAATTTGAATTATGCACATAAATGCCTTGAAAACTCAATTAATGCATAATAATTTCCAAACAAACCCGAAAAATCCCAAAAATTAACACAACACTCCTGTTGTTCTATGTTGACACAAGAATTTTTTTTGAAAGAAATAAGAGACAATGGATATCGTTTCGTCCCCAAAGGTGGGATGTTCCCTACCGAAACCATCATGCTTGTTGTGAGAAGCTCTGGTTTGTGAGAAGCATATACCCAAACCTGCCCCAAATGGGACAAAATTTTTACCATGGCATGTTGATGCCGCTCCATGATAGCATGCCAAGTTTCATGAATTTCAGACGAGTTTCGGATCACTACAATTCAAAACGCAGGTATCTCAATGTTTGCGGCCGAGTAACGATGGCAGGGTGCTTGACATTCATTCCCATTTCTTACATGGGACCTAAGCATGCTTCCAAGAAGACATATTTGAATTTTTTTGAACCAATTTATATGCATAAGAGCATGTGCATGTAGTTCAAATTTGAATTATGCACATAAATGCCTTGAAAACTCAATTAATGCATAATAATTTCCAAACAAACCCCGAAAAATTCCAAAAATTAACACAACACTCCTGTTGTTCTATGTTGACACTAGGAAAAAATTTTAAATCGAGGAGTGGCAATGGATATCGTTTCGTTCACAAATGTGAAATGTTCCCTACCGAAACCATCAGGCTTGTTGTGAGAAGCTCTGGTTTTTGAGAAGCATATACCCAAACCTGCCCCAAATGGGAGAAAAAATTTCCATGGCATATTGATGCCGCTCCATGATAGCATGCCAAGCTTCGTGAATTTCGGACGAGCTGTGGATTTATTGAATCTAAAAACCCGATATCTCAATGTTTGCGCCCGAGTGATGGAGGCAGGGTGCTTTACATTCATTCCCATTTCTTGCTTGGGACCTAACCATGCAACCAAGGACACATATTTGAATTTTCAACCAATTTATATGCATTAGAGCATGTCCATGTAGTTCAAATTTGAATTATGCACATAAATGCATGGAAAACTCATTTAATGCATCAAAATGTCCAAACGAACCCCGAAAAATCACAAAAATTGACACAACACTCCTGTTGTTCTATGTTGACATGAGAAAGTTTTTGAAAGCAATAAGAGGCAATGGATATTTTTTTCGTCCCCAAAGGTGTGACGTTCCCTACCAAAACCATCATGCTTGTTGTGAGAACCTCTTGTTCGTGAGAAGCATATACCCAAACCTGCCCCAAATGGGACAAAATTTTTACCATGGCATGTTCATGCCGCTCCATGATAGCATGCCAAGTTTCATGAATTTCAGACGAGTTTGGGATCACTACAATTTAAAAACCAGGTATCTTAAGTTTGCGGCCAAGTGACGGTGGCAGGGTGCTTGACATTCATTCGCATTTCTTGTGTGAGACCTAAGCATGCAACCAAGAACACACATTTGAATTTTTCGACCAATTTATGTGTATTAGAGCATGTGCATGTAGTTCAAATTTGAATTATGCACATAAATGCATTGAAAACTCAATTAATGCATAAAAATGTCCAAACAAACCCCAAAAAATCACAAAAATTAACACAACACTCTTGTTGTTCTATGTTGACACCAGGAAACAATTTGAAATCGAGAAGAGGCAATGAATATCATTTCGTTCAGAAAGGTGAAACGTTCCCTACCGAGACCATTAGGCTTGTTGTGGGAAGCTGTGGTTTTTAAGAAGCATATACCCAAACCTGCCCCACATGGGACAAAAAATTTACCACGGCATGTTGATGCCGCTCCATGATAGCATGCCAAGTTTCGTAAATTTCAGCCGAGCTTTGGATTTACTAGAATCTAAAAACCAGGTATCTCAATGTTTGTGGTCGTGTGATGGTGGCAGGGTGCTTGGCATTCATTCCCATTTCTTGCATGAGACCTAAGCCTGCAACCAAGGACACAGGTTTGAATTTTCAACAAATTTATATGCATTAGACCATGTGCATGTCGTTCAAATTTGAATTATGCACATAAATGCATTGAAAACTCAGTTAATGCATAAAAATGTCCAAACGAACCCCGAAAAATCACAAAAATTGGCACAATACTCCTTTTGTTCTATGTTGACACGAGAAATTTTTTAAAAGCAATAAGAGGCAATGGATATCGTTTCGTCCCCAAAGGTGGGAAGTTCCCAATCGAAACCATCATCCTTGTTGTGAGAAACTCTGGTTTGTGAGAATCATATACCCAAACCTGCCCCAAATGGGACAAAAATTTTACCACGGCAGGTTGATGCCACCCCATGATAGCATGCCAAGTTTCATGAATTTCAGACGAGTTTCGGATCACTACAACTTAAAAACCAGATATCTCAATGTATGCGGCCGAGTGAAGGTGGCAGGGTGCTTGACATTCATTCTCATTTCTTGCATGGGACCTAAGCATGCAACCAAGAACAAAAATTTGAATTTTTCGACCAATTTATATGTATTAGAGCAGGTGCATGTATTTTCAAATTTGAATTATGCACATAAATGCATTGAAAACTCAATTAATGCATAAAAATGTCCAAACAAACCCCGAAAAATCCCAAAAATTAACACAACACTCCTGTTGTTCTATGTTGACACTAGGAAAAAATTGAAATCGAGAAGAGGCAATGGATATCATTTTGTTCAGAAAGGTGAAACGTTCCCTACCGAAACCATCAGGCTTGTTCTGGGAAGCTCTTATTTTTGAGAAGCATATACCCAAACCTGCCCCAAATGGGAGAAAAAATTTACCACGACATGTTGGTGCCGCTCCATGATAGCATGCCAAGTTTCATGAATTTCAGACAAGCTTTGGAATTACTAGAGTCTAAAAACCAGGTATCTCAATATTTGTGGCCGAGTCATGGTGGCAAGGTTCTTGACACTCATTCCCATTTCTTCCATGGGACCTAAGCATGCAACCAAGGAAACATATTTGAATTTTGAACCAACTTATATGCATTAGAGCATGTGCATGTAGTTCAAATTTGAATTATGCACATAAATGCATTGAAAACTCTATTAATGCATAAAAATGTCCAAACGAACCCCGAAAAATCACAATAACTGACACAACACTCCTGTTGTTCTATGTTGACACGAGAAATTTTTTGAAAGCAATAAGAGGCAATGGATATCGTTTCAGCCCCAAAGGTGGGACGTTCCCTACCAAAACCATAATGCTTGTTGTGAGAAGCTCTGGTTTGTGAGAAGCATATACCCAAACCTACCCCAAATGGGACAAAAAAATACCCACGACATGTTGATGCCACTCCATGTTATCATGCCAAGTTCCATGAATTTCAGACGAGTTTTGGATTTACTAGAATTGAAAAATAAACTATCTCAACATTTTGCCTGCAATCAACGGTGCTCTCGTGTTTGAAATTCATTCCCATTTCTTCCATGGGACCTAAGCATGCACCCAAGGACACAGATTTGATTTTTCAACCAATTTATATGGACTGGAGCATGTGCATGTAGTTCAAATTTGAATTGTGCACATAAATGCATTGGAAACCCAGTTAATTTATAAGAATGACCAAACGAACCCCGAAAAATCACAAAAATTGACACAACACTCATGTTGTTCTATGTTGACATGAGAAAAACTTTGAAAGCAATAAGAGGCAATGGATATTGTTTCGTCCCCAAAAGATGGGATGTTGCTTACCGAAACCATCGTGCTTGTTGTGAGAAGCTCTGGTTTGTAAGAAGCATATACCCAAACCTTCCCCAAATGGGACAAAAGAATTTACCACGACATGTTGATGCCGCTCTATGATAGCATGCCAACTTTCATGAATTTTAGATGAGTTTTGGATTTACTAGAATTTAAAAATAAAGTATCTCAACGTTTTGCCGGCAATCAATGGTGCCTTGGTGTTTGAAATTCACTCATATTTCTTGCATGGGACCTAAGCATGCACTCAAGGACACATATTTGATTTTTCAACAAATTTATATGCACTGGAACATGTGCATGTAATGCAAATTTTAATTATGCACATAAATGCATTGAAAACTCAGTTAATGCATAAAAATGTCCAAACAAACCTTGTAAAGTCACAAAAATTGACACAACACTTCTGTTGTTCTATGTTGACACGAGAAATTTTTTGAAAGGAATAAGAGGCAATGGATATCGTTTCGTCCCCAAAGGTAGGACGTTCCCTACCGAAACCATCATGATTGTTGTCAGAAGCTCTGGTTTGTGAGAAGCATATACCCAAACCTGCCCCAAATGGGACAAAATATTTACCACGGCATGTTGATGCCGATCCATTATAGCATGCCAAGTTTCATGAATTTAAAAAAAGTTTTGGATGTACTAGAATTTAAAAATAAAGTATTTCAATGTTTTGCCAGTAATCAACGATGTCGTGTTGTGTCGGGGGAAACTGATCCACGAACACCTATGGGGCCGGCGGACCGGGCCCCTTTCGGTTCGGCGGGGGGCGGAGATCGCACGAAGAGCAGATCGAGGCGAAGCACACGAGCAGTTTACCCAGCTTTGGAGCTCTCCGGAGAGATAAGACTCCTACTGCTGCTTGTCTGGTTGTATTATGTTCTTGCTCGCCAGAGCTAAGTGTTTTTCTGGCTCACGAATGAATCGAACCCAACCCCCCCTACGTTGCGCATGGGCCTCCTTTTATACGCTAAAGGGGTCACCGACAGGTGGCAACGCAGAGAAGGGTACAAATGTAAAAAGTGAGGTGGTTGGTACAGTTACTTGTACAGTGTACCCTACCTAACCCTGACGGCAGGGGACAAGGGCATTAAATGCCCGTCTGAGTCGCCCAAACAGGGCAGAAAAGGACCGTTAGGGGCGCCACCGTTCGCCACGATGGCGATCTTGTCAGCTTCGCATGCCACTGCGCACCGCTGGCTGCACAGCCTCCTGCCACGCGCGCCTGGAGAGGCCCCCAGAGCGACACGTTGGTGGATGCGCTGGAGCGTGGGCACAGAGTGGCCTCCTGCCGCGGCAAGCGCCTTGCCGCTGTTGTTATCTTGTCGGGTCCGGAGGCTTGTCGCTCACCGGGCCTCGAGGTACCTTGGTTGGTCTTCCCAGCAAGCTCCTCTTGCCGAGGCCTTGTTGCCTTGCCGGAGCGGGTGGCGCGTCGCGGCAAGTTCCTTCGAGTGCCTCGGTTGGCCTTCCCGGCAAGCTCCTCTTGCCGGGGCCTTGTCTCCTAGGCTTAAATACTTTGTTCTTGAATGGCTCCAAGGGAACCACAGAGGATCTTGGTGTTCGCCCGGCAAGCCTTGCCGCGGGGTGCTGCAGCTACCCGTGCACAAGTTCGGTGTATTAGGATACCCTTATTCTAGTACACCGATAGGAGCCCCCGGGCCTGGGCCAGACACGGTGCCGAGCACTGTTGGGCCAGGCCCAAGACAGGGCACGGGCACACGCGGACTGGGCCACGCCGAATCTCGCTCTGTATCCACCGCGCTCTCCCCTAACGGCACGCGTTGAATGCGGCGTCGTGGGAGAGATCGTGGGTGGTTCTTTATTCGGAAGGGCGAATCGTCCGCCCCGTCCCTCTTTATAAGCAGAGGAAACAGGGGCAGTTCGTTACCCCCTCGCTGGTTGTTGCTACTCCATCTTCACGAACCTCCGCCGCTCCCCCCCTTCTTCCCGAAGCCGAGAGAGCAGCGCTCCACTCCCCATTTCCACCAGCATCACCAACGCCGTCGACCTCCCCCACCACCTCCGCCATGGCTCCGAAAGCCGACAAGGGAAAGGGCGTGAAGTCGGCCGAGGCGCAGCGGCTCGCGGCGCTGCGGAAGGAGCGGGCGATCTTCTCCCCCCAGCTCGGCGTGCAGGAGCTGAGGGAGTACTTCTACCTCTTTTGGTCGACGGACACGCGTGCGCATCCGCACACGAGGGTACTCCCGGCCACTGCTTTGGAGCTGGCTACAAACGGGTACCCATTCTTCGTGCTGTTCTTCTATTGCAGGCTCTGCCCGCCCTTCTCGGAGTTCTTCTGCGATATCATGAACACCTACGGCTTCCGCCTCCTTGACTTCACCCCCAACGCTGTTCTGACCTTGGCAGTTTTCGCACACTTGTGCGAAAACTTTGTCGGAGTCCACCCTAATGTTGCCCTTTTCCGTCACTTCTTCATACCTCGGGTAGAGAGAGGAGAGCCGCTTGCCGGAGGGATCGCCTGGATCTCGAGAGTCGACAAGAAGGAGGCGTACTTGGAGGGTGAGCTCCGTAGCAAGTGCGATGAGTGGAGAGCGGAGTGGTGCTGGATCGTCGAGGAGAATCCGCAGCCCTTCACCGCCGTGCGCCAAGCTCCAATAGTGTGCGGCAATGACTGGAGCAACGTGGCCCCGGAACACGAGAGGCTGAAGATCGCCATTACTAGGATCCTTCGCCGCAGGCTTCCCGGGCCACTGTAGGCGCTGTAGGCACAAATTTCCTCCGCCGTCGCATCGCCCCCCTGCAGGAGAGGGGGAGGCCCGCCTGGGAATTCAAGAACTCGGCGGACATCATGAGGCTGTGGCCGGGCCTCAACTACAACTTCACCGTCTTGGAGCTGGACGCAATGCTCCTGGAGTTGTTCAAATGCGACCCCCAGCACCCATTCACTCTGCCGAGGGGCGTCGTTCCATTGTGCAACAATTCTTCGCTTGACCGGATCCGCGCCATGATGTCGTTGTGCGATTCACACGGAATCGTTCCAACTTGGCAAGAGCCTGCGGATGACGTCGTGCAAGCATTCTTCGACAACTTGGAAGAAGTGCCGGTCCACGCTGACGAGCAAAAGAGCCTCACCCATGACACCACCGACGAGGAGCTGCAGCGCATCGCCACAAGGGCGGAAGAGGTTGCGGCCGCAGCTGCCGCGGGCGTGTTCGGGTTCACCGTAGAGGAGGCGGAGGCGGCAGAAGCGGCAAACCTTGCCGAGCGCGCGGAGTTCATTGGCGAGGAAGAGCCTGCCGGTTCTGAAGCCGAGCCGAGCGAGGCCGGCGAGGAAGAGCCCGAACCTTCAGAAAACTTGCCGCAGGCGGAGCCCCCGGCCCTGCCAAGAAGGCGCCTTCGCAGGGCCGGGGACGCAGCGGGGCGGTAGCCGGGTCAACAGCCGCCGAGCCGTGCGACGCGCTCTACCGCGGCAAGCAATGTTGCCGCGGGAGCGCCTCACGCAGCAGCGGCAACTGGAGCGGGATCTTCCCGGGCCACCGCCACCGCCCCCGCCAAGCGGGCAAGGTATCCTGCTCCTCCGCCTCGCCGCACCAGAGGGGAGCCGGACTTTGATCTTTCCGCACTCAGTTCCGACGAGGAGGAAGAAGAGTAAGTTTCTTTGGTGCTCTTGTAGTTCTTCAATCTTGCTGTTTATATCTTGTATCTGACTTGCTTCAATCTGGACTCCTTTCTTTTCAGGACGCTGGCCCAGAGAGTGGCGAAGAGGGCCAAGGCCGCGGTGATCGTCATCGAAGATGACCCCACCGTATTAGCAGGGGGTGGGTCCGAGACCACCTTGACAGACCCGACAATCACTCCTCAAAGCAGCCCCCAGCGCAGCCCCCAGCGTAAGTTCATAGTTAGCTTTCTCCTATCGGGCGCGCATGAGTGCTTTTTTACTTTGTTGATATCTTGCTTGTTGACTTGTGTAGGAGTAGAGCAGCCACATCAGGAGCGCCCGGAAGCTGATCCCGAAGTGCCCTCTGCTTCGACTACGCCGCCAAGGGAGGGGTTCCCGGTAAGGGAGCGCTCTCCGGCAAGGGAGAACTCTCCGGCAAGGGGCAGTACCGTCGATCCTGCGGCGGCCGAGACCGCAACTGCAGATCTTGGCACAGGTAATTCACTTGTCCAAAAACTTTCCCTTGGGTTCTTCTTCTTCTGATTTTCTTCTCTTGGATTTTTGATTGATTTTTCTCCCTTCTTCGTTCTTCAGACCCATCTGCGGCTGAGCCAATGGAGACAGAGGGCGCCGGCGAGGAGGGGACCGGTGCTGATGAGGCCGCCGGCGAGGACGCCGCCAAGGCTGCCGCCGCAGAAGCTGGCGAGGGGTCGGGCGATCGCACTGACGACCCTGAGGCCGCAGGAGCGCCAGGCGCTGCACCGACCGCCGATCCCTCTGCCGCTTCTGCGGAGCCAGGCTCCGAGGAGCCCCAGCCCGGCGCCTACTTGAAGGTCGGCGACGATATCTTCATCAAGCTACCCTGGGCATCGAGCTCCAGGGCGCCGGTCGAGGGGGAAACTTTTGATGGGGAGGTGCTCGCCTCTGCTGGCCTGTCGTTGGTCGACGCGCCCAGTAGCAGCAGTGGCGAGCCTGAGGAGGAGCAGCTGCTGCGGAAGCTGCTGTCACTCTACCGCGCCCGGCAAGCCAAGCTGGCTTCCCGGGAAGCGCTTGTCGCGAAGGCGGGAGTTGACATGGAGAAGCGCGCGGAGGAACTCCGAGGCCAAAATCAAGAAGCTCTCCGGTCCCTGGCACAGGAGCGGGAGCGACTCGACGAGGAGCGCACGGCCTTCCTTCTCGAGAAGGCCGAAGCTGAGGAGGAACAAAGGCTGGCCGCCGAGAAGCAGTCCGCGCGAGAAGGAGAATTGGTGCAGCGGAAGGCCAACCTCGACAGCTACGAGGAGGAGCTCGCCAAGCGCGAACAAGCACTTGGCGGGGCGCTCAAGGAGGCAAAGGATGCTGCCGCAATCGCAGAGGCCGCCAAGAAAGAGCTGGAGGAGAAAGTGGCGCAGCTGGAGGCCAACATTGGGAAGAGCGGCGAGGAGCTTGCCGCGCTCAAGCGTGAGCGTGAGAAGGATGCTGCCGCCCACGGTGAGCTGCCAGGTCTTCTCGCTGAGAGGGGCAAGGAGCTCAGTGCCGCCAAGGATTCCAATGCAGACCTGGAGCTGAAGCTGGCCACGCTGACGCAGATGCTGGAGGCCGCCAAGGAGCGAGAGAAAACCTTGTCGGAGAAGTTCAAAGCTGACAAGGCGCTGCTGGAGAGCATCGCAGTTACCCAGAACTCGTTCAGAGACACTATGGAGCACTGGACCGAGGGTCTGGTGAATATTGCCGCAGTCATCAACGAGGAGCTGGCGCAGCTGGGGATGGAGGACTTTGGGTATCCCTCCGACGAGAATCTCCAACCCAGCGCCAAGCTCAGTCTGTTCTTCAAGGGCGTGGCGACGGCACTCCAGCGGCTCCACGAGAGGATCCCAAAGCAGCTGGCCGACGAGTCGCGCAAAATCAGCGCCGGGGTTCTCCAGAAGGTGTTGATGAAGGTGGCCTTCCGCAATCCAGGCCTCAGCTTCACCAACGTCCTCAAGTCCTTGCCGCCAGACGCCGATCTGGACGCACTCAAGGCCCTTGTCGCACCCATTGTGGACAAGGTGAGCGAGATCAAGAGGGTCGAGGGCGGACGCGTAGACTAGGCCGCCCATTTCTTCTTTTCCCTTGTCGCTGCTAATCATGTTATGAAAACAATCTGTTAGAGCTGCGACAAGTTATCTTGTAATACAACTTTATTTCTGTTATCAATTGCTATGTTATTTCCTTTACTAGATTCCTTCCTTTGTATGTTTTTACCCTACGGTTTTAGGGAACTTGTCGGCGCAGGCACCCGAGCCGCGAGCGCTGAGTGCGGAACTTCAGCAGCCTGCTGGCGGCGCTGCTTCCGACAAGAAACCTTGTCGCGACTAGATACAGCACACTTAAGTTGTTGAGCGGACTCGAAACAAAGTAAGGGCGCAACTAGCCACGAGTTGGTTCCTCCGTGCACAGGTTTTCCATACAAAGCAGGGTCGTTCGAGGAAGATAACTCAAAAAATTTAAAAACTGATTGCTCAAACTTTGGCAACTTAGCTTTTCTTTCGTTTGCTTCCCGGCAAGGCAAAACTTTGCTTGAACGACGCCTGGTCCATACCAAAATCTTCTCCTCCCCCCCGGCAAACTTGTGTGTGAGGGAACCTTCTTTTCCTTTGTTGAAAAAGAAGAAAGAAGAGAAAATAATGATATGGAGCCCTTCGGCTCGTTATTGCTTACTGGATGTAGTTGCTGCACAAAGTGTCAGATAACGCATGCAAAAAATAAACTAATGCATGAAATGGACAAGTTGTGCGGAGCACATGGGGTTTTACTTATGCACGGGATCTGCGCCCGGCTTTGTACAAAGGATTACATGCAACAGCGGAAAGACTTGTACAAAAGGTGGTTGCCGGAACGGGTTCCGACAACCGCGCCCTACGGGAAAAACTTACGAAGATGTTCTATGTTCCAGGAGTTGCTCACCGGAATGCCATCTTCGGTCTCAAGGCGGACAGCGCCGGGCCTTGTGACTCGTTTCACCCGATAAGGGCCTTCCCACTTCGGCGTCAACTTGTTGGAATTCTTGGCGGACTGAACGCGCCGAAGAACAAGGTCGCCTTCCTCGAAGCTTCTGGCCTTAACTTTGCGGCTATGGTAGCGGCGCAAAGCTTGCTGGTATCGAGCAGCTCGTACAGCAGCCTGAAGACGATCTTCCTCAAGGAGCAGCGCGTCGTCTTGTCGCAGCTGTTCTTGCTCAAGCTCATCATAAGCGAGCACTCGAGGCGATCCGTATACGAGTTCCGTGGGGAGAACTGCCTCTGCTCCATAGACTAGAGCGAGAGGTGTCTGGCCAGTGGCTCGATTTGGCGTTGTTCTGATCGACCAAAGAACCACCGGCAGCTCCTCGATCCAGTTTCTTCCGCACTTGCGCAGCCTGTCGAAAGTTCTTGTCTTGAGCCCGCGCAGCACTTCAGCATTTGTCCTCTCTGCTTGACTGTTGCTTCTTGGATGAGCAATAGAAGCAAAGATGACCTTGGCGCCAAGGTCTTGGACGTACTGCATGAAGGTGCGGCTCGTGAATTGCGTGCCGTTGTCGGTGATGATCCTGTTAGGGATCCCGAAACAGCAAACAATTGACCTGAAGAACTTGACTGCTGACTGTGCTGTCACCTTCCTCACTGGCTGCACTTCCGGCCACTTTGTGAGCTTGTCGATTGCGACATACAAGTACTCAAAGCCCCCGACAGCTCGGGGGAAAGGGCCGAGGATATCGAGCCCCCAGACCAAAAATGGCCAGGATAAAGGGATCGTCTGGAGAGCTTGAGCTGGCTGGTGTATCTGTTTGGAGTGGAACTGGCACGCTTCACACTTGGTTACTTGTGCAGTTGCATCCTGGAGGGCAGTCGGCCAGAAGAAACCTTGCCAGAAAGCTTTGTCGGCAAGTGCTCTTGCGCCAATGTTGTGGCCACATATGCCTCCATGTATCTCTGCCAACAGCTTTTGTCCATCTTCCCGGCAAATACACTTCAATTTCACACCGTTGAGTCTTCTTCTGTACAGTATGCTATCGACAAACTGGTACATACTTGACTGCCGGGCTACTTTTTCCGCTTCTTCTTGCTCTTCGGGAAGTTCTCCTGTCTGAAGGAAATGGACAATCTGCTGTGCCCATGCTGGAGCTTGTGGCTCAACAACAAGGACTAAAGCCACATCTGCTGCTGCGGGAACATCCGCTTCTGCGGCAAGGCTTGCGGTCCTGCCGGAGCTTGATGTTCCCCGGCAAGTTTGCCGGAGCAAAACTTGTCGGGAGCGTCTGCTTCAATGAAACAAACCATAAGGCTTGCCGGAGCAGACTGCCCCACAACATCCTTGGTGTTGATCTTGGGGACTTTCTTGGCGGCGGCTTCGGGGAGCTCTACCGGAAAGTAGTCACCAGAAACCAACTTCCTCTTCTTGCTTTCTCCAGTTGATGGTGTTACGGATGGTTGAGTCAACTTGAGCACAAAGATCCCTGGTTCCACAGGTAACTTTAGTGCGGCGCACTTTGACAGGCCATCAGCAATGACATTCTGAGCTCTTGGGATATGCTCCATCTGCAGGCCGTCAAAGTGCTCTTCTAGCTTCCTCACTTCATCAACATATGCTTCCATCAATGGACTCTGGTAGTTCTTGTTCACTTGGCGGACGACAAGCTGTGAATCACCCCTGACAATGAGCTTCTTGATCCCAAGGTCTGCTGCGATTCTGAGACCGGCAAGCAATCCTTCATACTCTGTAGTATTGTTGGTTACTTGCTCCTTGGGAAAGTGCATCTGGACTACGTACTTGAGGTGCTCTCCAGTGGGCGCGACAAGCAGCACGCCCGCACCGGCGCCTTGCAGCGAGAAGGCACCATCAAAGTACATCAGCCACTCTTTGCTTGCCTCTTTGACGGGGATGCTCGTGTCTGGAATTTCTTCATCTGGTGCCGGCGTCCATTCTGCTATGAACTCTGCCAATGCCCTGCTTTGGATAGTTGAAGTGCTCTCAAACTTGAGGCCAAAGCTTGACAGTTCCAGCGCCCACTCGACAATCCTGCCTGTCGCTTCTGGATTTTGCAGTATCCTCTTCAGCGGCAAGCGAGTGACGACTGTGATCTCATGTGCTTGGAAGTAATGGCGCAGCTTTCTCGAGGCCATGAGGAGGCCGAAAAGCAACTTCTGCACACCAGAGTACCTTGATCTAGCCCCTGTAGAAGGGAACTGACAAAGTAAACTGGACGCCGCACCATTCTCTTCTGCATCTTATCATGCTCCTACGCAGATCCATCTTTGTCGGGACCAGAGCTTGTCGGCGAAGCCCCCTGCTCGTCGCTGGATGCATCTGCCGTGGTTGCTGGCTCATCATCTGCCTCCCTCTCCGCCACTAACGCAGCACTAACCACTTGATTGGTTGCCGCTATATACAGCAGCAACTTCTCTTGCGGCTTAGGTGCGACAAGTATTGGAGTGGAGGACAGGTATCTCTTCAAGTCCTGCAGCGCAGCCTCTGCCTCCGGAGTCCATTTCATTGGACCTGCCTTTTTCAAAATTTTAAAAAATGGCAGGGCGCGCTCAGCAGATCTAGAGATAAACCTGCTGAGAGCAGCCACGCAACCGGCAAGCCTTCGTACATCCTTGACACGCTTTGGTGCTTCGATCTGCTCAATGGCCTTGATCTTGTCGGGATTGGCTTCAATTCCCCGTTGAGACACGAAGAACCTGAGAAGCTTGCCGGATGGGACTCCAAACACGCACTTCTAGGGGTTAAGCTTGAGATTGATCCTGCGCATATTTGCAAATGTCTCGTCTAAATCTTGAATCAGGGTCGCCCTGTTCTTACTTTTGACCACTATGTCATCCATGTAGGCTTCCACATTTCTGTGCATCTGCGGCTCAAAAGCGTGGTGGACTACCCTTGCAAATGTTGAACCAGCATTCTTCAAACCGAAAGGCATCCGTACGAAGCAGTACGTGCCACACGGGGTGATAAATGCGGTTTTCTCTTCATCCTCTTCTGCCATGAAGATCTGATGGAATCCTGAGTATGCATCAAGAAACGAAAGCAAATCACATACGGCTATGGAGTCAACAATCTGGTCAATGCGCGGCAAGTGAAATGGGTCTTTGGGACAAGCTTTATTAACATCAGTAAAGTCAATACAAAGCCTCCATTTCCCATTAGCCTTGCGCACGACAACAGGATTGGCCAACCACGTGGGATGGAGCACCCCTCTGACAAGGCCTGCTGCTTCCAACTTCTTGATTTCTTCTGCGATGAATTCTTGGCGCTCCACTGCCTGCTTCCTGACTCTTTGCTTGACGGGCCGCGCATGAGGATAGACGGCAAGGTGGTGCTCAATTACTTTCCTGGGAACACCGGGGATATCAGACGGTTGCCACGCAAACATGTCGACATTCGCCCGCAGGAAAGCAACGAGCGCCCTTTCCTATTTGGCGTCAAGAGTGGCGCTGATGGTGAAGGTACCACCAGTGCCGTCCTCCTTGGCGGACACCTTCTTGGTCTCAGGTGGAGCTGCCATTGCCTTCTTACACTTGCCGGTGGAGCTCGATGGTGCGTCCTCGACGGTAGCGCAGCACTCCGAAGAGGTGCGCTTGCCGGAGTGGGCATCAGAACTCTTGCCGGACTTGGTCTTCTTCTTCCCCCCGGGAGCTTCGGCGGCAAGTGTCTTGCATTCTGCTGCGGCTGCTGCTTCCCGGTAGATCTTGTCGGCACAGATAAGAGCATCCTTCTTGTCGCCAGGGACAGAGATGACACTTATCGGGCCTGGCATTTTCAGTACGTTGTACGCATAGTGAGAGGCTGCCATGAACTTGGCGAGTGCCGGACCGCCAAGGATTCCATTGTAACGTAATGGAAAGTCAGCAACATCAAATGTGACCCTCTCAGTCCTGAAGTTCAGCTCGCTGCCAAATGTTACCGGCAACGTGATCTTCCCCTTCGGCTTGCTTCTTCCCGGGTTGATTCCTTGAAATGTACCGGTCTCTTCGAGCTCGCTGTCAGGGATCTGGAGTTTCTGGAGCACCACGAAGGAGATTAGGTTCAAGCCGGCCCCGCCGTCAACTAGCATCTTAGTGACCTTGAGGTTGCGAATTGTTGGTGAAACCAAAATCGGCAAGCACCCAACCGCAGTTATGCGATCAGGGTGGTCCTCAATATCAAAGATGATAGGCGTGCTGGACCATTTCAGAGGCTTGCATGACTCGACGGGTGGTTCTGCTGCATTAACTTCCCGCACCCACTGCTTGAGCTGACGGTGTGAGGTATGCA
Organism: Triticum dicoccoides; assembly: GCF_002162155.2. Lineage (NCBI taxonomy): Eukaryota > Viridiplantae > Streptophyta > Magnoliopsida > Poales > Poaceae > Triticum > Triticum dicoccoides. The sequence continues at coordinate 288,827,873 of NC_041386.1, forward strand.
GAGAAGCACCACCGTCAACGCACAGGACCTCTGTGGCTTTCTGGAACTCCTGCTCATCAGTCTCCTCATCATCCATGTCTTCATCGTCGTCGTCATCTTCATCCTTGTCGCGGCCGCGAGGAGGTCTGTCTCTTTGCCGCTGCTTGGCCTTGCTGCGGCGTCCTCCTCGGCTGGGACGTTTCTTGTCGGATCCCCCAGCACCTTCCTGGGCCTTCTCCTTGTCGCGCCGCTCGTATTCAGCTTTCTGTTGCTCAACAAGCTGCTCGACTTTCTTGCAGTTCTAGAGATCATGGCCCTTGGTGCGATGGATCTTACAATACTGCTTGTTGGTGCCGTCCTGCTTGTCGGTGACCGCCACCTCCGCGGCAACCTCCTTGCCGGAGTCACCAGCTTTGGTTTTGTTGGCTCCACCACCATTGCCGGACTGCTCAACAACTAGCACCTCTTTGCCTTTCCTTTTCCTGTTGTTCCGCCGCCGGTTTTTCCTTGCCGGGGCAGCATCTTCACTGTCAGATCCTCCCGCTCCTACATTCTCTCCGGGGAGTCTCCTCCCTTCCTCAGCACGTGCACACTTGTCGGCCAGTGCATATAACTCACTGACGTCCCTGATCTTGCACATCGCCATTTCCTCCCGCATCCTGCGGTTTCGCAATTCTGATGGAACGCGCTGATCACCGCGGCAGGGTGGACGTCTGGGATGTTGTGCTAGACACTGCTGAATCTCTGAATGTACTTTTGCAGGGGATCTCCTTCCTTCTGGGCGAGCAGATGAAGATCGCTCTCCTGGCCATGAGGCTTGTGGCCGCCTGTGAAGGCGCCGACAAACTGATGGCACAGATCAGCCCAAGAGGATATGGAGTTGTCCGGCAAGTGCATGAGCCAGGATCTGGCGTTGGGCTTGAGCACCAGCGGGAAGTAGTTGGCAAGGATCTTGTCATCCCGTCCCCCAGCAGCCTGCACCGCAATGGTGTAAATGCTGAGGAACTCCGACGGATGCGTCTTGCCGTCGTACTTCTCTGGTACATCTGGCTTGAAGTTCTTCATGCTGGGCCACTGGACTTGCCGCAGCTCACGAGTGAACGCAGGGCAACCTACCGTGTACGGCAGATCGCCTGGTTCCCCTGGCGCATGCATGTCAACAGAGGGCCGAGCGCGCTTGTCGGATTGACGTCGCGCTTCTCTTCGGCGCTCGATGCCAGTTTGAGCGTCTTCTTGTTGTCGATCATGAAGAACTTGGCGCTGATCACGACGAGCTCGTGGATCCGAAGATGTGGTGGAGTCGCTGTCGAGGTGGATCCGGCGAGTCGGCGATCTTGGCCTTCGGGGTGGTGATTGCATTGTAGTTTCACCTCCACCCATTTCGTCGCCACCGGCTCGCGCCCGGCAACCCTGCCGCGGCGGTGACGCGCTCGGCCGCCGTGGAGTGTCGCCGTTGGCGTAGCCGATGAGACTCTGAATGGTGGCCCTCCATTCGTCGATCTTGTCCGACGTCGGAGGGTAATCTAGGAGCAGTTGAGCTCGCGCCAAAGCTTCTGCTGGAGTGGCGGGTGGCAGTGGCGGACGGCGCGAGGAGCGGGATGTGCTCGGACTTCTAACTATGTTAGAAGGAGCAGTATCCCGTCCAGGCGACCGTGCCCCGCTCGTGCCAGCACACTGGCATGCATGCTGGTCTTGAGCGCCCCGAGATCCACCAGCTTGATCTTGGCCTATCATGCGTATGGCACTGCAAGTGCCATGATGCTGTTGGTCTTGCGCCTCTTCAGAGTGGCGTGGAACATGTACAGTCACCGAGGTTTGTGCAGCCTTGTTCTTGGACCTGGCAGCATCATGAGCTTCCTCGTCGACGTCCATTCTTCCGCTGGCGTCCATTCCACCACCCGTTTGCTCCAACGGCGGCGGAAGTGACGTGGACGGAGCGGCTGCCGCCGAAGTCTTCTTCTTCGGTGGCATGTTGATGAAGGGAATGAAGATCTAGCTCGTGTGAACGCCGGATCAGGTTCACACAATCTCGACGCCCCCTACCTGGCGCGCCAAAGATGTCGGGGGAAACTGATCCACGAACACCTATGGGGCCGGCGGACCGGGCCCCTTTCGGTTCGGCGGGGGGCGGAGATCGCACGAAGAGCAGATCGAGGCGAAGCACACGAGCAGTTTACCCAGCTTCGGAGCTCTCCGGAGAGATAAGACTCCTACTGCTGCTTGTCTGGTTGTATTATGTTCTTGCTCGCCAGAGCTAAGTGTTTTTCTGGCTCACGAATGAATCGAACCCAATCCCCCCTACGTTGCGCATGGGCCTCCTTTTATACGCTAAAGGGGTCACCGACAGGTGGCAACGCAGAGAAGGGTACAAATGTAAAAAGTGAGGTGGTTGGTATAGTTACTTGTACAGTGTACCCTACCTAACCCTGACGGCAGGGGACAAGGGCATTACATGCCCGTCTGAGTCGCCCAAACAGTGCAGAAAAGGACCGTTAGGGGCGCTACCGTTCGCCACGATGGTGATCTTGTTAGCTTCGCATGCCACTGTGCACCGCTGGCTGCACAGCCTCCCGCCACGCGCGCCTGGAGAGGCCCCCAGAGCGACACGTTGGTGGATGCGCTGGAGCGTGGGCACAGAGTGGCCGCCTGCCGCGGCAAGCGCCTTGCCGCTGTTGTTATCTTGTCGGGTCCGGAGGCTTGTCGCTCACCGGGCCTCGAGGTACCTTGGTTGGTCTTCCCGGCAAGCTCCTCTTGCCGAGGCCTTGTTGCCTTGCCGGAGCGGGTGGCGCGTCGCGGCAAGTTCCTTGGAGAGCCTCGGTTGGCCTTCCCGGCAAGCTCCTCTTGCCGGGGCCTTGTCTCCTGGGCTTAAATACTTTGTTCTTGAATGGCTCCAAGGGAACCACGGAGGATCTTGGTGTTCGCCCGGCAAGCCTTGCCGCGGGGTGCTGCAGCTGCCCGTGCACAATTTCGGGGTATTAGGATACCCCTATTCTACTACACCGACATGTTGTTTGAAATTCTTTCCCATTTCTTGCATGGGACCTAAGCATGCACCCAAGGACACATATTTGATTTTTCAACCAATATATATGCAATGGAGCATGTGCATGTAGTTTAAATTTGAATTATGCACATAAATGCATTGAAAACTCAGTTGATGCATAAAAATGTCCAAACAAACCCCGAAAAATCAAAACAATTGACACAACACTCCTATTGTTCTATGTTGACACAAGAAAAAAAATTGAAAGCAATAAGAGGCAATGGATATAGTTTCGTCTCCAAAGGTGGGACGTTCCCTACCGAAACCATCATGCTTGTTGTGAGAAGCTCTGGTTTGTGAGAAGCATATACCCAAACCCGCCCCAAATGGAACAAAATATTTACCACGGCATATTGATGCCGCTCCATGATAGCATGCCAAGTTTTGTTAATTTTAGACTACTTTTGGATTACTAGAATTTAAAAACCAAGTATCTCAATGTTTGCGCCCGAGTTACGGTGGCAGGGTGATTGACCTTCATTCCTTTTTCTTACATGGGACCTAAGCATGCAACCAAGAACATATATTTGAATTTTTCAACCAATTTATATGCATTAGAGCATGTGCATGTAGTTCAAATTTGAATTATGCACATAAATGCATTGAAAACTCAATTAATGCATAAAAATGTCCAACCAAACCCTGAAAAAAATCCAAAAATTAAAACACCACTCCTGTAGTTCTATGTTAACTCTAGGAAAACATTTGAAATCGAGAAGAGGCAGTGGATATCATTTCGTCTAGAAAGGTGAAACGTTCCCTACCGAAACCGTCAGGCTTGTTGTGAGAAGCTCTGGTTTTTGAGAAGCATATACCCAAGCCTGCCCCAAATGGGACCAAAAAATTTACCATAGCATGTTGATGCCACTCTCTGATAGCATGCCAAGTTTCATGAATTTTAGATGAGTTTTGGATTTACTAGAATTTAAAAATAAAGTATCTCAATGTTTTGCCGGCAATCAATGGTGCCCTAGTGTTTGAATTATGCACATAAATGCATTGAAAACTCAGTTGATGCATAAAAATGTCCAAACGAACCTCGAAAAATCACAAAAATTGACACAACACTCCAGTTGTTCATTGTTGACACGAGAATTTTTTTGAAAGCAATAAGAGGCTGTGGATATCGTTTTGTCCCCAAAGGCGGGACGTTCATTACCGAAACCATCATGCTTGTTGTGAGAAGCTCTGGTTTGTGAGAAGCACATACCCAAACCTGCCCCAAATGAGACAAAAATTTCACCAGGGCATGTTGATGCCGCTCCATGATAGCAAGCCAAGTTTCATGAATTTTCGACAAGTATTGGATTTACTAAAATTTAAAAACCAGGTATCTCAATGTTTGTGTCTGAGTGACGGTGGCAGGGTGCTTGGCATTCAGTCGCATTTATTGCATGGGACCTAAGCATGCAACAAAGAACACATATTTGAATTTTCAACTAATTTATATGCATCAGAGCATGTGCATGTAGTTCGAATTTGAATTATGCACATAAATGCATTGGAAACTCAATTAATGCATAAAAATGTCCAATCGAACCCCGAAAAATCTGAAAAATTAACACAACACTCTTGTTGTTCTATGTTGACACTAGGAAAAAATTTGAACTCGAGAAGAGGTAATGGTTATCGTTTCGTCTAGAAAGGTGAAACGTTCCCTACCGAAACCATTAGGCTTGTTGTGAGAAGCTCTGGTTTTTAGAAGCATATACCCAAACCTGCCCCATATGGGACAAAAAATTTACCATGGCATGTTGATGCCGCTCCATGATAGCATGCGAGGTTTCATGAATTTCAGACGAGCTTTAGATTTAGTAGAATTTAAAAACCAAGTATCTCAATGTTTGCGGCCGAGTGATGGTGGCAGGGTGCTTGACATTCTTTCCCATTTCATACATGGGACCTAAGCATGCAACCAAGGACACATATTTGAACTTTCAACCAATTTACAAACATTGCAGCATGTGATGTAGTTGAAATTTGAATTGTGCACATAAATGCATTGAAAACTCAGTTGATGCATAAAAATATCCAAAGGAACCTTGAAAAATAACAAAAATTGACACAACACTCCTGTTGTTCTATGTTGACACGAGAAAAATTGTGAAAGCCATAAGAGGCAATGGATATTGTTTTGGCCCCAAAGGTCAGACGTTCCCTACCAAAACCATTATTCTTGGTGTGATAAGCTCTGATTTGTTAGAAGCATAAAACCAAACCTGCCCCAAACTGGACAAAAAATTTGGCACGGCATGTTGATGCCGCTCCATGATAGCGTGCCAAGTTTCATGAATTTTAGACAAGTTTCAGACTACTAGAATTTAAAAATAAAGTATCTCAATGTTTTGCCAGAATTCAACGGTGCTCTGGTGTTTGAAATTCATTCTCATTTCTTGCATGGGACCTAAGCATGCACCCAAGGACACATATTTGATTTTTCAACCAATTTATATGAACGGGAGCATGTGCATGTAGTTCAAATTTGAATTATGATCATAAATGCATGGAATACTCAGTTAATGCATAAAAATGTCCAAACAAACCCGGAAAAATCACAAAAATTGACTCAACACTCCTGTTGTTCTATGTTGACACGAGAAATTTTTTGAAAGCAATAAGAGGAAATGGATATCGTTTCGTCCCCAAAGGTGGGACGTTCCCTACCGAAACCATCATGCTTGTTCTGAGAAGCTCTGGTTCGTGAGAAGCATATACCCAAACCTGCCACAAATGGGACAAATTTTTTACCATGATATGTTGATGCCGCTCCATGATAGTATGCCAAGTTTCATGAATTCCAGACGAGTTTTGGATTTACTAGAATTAATAAACCAGGTATATCAATGTTTTACCGGCAATCGACGGTGCATTGGTGTTTGAAAGTCAATCCCATTTCTTGCACGGGACCTAAGCATGCACCCAAGGACACAAATTTGATTTTTCAACCAATTTATATGTAGTGGAGCATGTGCATGTAGTTCAAATTTGAATTATGCACATGAATGCATTGAAAACTCAATTAATGCATAAAAAGGTCCAAACGAACCCCGAAAAATCACAAAAATTGACACAACACTCCTGTTGTTCTATGTTGACTCAAGATTTTTTTTGAAAGCAATAAGAGGCAATGGATATTGTTTCGTCGCCAAAGGTGGGACGTTCCCTACCGAAACCGTCATGCTTGTTTTGAGAAGCTCTGGTTTGTGAGCAGCATATACCCAAACCTATGACAAATGGGACAAAACATTTATCACATCATGTTGATGTCGCTCCATGATAGTATGCCAAGTTTAAAGAATTTCGGATGAGTTTTGGATCTACTAGAATTTATAAACTGGGTACATCAATGTTTTGTCGGCAATCAACGGTGCATTGGTGTTTGAAAGTCATTCCCATTACTTGCATGGGACCTGAGCATGCACCCAAGGACACAGATTTGATTTTTCAACAAATTTATATGCAGTGGAACATGTGTATGTAGTTCAAATTTGAATTATGCAGATGAATGCATTGAAAACTCAGTTAATGCATAAAAAGGTCCAAACAAACCCCGAAAAATCACAAAAATGACACAACACTCCTGTTATTCTTGGTTGACACGAGAAATTTTTTGATTGCAATAAGAGGCAATGGATATCCCCAAAGGTGGGACATTCTCCACCGAAACCATCGTGCTTGTTGTGAGAAGCTCTGGTTTGTGAGAAGCATATACCCAAACCTGCCCCAAATGGGACAAAAAATTTACCAAGGCATTTGATGCCCCTCCATGATAGCATGCCAAGTTTCTTAATTTCAGACGAGTTTTGGGTTTACTAGAATTTAAAAATAAATTATCTCATTGTTTTGCCAGCAATCAACGGTAAACTAGTGTTTGAAATTCATTCCCATTTCTTGCATGGGGCCTAAGCATGCACCGAAGGACACAGATTTGACTTTTCAACCAATTTATATGCCTGGAGCATGTGCATGTAGTTCAAATTTGAATTATGCACATAAATGCATTGAAAACTCAGTTTATGCATAAAAATGTCCAAACAAACCTCGAAAAATAACAAAAATTGACACAACACTCTAGTTGTTCTATGTTGACACGAGAATATTTTTGAAAGCAATAAGAGGCAGTGGATATCGTTTCGTCCCCAAAGGTGGGACGTTCCCTACTTAAACCATCGTGCTTGTTGTGTGAAGCTCTGCTTTGTGATACGCACATACCCAAACCTGCCCCAAATGAGATAGAAATTTTACCACGACATGTTGATGCCACTCCATGATAGCATGCCAAGTTTCATGAATTTCAAACGAGTATTGGATTTACTAGAATTTAAAAACCATGTATCTCAATGTTTGTGGCCGAGTGACGGTGGCAGGGTGCTTGACATTTAGTCCCATTTCTTGCATGGGACCTAAGCATGCAACCAAGAACATATATTTGAATTTTCAACCAATTTATATGCATTGGAGCATGTGCATGTAGTTCGAATTTGAATTATGCACATAAATGCATTGAAAACTCAATTAATGCATAAAAATGTCCAAACAAACCCCGAAAAATCTCACAAATTAACACAACACTCATGTTGTTCTATGTTGACACTAGGAAAAAATTTGAAATCGACAAGAGGCAATGGATATCGTTTCGTCTACAAAGGTGGGACATTCCCTACCGAAACCATCAGGCTTGTTGTGAGAAGCTATGGTTTTTGAGAAGCATATACCCAAACCTGCCCCAAATGGGACAAAAAATTTACCACGACATGTTGACGCCGCTCCATGATAGCATGCCACTTTTCATGAATTTCAGACGAGCTTTGCATTTACTAGAATTTGAAAACCATGTATCTCAATATTTGCGGCCGAGTGATGGTGGCAGTGTGCTTGACATTCTTTCCCATTTCTTGCATGGGACCTAAGCATGAAATCAATAACACAGATTTGAACTTTCAACCAAATTACAAGAATTAGAGCATGTGCATGTAGTTGAAATTTGAATTGTGCACATAAATGCATTGAAAACTCAGTTAATGCATAAAATTATCCAAACGAACCCCGAAAAATCACAAAAATTGACACAACACCCCTGTTGTTCTATGTTGACACGAGAAAAAGTGTGAAAGCAATAAGAGGCATTGGATATTGTTTTGTTCCCAAAGGTGGGATGTTCCCTACCGAAACCATCATACTTGGTGTGATAAGCTCTGATTTGTGAGTAGCATATACCCAAACCTGCCCCAAACGGGAAAAAAAGTTTACCACGGCATGTTGATGCCGCTCCATGATAGCATTCCAAGTTTCATGAATTTCAGACGAGTTTCGGACTACTAAAATTTAAAACTAAAGTACCTCAATGTTTTGCCGGCAATCAACGGTGCTTTGTTGTTTGAAATTCATTCCCATTTCATGCATGGGACCCAAGCATGCACTCAAGGATATTTTTCAACCAATTTATATGAACTGGAGCATGTGCATGTAGTTCATATTTGAATTATGAACATAAAAGCATTGAATACTCAGTTAATGCATAAAAATGTCCAAACAAACCTGGAAAAATCACAAAAATTGACACAACACTCCTATTGTTCTATGTTGACACGAGAAATTTTTTGAAAGCAATAAGAGGCAATGGATATCATTTCGTCCCCGAAGGTGGGACATTTCCTACTGAAACCATCATGCTTGTTCTGAGAAGCTCTGGTTTGTGAGAAGTATATACCCAAACCCGCCCCAAATGGGACAAAAAATTTACCACGGCATGTTGATGCCGCTCCATGATAGTATGCCAAGTTTCATGAATTCCAGACAAGTTTTGGATTTACAAGAATTAATAAACCAGGTATATCAATGTTTTGCCGGCAGTCGACGGTGCATTGGTGTTTGAAAGTCAATCCCATTTCTTGCACGGGACCTAAGCATGCACCCAAGGACACATATTTGATTTTTCAACCAATTTATATGCAGTGGAGCATGTGCATGTAGTTCAAATTTCAATTCTGCACATGAATGCATTGAAAACTCAGTTAGTGCATAAAAATGTCCAAACGAACCCTGAAAAATCACAAAAATTGACACAACACTCCTGCTGTTCTATGTTGACACGAGAAATTTATTTGAAGGCAATGGATATCGTTTCGTTGCCAAAGGTGGGACGTTCCCTACCGAAACCATCATGCTTGTTCTGAGAAGCTCTGGTTTGTGAGAAAGATATACCCAAACCAACGCCAAATGGGACAAAATTTTTACCACGACATGTTGATTCCGCTCCATGATAGTATGCCAAGTTTAAAGAATTTTAGATGAGTTTTGGATTTACTAGAATTTATAAACCAGGTATATAAATGTTTTATCGGCAATCAACAGTGCATTGGAGTTTGAAAGTCATTCCCATTACTTGCATGGGACCTGAGAATGCACCCAAGGACATAGATTTGATTTTTCAACCAATTTAAATGGAGTGGAACATGTGCATGTAGTTCAAATTTGAAATATGCAGATGAATGCATTGAAACTCAATTAATGCATAAAAAGGTCCAAACGAACCCCGAAAAATCACAAAAATTGACACAACACTCCTGTTGTTCCATGTTGACACGAGAAAATTTTTGATTGCAATAAGAGGCAATGATATCATTTCGTCCCCAAAGCTGGGACGTTCCCTATCGAAACCATCAGGCTTGTTATGAGAAGCTCTGGTTTGTGAGAAGCATATACCCAAACCTGCCCCAAATGGGACAAAATTTTTACCACGGCATGTTGATGCCACTCCGTGATAGCATGCCAAGTTTCATGAATTTCAGACGAGTTTTGGATTGATGTCTACTACACAACCTTCTTCTTGTAGACGTTATTGGGCGTCCAAGGGCAGAGGTTTGTAGGACAGTAGCAAATTTCCCTCAAGTGTATGACCTAAGGTTTATCAATCCGTAGGAGGCGTAGGATGAAGATGGTCTCTCTCAAGCAACCCTGCAACCAAATAACAAAGAGTCTCTTGTGTCCCCAACACACCCAATACAATGGTAAATTGTAGATGTGCACTAGTTCGGCGAAGAGATAGTGAAACAAGTGGTATATGGATAGTAGATAAAGGTATTTGTATTCTGAAATAATAAAAACAGCAAGGTAGAAAGTGATAAAAGTGAGCATAAACGGTATTGCAATGCATTGAAACAAGGCCTAGGGTTCATACTTTCACTAGTGTAAGTCCTCTCAACAATAATATCATAATTGGATCACATAATTATCCCTCAACATGCAACAAAGAGTCACTCCAAAGTCACTAATAGCGGAGAACGAATGAAGAAATTATGGTAGGGTACGAAACCACCTCAAAGTTATTCTTTCCAATCAAGCCGGTGGGCTATTCCTATAAGTGTCACAAACAGCCCTAGAGTTCGTACTAGAATAACACCTTAAGACACAAATCAACCAAAACCCTAATGTCACCTAGATACTCCAATGTCACCTCAAGTATCCGTGGGTATGATTATACGATATGCATCACACAATCTTAGATTCATTTATTCAACCAACACAAATGACCTCAAAGAGTGCCCCAAAGTTTCTACCGGAGAATCACGACGAAAACATGTGCCAACCCCTATGCATAGGTTCATGGGCGGAACCCGCAAGTTGATCACCGAAACATACATCAAGTGAATCACGTGATATCCCATTGTCACCACAGATATCCACGACAAGACATACATCAAGTGTTCTCAAATCTTTAAAGACTCAATCTGATAAGATTACTTCAAAGGGGAAACTCGATTCATTACAAGAGAGAAGAGGGGGAGGAGAAACATAAGATCCAACTATAATAACAAAGCTCGCAATACATCAAGATCGTGCCAAATCAAGAACACAAGAGAGAGAGAGATCAAACACATAGGTACTGGTACATACCCTCAGCCCCGAGGGAGAACTACTCCCTCCTCGTCATGGAGAGCACCAGGATGATGAAGATGGACACCGGAGAAGGATTGCCCCCTCCGGCAGGGTGCCGAAATGGGTCTAGATTGGCTTTTGGTGGCTACGGAGGCTTCTGGCGGCGGAACTCCCAATCTATTCTCTGTTCTGGAAGTTTTAGGGTATATGGAGTTATATAGGCAGAAGAAGCACGTCAGGGGAGCCACGAGGGCCCCACGAGGCAGGGGGCGCCCTAGGGGGGGTGGGGGTGCCCCCTACCCTCGTGAGCTCCTCCTTCCTTCCTTGACGTGGGGTCCAGTCCATCTGGTGGCTTCGTTCCAAAAATAACTTCTCTAGTTGATTTCGTTCCGTTTCGACTCCGTCTGATATTCCTTTTCTTGAAAACACTGAAATAGGCATAAAACAACAAATTTGGGCTAGGCCTCCGGTTAATAGGTTAGTCCCAAAAGTAATATAAAAGTGGATAATAAAGCCTAATATTGCTCAAAATAGTAGATAATATAGCATGGCGCAATCAAACATTATAGATACGTTGGAGACGTATCAAGCATCCCGAGGCTTAATTCCTGCTCGTCCTCGAGTAGGTAAATGATAGAGAAAGATAATTTTTGATGTGGAATGCTAGTTGGCATAATTTCAATGTAATTCTTCTTACTTGTGATATGAATATTCAGATTCGTAAGATTCAAGACAAAAGTTCATATTGACATAAAAATAATAATACTTCAAGCATACTAACAAAGCCATTATGTCTTCTCAAAATAACATGGCTAAAGAAAGTTATCCCTACAAACTCATATGGTCTGGCTATGCTCTATCTTCACCACACAAAATATTTAAATCATGCACAACCCCGATGACAAGCTAAGCAATTGTTTCATACTTTTGATGTTCTCAAACTTTTTCTATCTTGACGCAATACATGAGCGTGAGCCATGGATATAGCACTATAGGTGGAATAGAATGGTGGTTGTGGAGAAGACAAAAGGGAGAAGATAGTCTCACATCGACTAGGTGTATCAACGGGCTATGGAGACGCCCATCAATAGATATCAATGTGAGTGAGTAGGGATTGCCATGCAACAGATGCACTAGAGCTATAAGTGTATGAAAGCTCAACAAAAGAAACTAAGTGGGTGTGCATCCAACTCGCTTGCTCACGAAGACCTAGGGCATTTTGAGGAAGCCCATCATTGGAATATACAAGCCAAGTCCTATAATGAAAGATTCCCACTAGTATATGAAAGTGACAATATAGGAGACTCTCTATTATGAAGATCATGGTGCTACTTTGAAGCACAAGTGTGGAAAAATGATAGTAGCATTGTCCCTTTTTTTGGCCTTTTTTAATTTGGCCTTTCTTTTTTTATTTGGCCTTTCTTTTTTATGGCCTTTCCCCCTTTTTTTGGGACAATGCTCTATTGAATGATGATCATCACACTTCTATTTATTTACAGCTCAATTATTACAACTCGATACTAGAACAAAGATGACTCTATATGAATGCCTTCGGCGGTGTACCGGGATGTGCAATGATTCATGAGTGACATGTATGAAAGAATTATGAATGGTGGCTTTTCCACAAATACAATGTCAACTACATGATCATGCTAAGAAATATGACAATGATGAATGTGTCATGATGAACGGTATGGTGGAAAGTTGCATGGCAATATAGCTCAGAATGGCTATGGAAATGCCATAATAGGTAGGTATGGTGGCTGTTTTGAGGGAGGTATATGGTGGGTTTGTGATACCGGCGAAAGGTGCACGGTATTAGAGAGGCTAGCAATGGTGTAAGGGTGAGAGTGCGTATAATCCATGGACTCAACATTAGTCATAAAGAACTCACATACTTATTGCAAAAATCTATTAGTTATCGAAGCAAAGTACTATGCGCATGCTCCTAGGGGGATAGATTGGTAGGAAAAGACCATCGCTCGTCCCCGACCGCCACTCATAAGGAAGACAATCAATAAATAAATCATGCTCCGTCTTCATCACATAACGGTTCACCATACGTGCATGCTACGGGAATCACAAACTTCAACACAAGTATATCTCAAATTCACAACAACTCAACTAGCATGACTCTAATATTACCATCCTCATATCTCAAAACAATTATCAAATATCAAACTTCTCATAGTATTCAACACACTCATAAGAGAATTTTATTATTCTTGAATACCTAGCATATTAGGATTTTAAGAAAATTACCATGCTATTTAAGACTCTCAAAATAATATAAGTGAAGCATGAGAGTTCATCTATTTCTTCAAAATAAAACTACCACCATGCTCTAAAAGGATATAAGTGAAGCACTAGAGCAACAACAAACTACTCCGAAAGATATAAGTGAAGATCAATGAGTAGTCGAATAATTATGCAACTGTGTGAAGACTCTCTAACATTTAAGAATTTCAGATCTTGGTATCTTATTCAAACAACAAGCAAATCCTAAAAAAATAAATTGATGCTCCAAGCAAAACACATATCATGTGGCGAATAAAAATATAGCTCCAAGTAAAGTTACCGATGAACGAAGACGAAAGAGGAGTTGCCTTCCGGGGCATCCCCAAGCTTAGGCTCTTGGCTATCCTTGAATATTACCTTGGGGTGCCTCGGGCATCCCCAAGCTTAGGATCTTGCCACTCCTTATTCCATAGTCCATCAAATCCTTACCCAAAACTTGAAAACTTCACAACACAAACTTAACAGAAAACTCGTAAGCTCCGTTAGTATAAGAAAATAAATCACGACTTCAAGGTACTGTAATGAACTCATTATTTATTTATATTGGTGTTAATCCTACTGTATTCCAACTTCTATATGGTTTATAAACTATTTTACTAACCATAGATTCATCAAAATAAGTAAACAACACATGAAAAAACAGAATCTGTCAAAAACAGAATAGTCTGTAGTAATCTGGATCAATCGTATACTTCTGGAACTCATAAAATTCTCAAATAAATTTCTGGACGTGAGGAATTTATCTAGTACTCATCTGAAAAAAATAATTAACTAATTAGCTATCTCCAATAAAAAATGGCATCAATTCTCGTGAGCGCTAAAGTTTCTGTTTTTTACAGCATGATCGCAAAGACTTTCCCCAAGTCTTCCCAAAGGTTCTACTTGGCACAAACACTAATTAAAAGCATAAAACCACATATAAATAGAGGGTAGATGAATTATTTATTACTAATCAGGAACAAAAAGCAAGTAAAAAAATAAAATTGGGTTGCCTCCCAACAAGCGCTATCGTTTAACGCCCCTAGCTAGGCATGATGATTTCAACAATGCTCACATAAAAGATAAGAATTGTAACATAAAGAGAGCATCTTGAATAATATGACTAGCACATTTAAGTCTAACCCACTTCCTATGCATAGGGATTTTGTGAGCAAACAACTTTTGGGAACAAGAATCAACTTGCATAGGATGGTAAAACAAGCATAACTTCAAAACTTTAAGCACATAGAGAGGAAACTTGATATTATTGCAATTACTACAAGCATATATTCCTCCCTCATAATAATTTTCAGTAGCATCATGAATGAATTCCACAATATAACCATCACCTAAAGCATCCCTTTCATGATCTACAAGCATAGAAAATTTACTACTCTCCACATAAGCAAAATTATTCTCATTCGGGATAGTGGGAGTATCATAAGAGACTTGAATATTATAAATTGTTTCAACATTAAAAGAGTAATGTTCAGAAAAGTGGTAACCATAATCATGACAAGTTTTATAAATATAATCCTCACTACTTTTTATAGCATATGTATCATCACAATAATTATCATAAGTAGGAGGCATGTTATTATCATTATGAATTTGCATATCAAAACTTGGGAGACTAAAAATATAATCTTCATTAAGCTTAGCATCCCCAAGCTTGGGACAAACATTAATTCCATCAAATATATTCTCAAATATGTCATCCTCATCAAACATAGCTTCCCCAAGCTTGGGCCTTTTCGTATCATAAGCATAATCACTCTCATCATTAATAGCATGGATAGCACCAATAGTATAGCAATTATTATATTCTTCCAAGCAAGTGCCAAAAAGATTTTCAAGATCATAAGAAGTATCATTATCTTCCACAATTATATTTTCATGAGGCACAATAGTAATAGGAGCAACATTATTTGAGAGAGATAGCTTTTTACCTCTCTTCCTTTTTCTTTTCTTCTTGTTCACCACATCATGTGTGGGTTCAATCCTCTTTTTGGAACTCCTTATTAATGAGATTGGTTGAATAGGAGGCTCCTCCTCGTTACCTGATTCATCATAAGAAATAATAGGAGGATATTGGGAAGTCTCTTCCCTTTCATTAGTATTCTCTTCATCTTCTATTTCTTTTCTTTTCTTTATTTAGTTGGCAATATAAGGATTTTCAATGCAATTCACCGCACAATACATATAAATCTTCTCTAGGTCAAAACCAAGAAGTTTATCGAGATTAAATTTTGGAATACCCTCAGTTATACGTTTCATTTCTTCATAACCCAAGAGCAAACTAAGTTCATTATGATGTGCAAGGGAAATCAAGTCATCACAATTTTTGGACACGATAGGGTATGAAACAATTTGCATTTGATATTTAAATGACCATGTTCATTGCAAAGTTCGCAAGTATGGGTAAGATATCTTAAATTTTCAGCACATTCATCCAGCTCTTCTTGCAACAATTTGGTTTCTAAGTACTTATGCCTCTTGCAATATCTATCTTCCATATTTGGTGTGTACTTGCAAACCCAGTCTACTCCACAAAAATTGGCATGTTTATAGGAGGCATTTTCATCATAACTAGTGCAAACATCATTAGTATTATGGATATTCAAAGAATTCGTACTAACAACATTGCAATCATGCTCATCATTCAAATATTTAGTGCCAAACATTTTAGAGATCTCTTCTTCTAGCACTTGAGCACAATTATCCTGTCCGTCATACTCACGAAAGATATTAAAAAGATGAAGCGTATGAGATAGACTCAATTCCATTTTTTTGTAGTTTTCTTTTATAAACTAAACTAGTGATAAATTAAGAAACTAAAAGACTCGATTGCAAGATCTAAAGGTATACCTTCAAGCGCTAACCTCCCCGGCAACGGTGCCAGAAAAGAGCTTGATGTCTACTACACAACCTTCTTCTTGTAGACGTTGTTGGGCCTCCAAGTGCAGAGGTTTGTAGGACAGTAGCAAATTTCTCTCAAGTGGATGATCTAAGGTTTATTAATCCATACGAGGCGTAGGATGAAGATGGTCTCTCTCAAGCAACCCTGCAACCATATAACAAAGAGTCTCTTGTGTCCCCAACACACCCAATACAATGGTAAATTGTATATGTGCACTAGTTCGGCGAAGAGATAGTGAAACAAGTGGTATATGGATAGTAGATAAAGGTATTTGTATTCTGAAATAATAAAAACAGCAAGGTAGCAAGTGATAAAAGTGAGCGTAAAAGGTATTGCAATGCGTTGAAACAAGGCCTAGGGTTCATACTTTCACTAGTGTAAGTCCTCTCAACAATAATATCATAATTGGATCACATAACTATCCATCAGCAAATCAACCAAAAACCTAATGTCACCTAGATACTCCAATGTCACCTCAAGTATCCGTGGGTATGATTATACGATATGCATCACACAGTCTCAAATTCATCTATTCAACCAACACAAAGGACCTCAAAGAGTGCCCCAAAGTTTCTACCGGAGAATCACGATGAAAACGTGTGTCAACCCCTATGCATAGGTTCATGGGCGGAACCCGCAAGTTGATCACCAAAACATACATCAAGTGAATCACGTGATATCCCGTTGTCACCACAGATATCCATGGCAAGACATACATAGTGTGTTCTCAAATCTTTAAAGACTCAATCTGATAAGATTACTTCAAAGGGGAAACTCGATTCATTACAAGAGAGAAGCGGGGGAGGAGAAACATAAGATCCAACTATAATAGCAAAGCTCGCGATACATCAAGATCGTGCCAAATCAAGAACACGAGAGAGAGAGAGAGATCAAACACATAGCTACTGGTACATACCCTTAGCCTCGAGGGAGAACTACTCCCTCCTCGTCATGGAGAGCACCGGGATGATGAAGATGGACACCGGAGAAGGATTGCCCCCTCCGGAAGGGTGCCGAAATGGGTCTACATTGGCTTTTGGTGGCTACGGAGGCTTCTGGCAGCGAAACTCCCGATCTATTCTCTGTTCTGGAAGTTTTAGGGTATATGGAGTTATATAGGCAGAAGAAGCACGTCAGGGGAGCCACGAGGGCCCCATGAGGCAGGGGGCGAGCCCCCTACCCTCGTGAGCTCCTCCTTCCTTCCTTGACGTGGGGTCCAAGTCCATCGGGTGGCTTTCATTCCAAAAATAACTTCTCTAGTTGATTTCGTTCCGTTTCGAGTCCGTCTGATATTCCTTTTCTTCAAAACACTGAAATAGGCATAAAACAACAATTCTGGGCTGGGCCTCCGGTTAATAGATTAGTCCCGAAAGTAATATAAAAGTGGATAATAAAGCCCAATATTGCTCAAAACAGTAGATAATATAGCATGGAGCAATCAAAAATTATAGATACGTTGGAGTCGTATCTTTGATTTACTAGAATTTATAAACCAGGTATATCAATGGTTTGCCGGCAATCGATGGTGCATTGGTGTCTGAAAGTCAATCCCATTTCTTGCACGGGACCGAAGCATGCACCCAAGGACACATATTTCTTGCATGGTTTGCCGGCAATCGATGGTGCATGTAGTTCAAATTTGAATTCTCCACATGAATGCATTGAAAACTAAGTTAATGCATAAAAAGGTCCAAACAAACCTCGAATAATCACAAAAATTGACACAACACTCCTACCGTTCTATGTTAACATGATAAATTTATTTGAAGGCAATGGATATCGTTTCGTCGCCAAAAGTGGGACGTTCCCTACCGAAACCATCATGCTTGTTCTGAGAAACTCTGGTTTGTGAGAAGGATATACCCAAACCTATGCCAAATGGGACAAAAATTTTACCACGACATGTTGATGCCGCTCCATGATAGTATGCCAAGTTTAAAGAATTTGAGACGAGTTTTGGATTTACTAGAATTTATAAACCAGGTATATCAATGTTTTGTCGGCAATCAACAGTGCATTGGTGTTTGAAAGTCATTCCCATTACTTGCATGGGACCTGAGCATGCACCCAAGGAGACAGATTTGATTTTTCAACCAATTTATATGCAGTTGAACATGTGCATGTAGTTCAAGTTTGAATTATGCAGATGAATGCATTGAAAACTCAGTTAATGCATAAAAAGGTCCAAACGAACCTCGAAAAATCACAAAAATTGACACAACACTCCTGTTGTTCTACGTTGACATGAGAATTTTTTTGATTGCAATAAGAGGCAATGGATATCGTTTCGTCCCCAAAGGTGGGACGTTCCCTGTCGAAACCATCAGGCTTGTTGTGAGAAGCTCTGGTTTGTGAGAAGCATATACCCAAACCTGCCCCAAATGGGTCAAAAAATTTACCACAACATGTTGATGCCGCTCCATGATAGCATGCCAAGTTTCATGAATTTCAGACGAGTTTTGGATTTACTAGAATTTAAAAATAAAGTATCTCATTGTTTTGCCGGCAATCAATGGTACCCTAGTGTTTGAAATTCATTCCCATTTCTTGCATGGGACCTAAGCATGCACCGAAGGACACATATTTGATTTTTCAACCAATTTATATGCCTGGAACATGTGCATGTAGTTCAAATTTGAATTATGCACATAAATGCATTGAAAACTCATTTAATGCATAAAAATGTCCAAACGAACCACGAAAAATCACAAAAATTGGCACAACTCTCTCGTTGTTCTATGTTGCAATAAAAAATTTGTGAAAGCAACAAGAGGTAGTGGATATAGTTTCGTCCCCAAAGGTGGGACGTTCCCTACCGAAACCATCATGCTTGTTGTGAGAAGCTCTGGTTTGTGAGAAGCACATACCCAAACCTGCCCGAAATGAGACAAAACTTTTACCACGGCATGTTGATGCCGCTCCATGATAGCATGCCAAGTTTCATGAATTTTAGACGAGTATTGGATTTACTAGAATTTAGAAACCAGGTATCTCAATGTTTGTGGCCGAGTGAAGGTGGCAGGGTGCTTGACATTTAGTCGCATTTCTTGCATGGGACCTAAGCATGCAACCAAGAACACATATTTGAATTTTCATCCAATTTATATGCATCAGAGCATGTGCATGTAGTTTGAATTTGAATGATGCATATAAATGCATTGTAAACTCAATTAACGCATAAAAATGTCCAAACGAACCCCCAAAAATCCCACAAATTAACACAACACTCCTGTTGTTCTATGTTGACACCAAGAAAAATTTTGAAATCGAGAAGAGGTAATGGATATCGTTTCATCTAGAAAGGTGAAACGTTCCCTACCGAAACCATTAGGCTTGTTGTGAGAAGCTCTAGTTTTTGAGAAGCATATACGCAAACCTGCACCATATGGGACAAAAAATTTACCACGGCATGTTGATGTCGCTCCATGACAGCATGCCACGTGTCGTGAATTTCAGACGAGCTTTGGATTTACTAGAATTTAAAAACCATGTATCTCAATGTTTGCGGCCGAGTGATGGTGGCAGGGTGCTTGACATTCTTTCCCATTTCTTGCATGGGACCTAAGCATGCAACCAAGAACACAGATTTGAACTTTCAAGCAATTTACAAGCATTAGAGCATGTGCATGTAGTTGAAATTTGAATTGTGCACATAAATGCATTGAAAACTCAGTTAATGCATAAAAATATCCAAACAAACCTCGAAAAATCACAAAAATTGACACAACACTCCTGTTGTTCTATGTTGACACGAGAAAAATTGTGAAAGCAATAAGAGGCAATGGATATTGTTTTGTCCCCAAAGGTGGGATGTTCCCTACCGAAACCATCATGCTTTGTGTGATTAGCTATGATTTGTGAGAAGCATATAGCCAAACCTGCCCCAAACGGGACAAAATTTTCACCACGGCATGTTGATGTCGCTCCATGATAGCATGCCAAATTTCATGAATTTTAGACGAGTTTTGGACTACTAGAATTTAAAACTAAAGTATCTCAACGTTTTGCTGGCAATCAACGGTGCTCTGGTGTTTGAAATTCATTCCCAATTCTTGCATGGGACGTAAGCATGCATCCAAGGAGATTTTTCAACCAATTTATATGAACTGGAGCATGCGCATGTAGTTCAAATTTGAATTATGAACATCAATGCATTGAATACCCCGTTAATGCATAAAAATGTCCAAACAAACCCGGAAAAATCACAAAAATTGACACAACACTCCTGTTGTTCTATGTTGACACGAGAATTTTTTTGAAAGCAATAAGAGGCAATGGATATTGTTTCGTCCCCGATGGTGGGAGGTTCCCAACCGAAACCATCATGCTTGTTTTGAGAAGCTCTGGTTTGTGAGAAGCATATACCCAAACCTGCCCCAAATGGGACAAAAAATTTACCACGGCATGTTGATGCTGCTCCATGATAGTATGCCAAGTTTAATGAATTCCAGACGAGTTTTGGATTTACTAGAATTTATAAACCAGGTATATTAATGTTTTGCCGGCAGCCGACGGTACATTGGTGTTTGAAAGTCAATCCCATTTCTTGCACGGGACCTAATCATGCACCCAAGGACACAGATTTGATTTTTCAACCAATTTATATGAAGTGGAGCATGTGCATGTGTCGGGGAAAACTGATCCAAGAACACCTATGGGGTCGGCGGACCGGGCCCCTTTCGGTTCGGCGAGGGGCGGAGGTCGCACGAAGAGCAGATCGAGGCGAGGCACATGAGCAGTTTACCCAGCTTCGGAGCTCTCCGGAGAGATAACACTCCTACTGCTGCTTGTCTGGTTGTATTATCTGGTGTTCTTGCTCTCAAGCGAGAGAGTGTGATGTTTTCTGGGCTACGAATGAATCGAAGCAAACTGTCCGAACCCCCTCTACGTTGCGCATGGGCCTCCTTTTATACGCTAAAGGGGTCACCGACAGGTGGCAACGCAGAGGAGGGTAAAAACATAAAAAGCGAGGTAGTTGATACAGTTGCTTGTACAGTGCACCCTACCTAACCCTGACGGAAGGGGACAAGGGCATTAAATGCCCATCTGAGTCGCCCGAACAGTGCAGAAAAGGACCGTTAGGGGCGCCATCGTTCGCCACGATGGCGATCTTGTCAGCTTCGCATGCCACTGCACACCGCTGGCTGCACAGCCTCCCGCCACGCGCGCCCGGAGAGGCCCCCAAAGCGACACGTTGGTGGATGCGCTGGAGCGTGGGCGCAGAGTGGCCGCCTGCCGCGGCAAGCGCCTTGCCGCTGTTGTTATCTCGCCGGGTCCAGAAGCTCGTTGCTCACCGGGCCTCGGTGTACCTTGTTTAGTCTTCCCGGCAAGCTCCTCTTGCCGGGGCCTTGTTGCCTTGCCGGAGCACGTGGCGCGTCGCGGCAAGTTCCTTGGAGCGCCTTGGTTGGCCTTCCCGGCAAGCTCCTCTTGCCGGGGTCTTGTCTCCTTAGCTTAAATACTTTGTTCTTGGATGGCTCCAAGGAAACCTTGGGGGATCTTGGCGTTCGCCCGGCAAGCCTTTGCCGCGGGGTGTTGCAACTGCCCGTGCACAAGTTCGGGGTACTAGGGTACCCCTATTTTAGTACACCGACGGGAGCCCCCGGGCCTGGGCCAGACACGGTGCCGAGCGCTGTTGGGCCAGGCCCAAGACAGGGCACGGGCACACACGGGCTGGGCCACGCCAAATCTTGTTCCGTATCCACCACGCTCTCCCATAACGGCACGCGTTGAATGCGGCATCGTGGGAGGGATCGTGGGTGGTTGTTTATTTGGAAGGCCGAAACGTCCGCCCCGTCCCTCTTTATAAGCAGAGGAAACAGAGGCAGTTCGTTCCCCCTTGCTGGTTGCTGCTACTCCTTCTTCACAAACTCCGCCGCTCCTCCCTTCTTCTCGAAGCCGAGCGAGCAGCGCTCCACCCCCCCATTGCCACCAGCATCACCACGCCGTCGACCTTCCCCACCACCTCCGCCATGGCCCCGAAAGCCGACAAGGGAAAGGGTGTGAAGTCCGCCGAGGCACAGCGGCTCGCGGCGCTGCGGAAGGAGCGGGCGATCTTCACCCCCCAGCTCGGCGTGCAGGAGCTGAGGGAGTACTTCTACCTCTTTTGGGCGACGGATACGCGTGCGCATCCGCGCACGAGGGTACTCCCGGCCGCTGCCTCGGAGTTGGCTCCAAATGGGTACCCGTTCTTCCCGCTATTCTTCTATTGCGGGCTCTGCCCGCCCTTCTCGGAGTTCTTCTGTGATATTATGAACACATATGGCTTCCGCCTCCTTGACTTCACCCCCAATGCTGTCCTGACCATGGCAGTTTTCGCACACTTGTGCGAAAACTTTGTCGGAGTCCACCCTAGTGTTGCCCTTTTTCGCCACTTCTTCATACCTCGGGTAGAGAGAGGAGAGCCGCTTGCCGGAGGGATTGCCTGGGTCTCGAGAGTCGGCAAGAAAGAGGCATACTTGGAGGTGGAGCTCCGCAGCAAGTGGGAGGAGTGGAGAGCGGAGTGGTGCTGGATCGTTGAGGAGAATCCGCAGCCCTTCACCGCCGTGCGCCAAACTCCAATAGTGCGCGGCAATGACTGGAGCAACGTGGCCCCGGAAGACGAGAGCCTGAAGATCGCCATCACTAGGCGCCTCAGGCTTGCTGGGCTCACCGTAGGTGCTGTCGGGGCAGATTTCCTCCGCCGCCGCATTGCCCCCCTGCAGGAGAGGGGGAGGCCCGCCTGGGAATTCAAGAATTCAGCGGACATCATGAGGCTGCGGCCGGGCCTCAACTACAACTTCACCGTCTTGGAGTTGGACGCAATGCTCTTGGAGTTATTCAAACGCGACCCCCAGCACCCATTCACACTGCCGAGGGGCGTAGTTCCTTTGTGCAATAACTCTTCGCTTGACCGGATCCGCGCCATGATGCCGTTGTGCGATTCACACGGCATCGTCCCAACTTGGCAAGAGCCTGCGGATGACGTTGTGCGAGCATTCTTCGACACCTTGGAGGAAGTGCCGGTCCGCGCTGACGAGCAGAAGAACCTCACCCGTGACACCACCAACGAGGAGCTGCAGCTCATCGCTACTAGGGCGGAAGAGGCTGCGGCCGCAGCTGCTGCGGGTGTGTTTGTGTTTACTGTGGAGGAGGCGGAGGCTGCAGAGGCGGCAAACCTTGCCGAACGCGCGGAGTTCATGGGCAAGGAGGAGCCTACCGGTTCCGAAGCCGAGCCGAGCGAGGCCGGCGAGGAGGAGGCTGAGCCTTCAGAGAACTTGCCGCAGGCGGAGCCCCCGGCCCCGCCAAGGAGGCGCCTTCGCAGGGCCGGGGACGCAGCGGGGCGGCAGCCGGCTCCACAGCCACCGAGCCGCGCGACGCGCTCTACCGCGGCAAGCAATGTTGCCGCGGGAGCGCCTCACGCAACAGCGGCAACTGGAGCGGGATCTTCCCGGGCCACTGCCACTGCCCCCGCCAAGCGGGCAAGGGATCCTACTCCTCCACCTCGCCGCACCGGAGGGCCGGACTTCGATCTTTCCGCGCTCAGCTCCGACGAGGAGGAAGAAGAGTGAGTTTATTTGGTGCTCTTATAATCCTTCAATCTTGTTGTTTATATCTTGTATCTGACTTGCTCCAATCTGGACTCCTTTCTTTTCAGAACACTGGCCCAGAGAGCGGCGAAGAGGGCCAAGGCCGCGGTGATCGTCATCGAGGATGACCCCATCGTGTCAGCAGGAGGTGGGCCCGAGACCACCTTGACGGACCCGGCAATCACCCCTCAGAGCAGCCCCCAGCGCAGCCCCCAGCGTAAGTTCATAGTTTAGCCTTCTGCTGCCGGGCGCGCTTGAGTGCTTTTTCCTTTGTTGATATCTTGCTTGTTGACTTGTGCAGGAGTAGAGCAGCCTCATCAGGAGCGCCCAGAGGCCGGTCCCAAAGTGCCACCTGCTTCGACTGCGCCGCCAAGGGAGGAGTCCCCGGCAAGGGAGCGCTCTCCGGCAAGGGGGGACTCTCCGGCAAGGGACGGCACTGCTGATCCTGCGGCGACCGAGGCCGCAACTGAAGATCTTGGCGCAGGTAATCCACTTGCCCAGAAACTTTCCCTTGGGTTCTGCTTCTTCCGTTTTTCCTTTCTTGGATTTTTGGTTGATTTTCCTCCCTTCTTCGTTCTTCAGACCCATCTACGGCTAAGCCAATGGAGACAGAGGGCGCCGGCGAGGAAGGTGCCGGTGCTGATGAGACCGCCGGCGAGGAGGCCGCCGGGGCTGCTGCTGCGGAAGCCGGCGAGGGGTCGGGCGATCGCACTGACGACCCTGAGGCTGCAGGAGCGCCGGGCGCTGCGCCGACCGCTGAACCCTCTGCCGCTTCTGCGGAGCCGGGCTCCGAGGAGCCCCAGCCCGGCGCCTACTTGAAGCCGGTGACAATATCTTCATCAAGCTACCCTGGGCGTCGAGCTCCAGGGTGCCGATCGAGGGGGAGACTTTTGACGGGGAGGTGCTCGCCTCTGCTGGACTGTCATTGGTTGACGCGCCTGGCAGCAGCAGCGGCGAGCCTGAGGAGGAGCAGCTGCTGCAGAAGCTGCTGTCACTCTACCGCACCCGGCAAGCCAAGATGGCTTCCCGGGAAGCGCTTGTCGCGAAGGCAGGAGTTGACATGGAAAAGCGCGCGGAGGAGCTCCGGGGCCAAAATCAGGAAGCTCTCCGGTCACTGGCGCAGGAGCGGGAGCGAGTCGACGAGGAGCGCACGGCCTTTCTTCTCGAGAAGGCCAAGGCTGAGGAGGAACAAAGGCTAGCTGCCGAGAAGCAGTCCGCGCGGGAAGGTGAACTAGTGCAGCGGAAGGCCAACCTCGACAGCTACGAGGAAGAGCTCGCCGAGCGTGAGCGAGCACTTGGCGGGGCGCTCAAGGAGGCAAAGGACGCCACGGCAACTGCAGAGGCCGCCAAGAAAGAGCTAGAGGAGAATGTGGCGCAGCCCCATAGGTGTTCGTGGGGCGGAGGTCGCACGAAGAGCAGATCGAGGCGAGGCACACGAGCAGTTTACCCAGCTTCGGAGCTCTCCGGAGAGATAACACTCCTACTGCTGCTTGTCTGGTTGTATTATCTGGTGTTCTTGCTCTCAAGCGAGAGAGTGTGATGTTTTCTGGGCTACGAATGAATTGAAGCAAACTGTCCGAACCCCCTCTACATTGCGCATGGGCCTCCTTTTATACGCTAAAGGGGTCACCGACCGGTGGCAACGCAGAGGAGGGTAAAAACGTAAAAAGCGAGGTAGTTGATACAGTTGCTTGTACAGTGCACCCTACCTAACCTTGACGGCAGGGGACAAGGGCATTAAATGCCCGTCTGAGTCGCCCGAACAGTGCAGAAAAGGACCGTTAGGGGCGCTACCGTTCGCCACGATGGCGATCTTGTCAGCTTCGCATGCCACTGCGCACCGCTGGTTGCACAGCCTCCCGCCACGCGCGCGCGGAGAGGCCCCTAGAGCGACACGTTGGTGGATGCGCTGAAGCGTGGGTGCAGAGTGGCCGCCTGCCGCGGCAAGCGCCTTGCCGCTGTTGTTATCTCGCCGGGTCCAGAAGCTCGTCGCTCACCGGGCCTCGGTGTACCTTGTTTAGTCTTCCCGGCAAGCTCCTCTTGCCGGGGCCTTGTTGCCTTGCCGGAGCGCGTGGCGCGTCGCGGCAAGTTCCTTGGAGCGCCTTGGTTGGCCTTCCTGGCAAGCTCCTCTTGTCGGGGTCTTGTCTCCTTAGCTTAAATACTTTGTTCTTGGATGGCTCCAAGGGAACCTTGGGGGATCTTGGCGTTCGCCCGGCAAGCCTTTGCCGCAGGGTGCTGCAACTGCCCGTGCACAAGTTCGGGGTACTAGGGTACCCCTATTCTAGTACACCGACAGCATGTAGTTCAAATTTGAATTCTGCACATGAATGCATTGAAAACTCAGTTAATGCATAAAAAGGTCCAAACGAACACCGAAAAATCAAAAAAATTGGCACAACACTCCTGCTGTTCTATGTTGACATGAGAAATTTATTTGAAGGCAATGGATATCGTTTCGTCACCAAAGGTGGGACGTTCCCTACCGAAACCATCATGCTTGTTCTGAGAAGCTCTGGTTTGTGAGAAGGATATACCCAAACCTACGCCAAATGGGACAAAACTTTTACCACGGCATGTTGATGTCGCTCCATGATAGTATGCCAAGTTTAAAGAATTTCAGACAAGTTGTGGATTTACTAGAATTTATAAACCAGGTATATCAATGTTTTGTCGGCAATCAACGGTGCGTTGGTGTTTGAAAGTCATTCCCATTACTTGCATGAGATGTGAGCATGCACCCAAGGACACAGATTTGATTTTTCAACCAATTTATATGCAGTGGAACATGTGCATGTAGTTCAAATTTGAATTATGCAGATGAATGCATTGAAAACACAGTTAATGCATAAAAAGGTCCAAACGAACCCCGAAAAATCAGAAAAATTGACACAACACTCCTGTTGTTCTATGTTGACACAAGAAATTTTTTGATTGCAATAAGAGGCAATGGATATCATTTCGTCCCCAAAGGTGGGGCGTTCCCTATCGAAACCATCAGGCTTGTTGTGAGAAGCTCTGGTTTGTGAGATGCATATACCCAAACATGCCCCAAACGGGACAAAAATTTTACCACGGCATGTTGATGCCGCTCCATGATAGCATGCCAAGTTTCATGAATTTTAGACGAGTTTTGGATTTACTAGAATTTGAAAATAAAGTATCTCAATGTTTTGCCGGCAATCAATGGTACCCTAGTGTTTGAAATTCTTCCCATTTCTTGCATGGGACCTAAGCATGCACCGAAGGACACATATTTTGTTTTTCAACCAATTTATATGCCTGGAGCATGTGCATGTATTTCAAATTTGAATTATGCACATAAATGCATTGAAAACTCAGTTAATGCATAAAAATGTCCAAACAAACCACGAAAAATCACAAAAATTGACACAACTCTCCGATTGTTATGTTGACACGAGAAAATTTGTGAAAGAAACAAGAGGCAGATGATATCGTTTTGTCCCCATAGGTGGGACGTTCCCTACCGAAACCATCATGCTTGTTGTGAGGAGCTCTGGTTTTTGAGAAGCACATACCCAAACCTACCCCAAATGAGACAAAAATTTTACCACGGCATGTTGATGCCGCTCCATGATAGCATGCCAAGTTTCATGAATTTTACACGAGTATTGGATTTAGTAGAATTTAAAAACCAGCTATCTCAATGTTTGCGGCCGAGTGACGGTGGCAGGGTGCTTGACATTCTGTCCCATTTCTTGCATGGGACCTAAGCATGAAACCAAGAACACATACTTGAATTTTCATCCAATTTATATGCATCAGAGCATGTGCATGTAGTTTGAATTTGAATGATGCACATAAATGCATTGAAAACTCAATTAATGCCTAAAAATGCCCAAACGAACCCTGAAAAATCCCACAAATTAACACAACACTCTTGTTGTTCTATGTTGACACTAGGAAAAATTTTGAAATTGAGAAGAGGCAATGGATATCGTTTCACCTAGAAAGGTGAAACGTTCCCTACCGAAACCATCAGGCTTGTTGTGAGAAGCTCTGGTTTTTGAGAAGCATATACGCAAACCTACCCCAAATGGGACAAAAAATTTACCATGGCATGTTGATCCCGCTCCATGATAGCATCCCTCGTTTCAAGAATTTCAGACGAGCTTTGGATTTACTAGAATTTAAAAACCATGTATCTCAATCTTTGAAGTCGAGTGATGGTGGCAGGGTGCTTGACATTCTTTCCCATTTCTTGCATGGGACCTAAGCATGCAACCAAGAACATAGATTTGACTTTCAACCAATTCACAAGCATTAGAGCATGTGCATGTAGTTGAAATTTGAATTGTGCACATAAATGCATTGAAAACTCAGTTAATGCATAAAAGTATCTAAACAAACCCCGAAAATCACAAAAATTGACACAACACTCCTGTTGTTCTATGTTGACACGAGAAAAATTGTGAAAGCAATAAGAGGCAATGGATATTGTTTTGTCCCCAAAGGTGGGATGTTCCCTATCGAAACCATCATGCTTGGTGTGATAAGCTCTGATTTGTGAAAAGTGTATACCCAAACCTGCCCCAAACGGGACAAAATTTTTACCACGACACATTGATGCCATTCCATGATAGCATGCCAAGTTTCATGAATTTTAGACGAGTTTTGGCCTAGTAGAATTTCAGGGATATCGTTTCGTGGATATTGTTTCGTCCCCAAAGGTGGGACGTTCCCTACCGAAACCATCATGTTTGTTGTGAGAAGCTCTGGGTTTTCAGAAGCACATACCCAAACCTGCCCCAAATGAGACAAAAATTTTACCACGGCATGTTGCTGCCGCTCCATGATTGCATGCCAAGTTTCATGAATTTTAGACGAGTATTGGACTTACTAGAATTTAAAAACCAGATATCTCAATGTTTGAGGCCGAGTGACGGTGGCAGGTTGCTTGACATTCAGTCCCATTTCTTGCATGGGACCTAAGCATGCAACCAAGAACACATATTTGAATTTTCAACCAATTTATATGCATGAGAACATGTGCATGTAGTTTGAATTTGAATTATGCACATAAATGCATTGAAAACCTAATTAATGCATAAAAATGTCCAAACGAACCCCGAAAAATCGCACAAATTAACACAACACTACTGTTGTTCTATGTTGACACTAGGAAAAAAATTGAAATCGAGAAGAGGCAATGGATATCGTTTCGTCTTGAAAGGTGAAATGTTCCCTACCGAAACCATCAGGCTTGTTGTGAGAAGGTCTGGTTTCTGAAAAGCATATACCCAAACCTGCACCAAATGGTACAAAAAATTTACCACGACATGTTGATGCCGCTCCATGATAGCATGCCAAGCTTCATGAATCCAGACAAGCTTTGGATTATCTAGAATTTAAAAACCAGGTATCTCAATGTTTGCGGCCGAGTGATGGTGGCATGGTGCTTGACATTCTTTCCCATTGCTTGCATGGGACCTAAGCATGTAACCAAGGACACATATTTGAATTTCCAACCAATTTATATGCATTAGAGCATGTGCATGTAGTTCAAATTTGAAATGCACATAAATGCAATGAAAACTCAATTAATGCATAAAAATGTCTAAACAAACCCTGAAAATCCCACAAATTAACACAACACTACTGTTGTTCTATGTTGACACTAGGAAAAAATTTGAAATCGAGAAGAAGCAATGGATATCGTTTCGTCTTGAAAGGTGAAACGTTCCCTACCGAAACCATCAGGCTTGTTGTGAGAAGCTCTGGTTTCTGAGAAGCATATACCCAAACCTACACCAAATGGTACAAAAGTTTACCATCGCATGTTGATGCCGCTCCATGATAGAATGCCAAGTTTCATGAATTCAGACAAGCTTTGGATTTACTAGAATTTAAAAATCTGGTATCTCAATGTTTGCGGCCGAGTGATGGTGGCAGGGTGCTTGACATTCTTTCCCATTTCTTGCATGGGACCTAAGCATGCAACCAAGGACACAGATTTGAACTTTAACCAATTTACATGCATTAGAGCATGTGCATGTAGTTGAAATTTGAATTGTGCACATAAATGCATTGAAAATTTAGTTAATGCATAAAAATATCCAAACAAACCCCGAAAAATAACAAAAATTGACACAACACTCCTGTTGTTCTATGTTGACACGAGAAAAATTGTTAAAGCAATAAGAGGCAATGGATATTGTTTTGTCCCCAAAGGTGGGACGTTCCCTACGGAAACCATCATGCTTGGTGTGATAAGCTCTGATTTGTGAGAAGCATATACCCAAACCTGCCCCAAACGGGGCAAAAAATTACCACGACATGTTGATGTCGCTCCATGATAGCATGCCAAGTTTCATGAATTACAGACGAGTTTTGGATTTACTAGAATTTAAAAATAACGCATCTCAACGTTTTGCCGGCAATCAACGGTGCCCTGGTGTTTCAAATTCATTCCCATTTCTTGCATGGGACCTAAGCATGCACCCAAGGACAAAGATTTGATTTTTGAACCAATTTATATGCACTGGAGCATCAGCATGTAGTTCAAATTTGTATTATGCACATAAATGCATTGAAAACTCAGTTAATGCATAAAAATGTCCAAAGGAACTCTGAAAACTCACAAAAATTGACACAACACTCGTGTTGTTCTATGTTAACACGAGAAATTTTTTGAAAGCAATAAGAGGCAATGGATATCCTTTCGTCCCCAAAGGTGGGACGTTCCCTACCGAAACCATCATGTTTGTTGTTGGAAGCTCTGGTTTTTGAGAAGCACATACCCATACCGGCCCCAAATGAGACAAAAATTTCACCACGGCATGTTGCTGCCGCTCCATGATTCCATGCCAAGTTTCATGAATTTCAGACGAGTATTGGATTTACTAGAATTTAAAAACCAGATATCTCAATGTTTGAGGCCGAGTGACGGTGGCAGGTTGCTTGACATTCAGTCCCATTTCTTGCATGGGACCTAAGCATGCAACCAAGAACACATATTTGAATTTTCAACCAATTTATATGCATGAGAGCATGTGCATGTAGTTTGAATTTGAATTATGCACACAAATGCATTGAAAACTCAATTAATGCACAAAAATGTCCAAACGAACCCCGAAAAATCTCACAAATTAACACAACACTCTTGTTGTTCTATGTTGACACTAGGAAAAAAAATTGAAATCGAGAAGAGGCAATGGATATCGTTTCGTCTTGAAAGGTGAAACGTTCCCTACCGAAACCATCAGGCTTGTTGTGAGAAGCTCTGGTTTTTGAGAAGCATATACGCAAACCTACCCCAAATGGGACAAAAAATTTACCACGGCATGTTGATGCCCCTCCATAATAGCATCCATCGTTTCAAGAATTTCAGACGAGCTTTGGATTTACTAGAATTTAAAAACCATGTATCTCAATGTTTGCGGCCGAGTGATGGTGGCAGGGTGCTTGACATTCTTTCCCATTTCTTGCATGGGACCTAAGCATGAAACCAAGAACATAGATTTGACTTTCAACCAATTTACAAGCATTAGAGCATGTGCATGTAGTCTAAATTTGAATTGTGCACATAAATGCATTGAAAACTCAGTTAATGCATAAAAATATCTAATCAAACCCCGAAAAACCACAAAAATTGACACAACACTCCTGTTGTTCTATGTTGACACGAGAAAAATTGTGAAAGCAATAAGAGGCAATGGATATTGTTTTGTCGCCGAAGGTGGGATGTTCCCTATCGAAACCATCATGCTTGGTGTGATAAGCTCTGATTTGTGAGAAGTGTATACCCAAACCTGCCCCAAACGGGACAAACTTTTTACCACGACACATTGATGCCATTCCATGATAGCATGCCATGTTTCATGAATTTTAGACGAGTTTTGGCCTAGTAGAATTTCATGGATATCGTTTCGTGGATATCGTTTCATCCCCAAAGGTGGGACATTCCCTACCGAAACCATCATGTTTGCTGTGAGAAGCTCTGGTTTTTGAGAAGCACATACCCGAACCTGCCCCAAATGAGACAAAAATTTTACCACGGCATGTTGCTGCCGCTCCATGATTGCATGCCAAGTTTCATGAATTTCAGACGAGTATTGGATTTACTAGAATTTAAAAACCAGATATCTCAATGTTTGAGGCCGAGTGACGGTGGCAGGTTGCTTGACATTCAGTCCCATTTCTTGCATGGGACCTAAGCATGCAACCAAGAACACTTATTTGAATTTTCAACCAATTTATATGCATGAGAGCATGTGCATGTAGTTTGAATTTGAATTATGCACATAAATGCATTGAAAACTCAATTAATGCATAAAAATGTCCAAACGAACCCCGAAAAATCCCACAAATTAACACAACACTACTGTTGTTCTATGTTGACACTAGGAAAAAAATTGAAATCGAGAAGAGGCAATGGATATCGTTTCGTCTTGAAAGGTGAAACGTTCCCTACCGAAACCATCAGGCTTGTCGTGAGAAGGTCTGGTTTCCGAAAAGCATATACCCAAACCTGCACCAACTGGTACAAAGCATTTACCACGACATGTTGATGCCGCTCCATGATAGCATGCCAAGCTTCATGAATCCAGAAAAGCTTTGGATTATCTAGAATCTAAAAACCAGGTATCTCAATGTTTGCGGCCGAGTGATGGTGGCATGGTGCTTGACATTCTTTCCCATTTCTTGCATGGGACCTAAGCATGTAACCAAGGACACATATTTGAATTTCCAACCAATTTATATGCATTAGAGCATGTGCATGTAGTTCAAATTTGAATTATGCACATAAATGCAATGAAAACTCAATTAATGCATAAAAATGTCTAAACAAACCCCGAAAATCCCACAAATTAACACAACACTACTATTGTTCTATGTTGACACTAGGAAAAAATTTGAAATCGAGAAGAGGCAATGGATATCGTTTCGTCTTGAAAGGTGAAACGTTCCCTACCGAAACCATCAGGCTTGTTGTGAGAAGCTCTGGTTTCTGAGAAGCATATACCCAAACCTACACCAAATGGTACAAAAAATTTACCATCGCATGTTGATGCCGCTCCATGATAGAATTCCAAGTTTCATGAATTCAGACAAGCTTTGGATTTACTAGAATTTAAAAACCAGGTATCTCAATGTTTGCGGCCGAGTGATGGTGGCAGGGTGCTTGACATTCTTTCCCATTTCTTGCATGGGACCTAAGCATGCAACCAAGGACATAGATTTGAACCTTCAACCAATTTACATGCATTAGAGCATGTGCATGTAGTTGAAATTTGAATTGTGCACATAAATGCATTGAAAATTCAGTTAATGCATAAAAATATCCAAACAAACCCTGAAAAATAACAAAAATTGACACAACACTCCTATTGTTCTATGTTGACACGAGAAAAATTGTTAAAGCAATAATAGGCAATGGATATTGTTTTGTCCCCAAAGGTGGGACGTTCCCTACGGAAACCATCATGCTTGGTGTGATAAGCTCTGATTTGTGAGAAGCATATATCCAAACCTGCCCCAAACGGGGCAAAAAATTACCACGACATGTTGATGTCGCTCCATGATAGCATGCCAAGTTTCATGAATTACAGACGAGTTTTGGATTTACTGGAATTTAAAAATAACACATCTCAACGTTTTGCCGGCAATCAACGGTGCCCTGGTGTTTCAAATTCATTCCCATTTCTTGCATGGGACCTAAGCATGCACCCAAGGACAAAGATTTGATTTTTGAACCAATTTATATGCACTGGAGCATCAGCATGTAGTTCAAATTCGTATTATGCACATAAATGCATTGACAACTCAGTTAATGCATAAAAATGTCCAAAGGAACTCTGAAAACTCACAAAAATTGACACAACACTCGTGTTGTTCTATGTTAACACGAGAAAATTTTTGAAAGCAATAAGAGGCAATGGATATCCTTTCGTCCCCAAAGGTGGGACGTTCCCTACCGAAACCATCATGTTTGTTGTTGGAAGCTCTGGTTTTTGAGAAGCACATACCCATACCTGCCCCAAATGAGACAAAATTTTTACCACGGCATGTTGCTGCCGCGCCATGATTCCATGCCAAGTTTCATGAATTTCAGACGAGTAT
The DNA here is from genome assembly GCF_002162155.2 of Triticum dicoccoides. Lineage (NCBI taxonomy): Eukaryota > Viridiplantae > Streptophyta > Magnoliopsida > Poales > Poaceae > Triticum > Triticum dicoccoides. The sequence goes on from NC_041386.1 coordinate 288,861,615, forward strand.
TGGATTTACTAGAATTTAAAAACCAGATATCTCAATGTTTGAGGCCGAGTGACGGTGGCAGGTTGCTTGAGATTCAGTCCCATTTCTTGCATGGGACCTAAGCATGCAACCAAGAACACATATTTGAATTTTCAACAAATTTATATGCATGAGAGCATGTGCATGTAGTTTGAATTTGAATTATGCACATAAATGCATTGAAAACTCAATTAATGCACAAAAATGTCCAAACGAACCCCGAAAAATCTCACAAATGAACACAACACTCTTGTTGTTCTATGTTGACACTAGGAAAAAAATTGAAATCGAGAAGAGGCAATGGATATCGTTTCGTCTTGAAAGGTGAAACGTTCCCTACCGAAACCATCAGGCTTGTTGTGAGAAGCTCTGGTTTTTGAGAAGCATATACACAAACCTACCCCAAATGGGACAAAAAATTTACCACGGCATGTTGATGCCGCTCCATAATAGCATCCCTCGTTTCAAGAATTTCAGACGAGCTTTGGATTTACTAGAATTTAAAAACCATGTATCTCAATGTTTGCGGCCGAGTGATGGTGGCAGGGTCCTTGACATTCTTTCCCATTTCTTGCATGGGACCTAAGCATGCAACCAAGAACACAGATTTGACTTTCAACCAATTTACAAGCATTAGAGCATGTGCATGTAGTTGAAATTTGAATTGTGCACATAAATGCATTGAAAACTCAGTTAATGCATAAAAATATCTAAACAAACCCCGAAAAACCACAAAAATTGACACAACACTCCTGTTGTTCTATGTTGACACGAGAAAAATTGTGAAAGCAATAAGAGGCAATGGATATTGTTTTGTCGCCGAAGGTGAGATGTTCCCTATCGAAACCATCATGCTTGGTGTGATAAGCTCTGATTTGTGAGAAGTGTATACCCAAACCTGCCCCAAACGGGACAAACTTTTTACCACGACACATTGATGCCATTCCATGATAGCATGCCAAGTTTCATGAATTTTAGACGAGTTTTGGCCTAGTAGAATTTCATGGATATCGTTTCGTGGATATCGTTTCGTCCCCAAAGGTGGGACATTCCCTACCGAAACCATCATGTTTGCTGTGAGAAGCTCTGGTTTTTGAGAAGCACATACCCGAACCTGCCCCAAATGAGACAAAAATTTTACCACGGCATGTTGCTGCCGCTCCATGATTCCATGCCAAGTTTCATGAATTTTAGACGAGTATTGGATTTACTAGAATTTAAAAACCAGATATCTCAATGTTTGAGGCCGAGTGACGGTGGCAGGTTGCTTGACATTCAGTCCCATTTCTTGCATGGGACCTAAGCATGCAACCAAGAACACTTATTTGAATTTTCAACCAATTTATATGCATGAGAGTATGTGCATGTAGTTTGAATTTGAATTATGCACATAAATGCATTGAAAACTCAATTAATGCATAAAAATGTCCAAACGAACCCCGAAAAATCTCACAAATTAACACAACACTCTTGTTGTTCTATGTTGACACTAGGAAAAAAATTGAAATCGAGAAGAGGCAATGGATATCGTTTCGTCTTGAAAGGTGAAACGTTCCCTACCGAGACCATCAGGCTTGTTGTGAGAAGCTCTGGTTTTTGAGAAGCATATACGCAAACCTACCCCAAATGGGACAAAAAATTTACCACGGCATGTTGATGCCGCTCCATAATAGCATCCCTTGTTTCAAGAATTTCAGACGAGCTTTGGATTTACTAGAATTTAAAAACCATGTATCTCAATGTTTGCGGCCGAGTGATGGTGGCAGGGTGCTTGACATTCTTTCCCATTTCTTGCATGGGACCTAAGCATGCAACCAAGAACACAGATTTGACTTTCAACCAATTTAGAAGCATTAGAGCATGTGCATGTAGTTGAAATTTGAATTGTGCACATAAATGCATTGAAAACTCAGTTAATGCATAAAAATATCTAAACAAACCCCGAAAAACCACAAAAATTGACACAACACTCCTGTTGTTCTATGCTGACACGAGAAAAATTGTGAAAGCAATAAGAGGCAATGGATATTGTTTTGTCCCCGAAGGTGGGATGTTCCCTATCGAAACCATCATGCTTGGTGTGATAAGCTCTGATTTGTGAGAAGTGTATACCCAAACCTGCCCCAAACGGGACAAACTTTTTACCACAACACATTGATGCCATTCCATGATAGCATGCCAAGTTTCATGAATTTTAGACGAGTTTTGGCCTAGTAGAATTTCATGGATATCGTTTCGTGGATATCGTTTCGTCCCCAAAGGTGGGACATTCCCTACCGAAACCATCATGTTTGCTGTGAGAAGCTCTGGTTTTTGAGAAGCACATACCCGAACCTGCCCCAAATGAGACAAAAATTTTACCACGGCATGTTGCTGCCGCTCCATGATTGCATGCCAAGTTTCATGAATTTCAGACGAGTATTGGATTTACTAGAATTTAAAAACCAGATATCTCAATGTTTGAGGCCGAGTGACGGTGGCAGGTTGCTTGACATTCAGTCCCATTTGGTGCATGGGACCTAAGCATGCAACCAAGAACACTTATTTGAATTTTCAACCAATTTATATGCATGAGAGCATGTGCATGTAGTTTGAATTTGAATTATGCACATAAATGCATTGAAAACTCAATTAATGCATAAAAATGTCCAAACGAACCCTGAAAAATCCCACAAATTAACACAACACTACTGTTGTTCTATGTTGACACTAGGAAAAAAATTGAAATCGAGAAGAGGCAATGGATATCGTTTCGTCTTGAAAGGTGAAACGTTCCCTACCAAAACCATCAGGCTTGTCGTGAGAAGGTCTGGTTTCCGAAAAGCATATACCCAAACCTGCACCAAATGGTACAAAACATTTACCACGACATGTTGATGCCGCTCCATGATAGCATGCCAAGCTTCATGAATCCAGACATGCTTTGGATTATCTAGAATTTAAAAACCAGGTATCTCAATGTTTGCGGCCGAGTGATGGTGGCATGGTGCTTGACATTCTTTCCCATTTCTTGCATGGGACCTAAGCATGTAACCAAGGACACATATTTGAATTTCCAACCAATTTATATGCATTAGAGCATGTGCATGTAGTTCAAATTTGAATTATGCACATAAATGCAATGAAAACTCAAGTAATGCATAAAAATGTCTAAACAAACCCCGAAAATCCCACAAATTAACACAACACTACTGTTGTTCTATGTTGACACTAGGAAAAAATTTGAAATCGAGAAGAGGCAATGGATATCGTTTCGTCTTGAAAGGTGAAACGTTCCCTACCGAAACCATCAGGCTTGTTGTGAGAAGCTCTGGTTTCTGAGAAGCATATACCCAAACCTACACCAAATGGTACAAAAAATTTACCATCGCATGTTGATGCCGCTCCATGATAGAATGCCAAGTTTCATGAATTCAGACAAGCTTTGGATTTCCTAGAATTTAAAAACCAGGTATCTCAATGTTTGCGGCCGAGTGATGGTGGCAGGGTGCTTGACATTCTTTCCCATTTCTTGCATGGGACCTAAGCATGCAACCAAGGACACAGATTTGAACCTTCAACCAATTTACATGCATTAGAGCATGTGCATGTAGTTGAAATTTGAATTGTGCACATAAATGCATTGAAAATTCAGTTAATGCATAAAAATATCCAAACAAACCCCGAAAAATAACAAAAATTGACACAACACTCCTGTTGTTCTATGTTGACACGAGAAAAATTGTTAAAGCAATAAGAGGCAATGGATATTGTTTTGTCCCCAAAGGTGGGACGTTCCCTACGGAAACCATCATGCTTGGTGTGATAAGCTCTGATTTGTGAGAAGCATATATCCAAACCTGCCCCAAACGGGGCAAAAAATTACCACGACATGTTGATGTCGCTCCATGATAGCATGCCAAGTTTCATGAATTACAGACGAGTTTTGGATTTACTAGAATTTAAAAATAACGCATCTCAATGTTTTGCCGGCAATCAACGGTGCCCTGGTGTTTCAAATTCATTCCCATTTCTTGCATGGGACCTAAGCATGCACCCAAGGACAAAGATTTGATTTTTGAACCAATTTATATGCACTGGAGCATCAGCATGTAGTTCAAATTCGTATTATGCACATAAATGCATTGAAAACTCAGTTAATGCATAAAAATGTCCAAAGGAACTCTGAAAACTCACAAAAATTGACACAACACTCGTGTTGTTCTATGTTAACACGAGAAAATTTTTGAAAGCAATAAGAGGCAATGGATATCCTTTCGTCCCCAAAGGTGGGACGTTCCCTACCGAAACCATCATGTTTGTTGTTGGAAGCTCTGGTTTTTGAGAAGCACATACCCATACCTGCCCCAAATGAGACAAAAATTTTACCACGGCATGTTGCTGCCGCTCCATGATTCCATGCCAAGTTTCATGAATTTCAGACGAGTATTGGATTTACTAGAATTTAAAAACCAGATATCTCAATGTTTGAGGCCGAGTGACGGTGGCAGGTTGCTTGACATTCAGTCCCATTTCTTGCATGGGACCTAAGCATGCAACCAAGAACACATATTTGAATTTACAACAAATTTATATGCATGAGAGCATGTGCATGTAGTTTGAATTTGTATTATGCACATAAATGCATTGAAAAATCAATTAATGCACAAAAATGTCCAAACGAACCCCAAAAAATCTCACAAATTAACACAACACTCTTGTTGTTCTATGTTGACACTAGGAAAAAAATTGAAATCGAGAAGAGGCAATGGATATCGTTTCGTCTTGAAAGGTGAAACGTTCCCTACCGAAACCATCAGGCTTGTTGTGAGAAGCTCTGTTTTTGAGAAGCATATACGCAAACCTACCCCAAATGGGACAAAAAATTTACCACGGCATGTTGATGCCGCTCCATAATAGCATCCCTCGTTTCAAGAATTTCAGACAAGCTTTGGATTTACTAGAATTTAAAAACCATGTATCTCAATGTTTGCGGCCGAGTGATGGTGGCAGGGTGCTTGACATTCTTTCCCATTTCTTGCATGGGACCTAAGCATGCAACCAAGAACACAGATTTGACTTTCAACCAATTTACAAGCATTAGAGCATGTGCATGTAGTTGAAATTTGAATTGTGCACATAAATGCATTGAAAACTCAGTTAATGCATAAAAATATCTAAACAAACCCCGAAAAACCACAAAAATTGACACAACACTCCTGTTGTTCTATGTTGACACGAGAAAAATTGTGAAAGCAATAAGAGGCAATGGATATTGTTTTGTCCCCGAAGGTGGGATGTTCCCTATCGAAACCATCATGCTTGGTGTGATAAGCTCTGATTTGTGAGAAGTGTATACCCAAACCTGCCCCAAACGGGACAAACTTTTTACCACGACACATTGATGCCATTCCATGATAGCATGCCAAGTTTCATGAATTTTAGACGAGTTTTGGCCTAGTAGAATTTCATGGATATCGTTTCATGGATATCGTTTCGTCCCCAAAGGTGGGACATTCCCTACCGAAACCATCATGTTTGCTGTGAGAAGCTCTGGTTTTTGAGAAGCACATACCCAAACCTGCCCCAAATGAGACAAAAATTTTACCACGGCATGTTGCTGCCGCTCCATGATTGCATGCCAAGTTTCATGAATTTCAGACGAGTATTAGATTTACTAGAATTTAAAAACCAGATATCTCAATGTTTGAGGCCGAGTGACGGTGGCAGGTTGCTTGACATTCAGTCCCATTTCTTGCATGGGACCTAAGCATGCAACCAAGAACACTTATTTGAATTTTCAACCAATTTATATGCATGAGAGCATGTGCATGTAGTTTGAATTTGAATTATGCACATAAATGCATTGAAAACTCAATTAATGCATAAAAATGTCCAAACAAACCCCGAAAAATCCCACAAATTAACACAACAGTACTATTGTTCTATGTTGACACTAGGAAAAAAATTGAAATCGAGAAGAGGCAATGGATATCGTTTCGTCTTGAAAGGTGAAACGTTCCCAACCGAAACCATCAGGCTTGTCGTGAGAAGGTCTGGTTTCCGAAAAGCATATACCCAAACCTGCACCAAATGGTACAAAACATTTACCACGACATGTTGATGCCGCTCCATGATAGCATGCCAAGCTTCATGAATCCAGACAAGCTTTGGATTATCTAGAATTTAAAAACCAGGTATCTCAATGTTTGCGGCCGAGTGATGGTGGCATGGTGCTTGACATTCTTTCCCATTTCTTGCATGGGACCTAAGCATGTAACCAAGGACACATATTTGAATTTCCAACCAATTTATATGCATTAGAGCATGTGCATGTAGTTCAAATTTGAATTATGCACATAAATGCAATGAAAACTCAATTAATGCATAAAAATGTCTAAACAAACCCCGAAAATCCCACAAATTAACACAACACTACTGTTGTTCTATGTTGACACTAGGAAAAAATTTGAAATCGAGAAGAGGCAATGGATATCGTTTCGTCTTGAAAGGTGAAACGTTCCCTACCGAAACCATCAGGCTTGTTGTGAGAAGCTCTGGTTTCTGAGAAGCATATACCCAAACCTACACCAAATGGTACAAAAAATTTACCATCGCATGTTGATGCCGCTCCATGATAGAATGCCAAGTTTCATGAATTCAGACAAGCTTTGGATTTACTAGAATTTAAAAACCAGGTATCTCAATGTTTGCGGCCGAGTGATGGTGGCAGGGTGCTTGACATTCTTTCCCATTTCTTGCATGGGACCTAAGCATGCAACCAAGGACACAGATTTGAACCTTCAACCAATTTACATGCATTAGAGCATGTGCATGTAGTTGAAATTTGAATTGTGCACATAAATGCATTGAAAATTCAGTTAATGCATAAAAATATCCAAACAAACCCCGAAAAATAACAAAAATTGACACAACACTCCTGTTGTTCTATGTTGACATGAGAAAAATTGTTAAAGCAATAAGAGGCAATGGATATTGTTTTGTCCCCAAAGGTGGGACGTTCCCTACGGAAACCATCATGCTTGGTGTGATAAGCTCTGATTTGTGAGAAGCATATACCCAAACCTGCCCCAAACGGGGCAAAAAACTAACACGACATGTTGATGTCGCTCCATGATAGCATGCCAAGTTTCATGAATTACAGACGAGTTTTGGATTTACTAGAATTTAAAAATAACGCATCTCAATGTTTTGCCGGCAATCAACGGTGCCCTGGTGTTTCAAATTCATTCCCATTTCTTGCATGGGATGTAAGCATGCACCCAAGGACAAAGATTTGATTTTTGAACCAATTTATATGCACTGGAGCATCAGCATGAAGTTCAAATTTGTATTATGCACATAAATGCACTGAAAACTCAGTTAATGCATAAAAATGTCCAAAGGAACTCTGAAAACTCACAAAAATTGACACAACACTCATGTTGTTCTATGTTAAAACGAGAAATTTTTTGAAAGCAATAAGAGGCAATGGATATCCTTTCGTCCCCACAGGTGGGACGTTCCCTACCGAAACCATCATGTTTGTTGTTGGAAGCTCTGGTTTTTGAGAAGCACATACCCATACCTGCCCCAAATGAGACAAAAATTTTACCACGGCATGTTGTTGCCGCTCCATGATTCCATGCCAAGTTTCATGAATTTCAGACGAGTATTGGATTTACTAGAATTTAAAAACCAGATATCTCAATGTTTGAGACCGAGTGACGGTGGCAGGTTACTTGACATTCAGTCCCATTTCTTGCATGGGACCTAAGCATGCAACCAAGAACACATATTTGAATTTTCAACCAATTTATATGCATGAGAGCATGTGCATGTAGTTTGAATTTGAATTATGCACATAAATGCATTGAAAACTCAATTAATGCATAAAAATGTCCAAACAAACCCCGAAAAATCCCACAAATTAACACAACACTACTGTTGTTCTATGTTGACAATAGGAAAAAAATTGAAATCGAGAAGAGGCAATGGATATCGTTTCGTCTTGGAAGGTGAAACGTTCCCTACCAAAACCATCAGGCTTGTCGTGAGAAGGTCTGGTTTCCGAAAAGCATATACCCAAACCTGCACCAAATGGTACAAAACATTTACCACGACATGTTGATGCCGCTCCATGATAGCATGCCAAGCTTCATGAATCCAGACAAGCTTTGGATTATCTAGAATTTAAAAACCAGGTATCTCAATGTTTGCAGCCGAGTGATGGTGGCATGGTGCTTGACATTCTTTCCCATTTCTTGCATGGGACCTAAGCATATAACCAAGGACACATATTTGAATTTCCAACCAATTTATATGCATTAGAGCATGTGCATGTAGTTCAAATTTGAATTATGCACATAAATGCAATGAAAACTCAATTATTGCATAAAAATGTCTAAACAAACCCTGAAAATCCCACAAATTAACACAACACTACTGTTGTTCTATGTTGACACTATGAAAAAATTTGAAATGAAGAAGAGGCAATGGATATCGTTTCGTCTTGAAAGGTGAAACGTTCCCCACCGAAACCATCAGGCTTGTTGTGAGAAGCTCTGGTTTCTGAGAAGCATATACCCAAACCTACACCAAATGGTACAAAAAATTTACCACCGCATGTTGATGCCGCTCCATGATAGAATGCCAAGTTTCATGAATTCAGACAAGCTTTGGATTTACTAGAATTTAAAAACCAGGTATCACAATGTTTGCGGCCGAGTGATGGTGGCAGGGTGCTTGACATTCTTTCCCATTTCTTGCATGGGACCTAAGCATGCAACCAAGGACACAGATTTGAACCTTCAACCAATTTACATGCATTAGAGCATGTGCATGTAGTTGAAATTTGAATTGTGCACATAAATGCATTGAAAATTCAGTTAATGTATAAAAATATCCAAACAAACCCCGAAAAATAACAAAAATTGACACAACACTCTTGTTGTTCTATGTTGACATGAGAAAAATTGTGAAAGCAATAAGAGGTAATGGATATTGTTTTGTCCCCAAAGGTGGGACGTTCCCTACCGAAACCATCATGCTTGGTGTGATAAGCTCTGATTTGTGAGAAGCATATACCCAAACCTGCCCCAAACGGGGCAAAAAATTACCACGACATGTTGATGTCGCTCCATGATAGCATGCCAAGTTTCATGAATTACAAACGAGTTTTGGATTTACTAGAATTTAAAAATAACGCATCTCAACGTTTTGCCGGCAATCAACGGTGCCCTGGTGTTTCAAATTCATTCCCATTTCTTGCATGGGACCTAAGCATGCACCCAAGGACAAAGATTTGATTTTTGAACCAATTTATATGCACTGGAGCATCAGCATGTAGTTCAAATTTGTATTATGCACATAAATGCATTGAAAACTCAGTTAATGCATAAAAATGTCCAAAGGAACCCTGAAAACTCACAAAAATTGACACAACACTCGTGTTGTTCTATGTTGACACGAGAAATTTTTTGAAAGCAATAAGAGGCAATGGATATCCTTTCGTCCCCAAAGGTGGGACGTTCCCTACCGAAACCATCATGTTTGTTGTTGGAAGCTCTAGTTTTTGAGAAGCACATACCCAAACCTGCCCCAAATGAGACAAAAATTTTACCACGGCATGTTGCTGCCGCTCCATGATTGCATGCCAAGTTTCATGAATTTCAGACGAGTATTGGATTTACTAGAATTGAAAAACCAGATATCTCAATGTTTGAGGCCGAGTGACGGTGGCAGGTTGCTTGACATTCAGTCCCATTTCTTGCATGGGACCTAAGCATGCAACCAAGAACACATATTTGAATTTTCAACCAATTTATATGCATGAGAGCATGTGCATGTAGTTTGAATTTGAATTATGCACATAAATGCATTGGAAACTCAATTAATGCATAAAAATGTCCAAACAAACCCCGAAAAATCCCACAAATTAACACAACACTCCTGTTGTTCTATGTTGACACTAGAAAAAAATTGAAATCGAGAAGAGGCAATGGATATCGTTTCATCTTGAAAGGTGAAATGTTCCCTACCGAAACCATCAGGCTTGTCGTGAGAAGCTCTGGTTTCTGAAAAGCATATACCCAAACCTGCACCAAATGGTACAAAATTTTTACCACAACATGTTGATGCCGCTCCATGATAGCATGCCAAGCTTCATGAATCCAGACAAGCTTTGGATTATCTAGAATTTAAAAACCAGGTATCTCAATGTTTGCGGCCGAGTGATGGTGGCATGGTGCTTGACATTCTTTCCCATTTCTTGCATGGGACCTAAGCATATAACCAAGGACACATATTTGAATTTCCAACCAATTTATATGCATTAGAGCATGTGCATGTAGTTCAAATTTGAATTATGCACATAAATGCAATGAAAACTCAATTACTGCATAAAAATGTCTAAACAAACCCCGAAAATCCCACAAATTAACACACCACTACTGTTGTTCTATGTTGACACTAGGAAAAAATTTGAAATCGAGAAGAGGCAATGGATATTGTTTCGTCTTGAAATGTGAAACGTTCCCTACCGAAACCATCAGGCTTGTTGTGAGAAGCTCTGGTTTGTGAGAAGCATATACCCAAACCTACACCAAATGGTACAAAAAATTTACCACCGCATGTTGATGCCGCTCCATGATAGAATGCCAAGTTTCATGAATTCAGACAAGCTTTGGATTTACTAGAATTCAAAAACCAGGTATCTCAATGTTTGCGGCCGAGTGATGGTGGCAGGGTGCTTGACATTCTTTCCCATTTCTTGCATGGGACCTAAGCATGCAACCAAGGACACATATTTGAACCTTCAACCAATTTACATGCATTAGAGCATGTGCATGTAGTTGAAATTTGAATTGTGCACATAAATGCATTGAAAATTCAGTTAATGCATAAAAATATCCAAACAAACCCCGAAAAATAACAAAAATTGACACAACACTCTTGTTGTTCTATGTTGACACGAGAAAAATTGTGAAAGCAATAAGAGGCAATGGATATTGTTTTGTCCCCAAAGGTGGGATGTTCCCTACCGAAACCATCATGCTTGGTGTGATAAGCTCTAATTTGTGAGAAGCATATACCCAAACCTGCCCCAAACGGGGCAAAAAATTACCACGACATGTTGATGCCGCTCCATGATAGCATGCCAAGTTTCATGAATTACAGACGAGTTTTGGATTTACTAGAATTTAAAAATAACGCATCTCAACGTTTTGCCGGCAATCAACGGTGCCCTGGTGTTTCAAATTCATTCCCATTTCTTGCATGGACCTAAGCATGCACCCAAGGACACATATTTGATTTTTGAAACAATTTATATGCACTGGAGCATCAGCATGTAGTTCAAATTTGTATTATGCACATAAATGCATTGAAAACTCGGTTAATGCATAAAAATTGTCCAAAGGAACCCTGAAAACTCACAAAAATTGAGACAACACTCGTGTTGTTCTATGTTGACATGAGAAATTTTTTGAAAGCAATAAGAGGCAATGGATATCGTTTCGTCCCCAAAGGTGGGACGTTCCCTACCGAAACCATCATGTTTGTTGTTGGAAGCTCTGGTTTTTGAGAAGCACATACCCAAACCTACCCCAAATGAGACAAAAATTTTACCACGGCATGTTGTCGCCGCTCCATGATTGCATGCCAAGTTTCATGAATTTCAGACGAGTATTGGATTTACTAGAATTTAAAATCCAGATATCTCAATGGTTGAGGCCGAGTGACGGTGGCAGGTTGCTTGACATTCAGTCCCATTTCTTGCATGGGACCTAAGCATGCAACCAAGAACACATATTTGAATTTTCAACCAATTTATATGCATGAGAGCATGTGCATGTAGTTTGAATTTGAATTATGCACATAAATGCATTGAAAACTCAATTAATGCATAAAAATGTCTAAACAAACCCCGAAAATCCCACAAATTAACACAACACTACTGTTGTTCTATGTTGACATTAGGAAAAAAATTGAAATCGAGAAGAGGCAATGGATATCGTTTCGTCTTGAAAGGTGAGACGTTCCCTACCGAAACCATCAGGCTTGTTGTGAGAAGCTCTGGTTTTTGAGAAGCATATACCCAAACCTACACCAAATGGTACAAAAAATTTACCACCGCATGTTGATGCCGCTCCATGATAGAATGCCAAGTTTCATGAATTCAAACAAGCTTTGGATTTACTAGAATTTAAAAACCAGGTATCTCAATGTTTGCGGCGGAGTGATTGTGGCAGGGTGCTTGACATTCTTTCCCATTTCTTGCATCGGACCTAAGCATGCAACCAAGGACGCAGATTTGAACCTTCAACCAATTTACATGCATTAGAGCATGTGCATGTAGTTGAAATTTGAATTGTGCACATAAATGCATTGAAAATTCAGTTAATGCATAAAAATATCCAAACAAACCCCGAAAAATAACAAAAATTGACACAACACTCCTGTTGTTCTATGTTGACACGAGAAAAATTGTGAAAGCAATAAGAGGCAATGGATATTGTTTTGTCCCCAAAGGTGGGACGTTCCCTACCGAAACCATCATGCTTGGTGTGATAAGCTCTGATTTGTGAGAACCATATACCCAAACCTGCCCCAAACGGGGCAAAAAATTACCATGACATGTTGATGCCGCTCCATGATAGCATGCAAAGTTTCATGAATTTTAGACGAGTTTTGGATTTACTAGAATTTAAAAATAAAGTATCTCAACGTTTTGCGGCAATCAACGGTGCTCCAGTGTTTGAAATTCATTCCCATTTCTTGCATGGGACCTAAGCATGCACCCAAGGAGATTTTTCAACCAATTTATATGCACTGGAGCATGTGCATGTAGTTCAAATTTGAATTATGCACATAAATGCATTGAATACTCAATTAATGTATAAAAATGTCCAAACGAACCCGGAAAATCACAAAAATTGACACAACACTCCTGTTGTTCTATGTTGACAGGAGAAAATTTTTGAAAGCAATTAGAGGCAATGGATATCGTTTCGTCCCCAAAGGTGGGACGTTTCCTACCGAAACCATCAAGCTTGTTCTGAGAAGCTCTGGTTTGTGAGAAGCATATACCCAAACCTGCCCCGAATGGGACAAAATGTTTACCATGGCATGTTGATGCCGCTCCATGATAGTATGCCAAGTTTCATGAATTTCAGACGAGTTTTGAATTTAGTAGAATTTATAAACCATGTATATCAATGTTTTGCTGGCAATCGACGGTGCATTGGTGTTTGAAAGTCATTCCCATTTCTTGCATGGGACCTAAGCATGCACCCAATGACACAGATTTGATTCTTCAACCAATTTATATGCAGTGGAGCATGTGCATGTAGTTAAAATTTGAATTATGAACATGAATCCATTGAAAACTCAGTTAATGCATAAAAAGGTCTAAACGAACCCCGAAAAAACACAAAAAGTGACACCACACTCATGTTGTTCGATGTTGACACAAGAAAATTTTTGATTGCAATAAGAGGCAATGGATTTCGTTTCGTCCCCAAAGGTGGGACGTTCCCTACCGAAACCATCATGCTTGTTGTGAGAAGCTCTGGTTTGTGAGAAGCATTTACCCAAACCTTCCCCAAATAGGACAAATTTGTTACAATGGCATGTTGATGCCGCTCCATGCTAGCATGCCAAGTTTCATGAATTCCAGACAAGTTTTGGATTTACTAGAATTTATAAACCAGGTATATCAATGTTTTGCCGGCAATCAACGGTGCCCTGGTGTTTGAAATTCATTCCCATTTCTTGCATGGGACCTAAGCATGCACCCAAGGACACAGATTTGATTTTTCAACTAATTTATATGCAATGAAAACTCAGTTAATGCATAAAAATGTCCAAACGAAGCCTGAAAAATCACAAAAATTAACACAACACTCCTGTTGTTCTATGTTGACAAGAGAAAGATATTGAAAGCAATAAGAGGCAATGGATATCGTTTCATCCCCAGAGGTGGGACGTTCCCTACCGAAACAATCATGCTTGTCGTGAGAAGCTCTGGTTTGTGAGAAGCACATACCCAAACCAGACCCAAATGAGACAATAATTTTACCATGGCATGTTGATGCTGCTCCATGATACCATGCCAAGTTTCATGAATTTCAGACGACTTTTGGATTTACTAGAATTTAAAAACCAGGTATCTCAATGTTTGCAGCCGAGTGACAGTGGTAGGCTGCTTGATATCCATTCCCATTTCTTGCATGGGACCTAACCATGCAACCGAGAACACATATTTGCATTTTCAACCAATTTATATGCATTAGAGCATGTGCATATAGTTCAAATTTGAATTATGCACATAAATGTGTTGCAAATTCAATTAATCCATAAAAATGTCCAAACGAACCCTGAAAAATCCAACAAATTAACACAACACTCCTGTTGTTCTATGTTGACACTAGGAAAAAACTTGAAATCGAAAAGAGGCAACGGATATCGTTTCGTCTAGAAAGGTGAAATGTTCCCTACCGAAACCATGAGGCTTGTTGTGAGAAGCTCTGGTTTTTGAGAAGCATATACCCAAACCAGCCCCAAATGGGACAAAAAATTTACCACGGCATGTTGATGCCGCTCCATGATAGCACGCCCAGTTTCATGAATTTAAGACGAGCTTTGGATTTACTAGAATTTAAAAACCATGCATCTGAATGTTTGCGGCCGAGTGATGGTGGTAGGGTGCTTGACATTCTTTCCCATTTCTTGTATGCGACCTAAGCATGCAACCAAGGACACAGATTTGAACTTTCAACCAATTTACATGCATTAGAGCATGTGCGTGTAGTTCAAATTTGAATTATGCACATAAATGCTTTGAAAACTCAGTTAATGCATAAAAATATCCAAACGAACCCCGAAAAATCACAAAAAATGGCACAACACTCCTGTTGTTCTATGTTGACACGAGAAAAATTGTGAAAGCAACAAGAGGCAATGGATATTGTTTTGTCCCCAAAGGTGGGACGTTTCCTACCGAAACCATCATGGTTGTTGTGATTAGCTCTGTTTTGTGAGAAGCACATACCCAAACATGCCCCAAATGGGACAAAAATTTTACCATGGCATGTTGATTCCGCTCCATGATAGCATGAAAGATTCATGAATTTCAGATGATTTTGGATTTACTAGAATTTAAAAATAAAGTATCTCAACATTTTGCCGGCAATCAACGGTGCCCTAGTGTTTGAAATTCATTCCCAGTTCTTGCATGGTAGCTAAGCATGCACCCAAGGACACAGATTTCATTTTTCCTCCAATTTATATGCACTGGAGCATGTGCATGTAGTTCAAATTTGAATTCTGCACATAAATGCATCGAAAACTCAGTTAATGCATAAAAATGTCCAAACGAACCCCGAAAATCACAAAAATTGACACAAGACTCCTATTGTTCTATGTTGACACGATAGAAGTTTTGAAAGCAATAAGAGGCAATGGATATCGTTTCGTCCCCAAAGGTGGGATGTTCCGTGCCGAAACCATCATGCTTGTTGTGAGATGCTCTGGTTTGTGAGAAGCACATACCCAAACCTGCCCCAAATGAGACAAAAAAATACCATGGCATGTTGATGCTGCTCCATGATAGCATGCCAAGTTTCACGAATTTCAGACGAGTTTGCGGCCGAGTGACAGTGGCAGCGTGCTTG
The DNA here is from genome assembly GCF_002162155.2 of Triticum dicoccoides. NCBI lineage: Eukaryota > Viridiplantae > Streptophyta > Magnoliopsida > Poales > Poaceae > Triticum > Triticum dicoccoides. The sequence continues at coordinate 288,877,286 of NC_041386.1, forward strand.
ATATTCATTCCCATTTCTTGAGAGGGACCTAAGCATGCAACCGAGAACACATATTTGAATTTTCAACCAATTTATATGCATTAGAGAATGTGCATGTAGTTCAAAATTGAATTATGCACATAAATGCATTGAAAACTCAATTGATGCATAAAATTGTCCAAACAAACCCCAAAAACCCCACAAATTAACACAACACTCCTGTTGTTCTATGTTGACACAAGGAAAAATTTGAAATCGAGAAGAGGCAATGGTTATAGTTTCATCTAGAAAGGTGAAACAATCCCTACCGAAACCATGAGGCCTGTTGCGAGAAGCTCTGGGTTTTTAGAAGCATATACCCAAACCTTCCCAAATGGGACAAATTTTTTACCACGTCATGTTGATGCTGCTCCAAGATAGCATGCCAAGTTTCATGAATTTCAGACGAGCTTTGGATTTACTAGAATTTATAAACCAGGTATCTCAATGTTTGCGGCCGAGTGATGGTGGCAGGGTGCTGGACATTCTTTCCCATTTCTTGCATGGGACCTAAGCATGCAACCAAGGACACAGATTTGAACTTTCAACCAATTTACTTGCATTAGAGCATGTGTGTGTAGTTCAAATTTCAATTATGCACATAAATGCATTGAAAACTCAGTTAATGCATAAAAATATCCAAACGAACCCCGAAAAATCACAAAAAATGACACAACACTCCTATTGTTCTATGTTGACACGAGAAAATTATGAAAGCAATAAGAGGCGATGGATATTATTTTGTCCCCAACGGTGGGACGTTCCCTACCGAAACCATCATGCTTGTTGTCATAAGCTCTGGTTTATGAGAAGCACATACCCAAACCTGCCCCAAATGGGACAAATTTTTTACCACGGCATGTCGATGCTGCTCAATGATAGCATGCCAAGTTTCATGATTTTAGTTGAGTTTTTAATTTACTATAATTTAAAAATAAAGTATCTCAATGTTTTGCCAGCAATCAACAGTGCCCTGGTTTTTGAAATTCATTCCCCTTTCTTGCTTGGGACCTAAGCATGCACCCGAGGACACAGATTTGATTTTTCAACCAATTTATATGCAGTGGAGCATGTGCATGTAGTTCAAATTTGAATTATGCACATAAATGCATTGAAAACTTAGTTAATACATAAAAATGTCCAATCGAACCCCAAAAATCACAAAAATTGACACAAGACTCATGTTGTTCTATGTTGACACGATAAAATTTTTGAATGTAATAAGAGGCAATGGATATCGTTTCGTCCCCAAAGCTGGGACGTTCCCTACGGAAACCATAACGCTTGTTGTGAGAACCTTTGGTTTGTGAAAAGCATATACCCAATCCCACCCCTAATGGAACAAAAATTTTACCACGGCATGTTGATGATGCTCCATAATAGCATGCCAAGTTTCATGAATTTCATACGAGTTTTGGATTTACTAGAATTTATAAACCAGGTATATCAATGTTTTGCCGGCAATCAATGGTGCATTGGTGTTTGAAAGTCATTCCCATTTCTTAAATGGGACCTAAGCATGCACCCAAGGACACTGATTTGATTTTTCAACCAATTTATATACAGTGGAGCATGTGCATGTAGTTCAAATTTGAATTATGCACATGAATGTATTGAAAACTCAGTTAAAATGAACCCCTAAAAATTAAAAAAATTAACACAACACTCCTTTTGTTCTATGTTGACACAAGAAAATTTTTGATTGCAATAAGAGGCAATGGATATCGTTTCGTCCCCAAAGGTGGGATGTTCCCTACCAAAACCATCATGCATGTTGTCAGAAGCTCTGATTTGTGAGAAGCATTTACCCAAACCTACACCAAATGGGAAAAATTTTACCATGGCATGTTGATGCCGCTCCATGATAGCATGCCAAGTTTCATGAATTTCAGACGAGTTTTGGATTTACTAGAATTTAAAAATAAAGTATCTCAACGCTTTGCCGGCAATCAACGGTGCCCTGGTGTTTCAAATTCATTCCCATTTCTTGCATGGGACCTAAGCATGCACTCAAGGACACGGATTTGATTTTTCAACCAATTTATATGCACTTGAGCATGTGCATGTAGTTCAAATTTGTATTATGCACATAAATGCTTTGAAAACTTAGTTAATGCATAAAAATGTCCAAACGAACCCCTGAAAATCCCACAAATTAACACAACACTCCTGTTATTCTATGTTCACACTAGGAAAAAATGTGAAATCGACAAGAGGCAATGGATATCTTTTCGTCTAGAAACGTGAACCGTTCCCTACCAAAACCATGAGGCTTTTTGTGAGAAGCTCTGGTTTTTGAGCAGCATTTACCCAAACCTGCCCAAAATGGGATAAAAATTTACCATGGCATGTTGATTCCGCTCCATGATAGTATGCCAAGTTTCATAAATTTCAGACGAGCTTTGGATTTACCTGAATTTGAAAACTAGGTATCTGAATGTTTGCGGCCGAGTGATGGTGGAAGGGTGCTTGACATTCTTTCTCATTTCTTGCAAGGGACCTAAGTATGCAACGAAGGACATGGATTTGAATTTTCAACTAATTTACACGCATTAGAGCATGTTCATGTAGGTCAAATTTGAATTATGCACATAAATGCATTGAAAACTCAATTAATGCATAAAAACGAGCCCCAAAAAATGACAAGAATTGACACAACACTCACATTGTTCTATGTTGACACAAGAAAAATTGTGAAATAAATAAGAGGCAATGGATATTGTTTTGTCCCCAAAGGTGGGACGTTCCCTACCGAAACCATCATGCTTGTTGTGATAAGCTCTGGTTTGTGAGAAGCATATACCCAAACCTGCCCCAATTGAGACCAAAATTTTACAACGACATGTTGATGCCGCTCCATAATAGCATGCCAAGTTTCATGAATTTTATATGAGTTTTGGATTTACTAGAATTTAAAAACCAGGTATCGCAATGTTTGCGGCCGAGTGACGGTGGCAGGGTGCTTGATATTCATTCCCATTTTTTGCATGGGACCTAAGCATGCACCCAAGGAGATTTTTCAACCAATTTTTATGCACTGGAGCATGTGCATATAGTTCAAATTTGAATTATGCACAGAAATGCATTGAATACTCAGTTAATGCATAAAAATGTCCAAACGAACCCGGAAAAATCACAAAAATTGACACAACACTCCTGTTGTTCTATGTTGACAGGAGAAATTTTTTTAAAGCAATAAGAGGCAATGGATATCAATTCATCCCCAAAGGTGGGACGTTCCCTACTGAAACCATCATGCTTGTTCTGGGAAGCTCTGGTTTGTGAGAAGCACATACCCAAACCTGCCCCAGATGGGACAAATTTTTTTACCACGGCATGTTGATGCTGCTCCAGGATAGTACGCCAAGTTTCATGAATTACAGACGAGTTTTGGATTTACTAGAATTTATAAACGAGGTATATCAATGTTTTCTGGCATTCAACGGTGCATTGGTGTTTGAAAGTCATTCCCATTTCTTGCATGGGACCTAAGCATGCACCCAAGGACACTGATTTGATTTTTCAACAAATATATATGCAGTGCAGCATGTGCATGTAGTTCAAATTTGAATTATGCACATGAATGCAATGAGAACTCAGTTAATGCATAAAAAGGTCCAAATGAACCCCTAAAAATCACAAAATTTGACACAACACTCCTTTTGTTCTTTGTTTACACGAGAAAAGTTTTGATTGCAATAAGAGGCAATGGATATCGTTTCATCCCCAAAGGTGGGATGTTCCCTACCGAAACCATCATGCTTGTTGTGAGAAACCTCTGCTTTGTGAGAAGCATATACCCAAACCTTCCCCAAATGGGAAATTTTTTACCATGGCATGTTGATGCCGCTCCATGATAGCATGCCAAGTTTCATGAATTTCAGACGACTTTTGGATTAATAGAATTTAAAAATAAAGTATATCAATGTTTTGTCGGCAATCAACGGTGCCCTGGTGTTTGAAATTCATTCCCATTTCTTGCATGGGACCTAAGTATGCACCCAAGGACACAAATTTGATTTTTCAACCAATCTATATGCACTTGAGCATGTGCATGTAGTTCAAATTTGTATTATGCACATAAATGCATTGAAAACTCAGTAAATTCATAAAATTTTTCAAATGAACCCCTAAAAATCCCACAAATTAGCACAAAACTCGTGTTATTCTATGTTGACACTAGGAAAAAATTTGAAATCGAGAAAAGGCAATGGATATCTTTTCCTCTAGAAACGTGAAACGTTCCCTACAGAAACCATGAGGCTTGTTGTGAGAAGCTCTGGTTTTTGAGACGTATATACCCAAACCTGACCCAAATGGGACAAAAAAATTTCTGTGGCATGTTGATGCCACTCCATGATAGTTTGCCAAGTTTCATGAATTTCAGACGAGCTTTGGATTTACCTGAATTTAAAAACCAGGTATCTCAATGTTTGCGGCCGAGTGATGGTGGCAGGGTGCTTGACATTCTTTCCCATTTCTTGAGAGGGACCTAAGTATGCAACCAAGCACATGGATTTGAATTTTCAACTAATTTTCATGCATTAGAGCAAGTGCATGTAGGTCAAATTTAAATTATGCACATAAATGCATTGAAAACTCAGCTAATGAATAAAAATATCCAAACGAGCCCCGAAAAATGACAAGAATTGACACAACACTCATATTGTTCTAAGTTGACACGAGAAAAAATGTGAAATAAATAAGAGGCACTTGATATAGTTTTGTCCCCAAAGGTGGGACGTTCCCTACCGAAACCATCATGCTTGTTGTGATAAGCTCTGGTTTGTGAGAAGCACATACCCAAACCTGCCCCAAATGTGACAAAAATTTTACCACGACATGTTGATGCCCCTCCATAATAGCATGCCAAGTTTCATGAATTTTAGACGAGTTTTGGATTTACTAGAATTTAAAAACCAGGGATCGCAATGTTTGCGGCCGAGTGACCGTGGCAGGGTGCTTGATATTCATTCCCATTTCTTGCATGGGACCTAAGCATGCACCCAAGGATATTTTTCAACCAATTTATATGCACTGGAGAATGTGCATATAGTTCAAATTTGAATTATGCACAGAAATGCATTGAATACTCAGTTAATGCATAAAAATGTCCAAACGAACCCGAAAAAATCACAAAAATTGACACAACACTCCTGTTGTTCTATGTTGACACGAGAAATTTTTTGAAAGCAATAAGAGGCAATGGATATCATATCGTCCCCAAAGGTGGGACGTTACCTACCGAAACCATCATGCTTGTTATGAGAAGCTCTGCTTCGTGAGAAGCACTTACCCAAACCTGCCCCAAATGGGACAAATTTTTTACCATGGCATGTTGATGCCGCTCCATGATAGCATGCCAAGTTTCATGAATTTCAGACGAGTTTTGGATTTACTAGAATTTAAAAATAAAGTATCTCAATGTTTTGCTGGCAATCAACGGTGCCCTAGTGTTTGAAATTCATTCCCATTTCTTGCATGGGACCTAAGCATGCACCCAAGGACACACATTTTATTTTTCATCTAATTTATATGCACTTGAGCATGTGCATGTAGTTCAAATTTGTATTATGCACATAAATGCATTGAAAACTCAGTTAATGCATAAAAAATCCAAACGAACCCCGAAAAATCACAAAAATTGACGCAACACTCCTATTGTTCTATGGTGACACGAGAAATTTTTTGAAAGCAATAAGAGGCAATGGATATCGTTTCGTCCCCAAAGGTGGGATGTTCCCTATCGAAACCATCATGCTTGTAGTGAGAAGCTCTGGTTTGTGAGAAGCACATATCCAAACCTGCCCCAAATGAGACAAAAATTTTACCACAGCATGTTGATGCCGCTCCATGATAGCATGCCAAGTTTCATAAATTTGAAACGAGTTTTGCATTTACTAGATTTAAAAAATCAACTATCTCAATGTTTGCGGCCAAGTGACGGTGGCAGGGTGCTTGATATTCATTCCCATTTCTTGCATGGGACCTAAGCATGCAACCAAGAACACATATTTGAATTTTCAACCAATTTATATGCATCAGAGCATGTGCATGTAGTTCAAATTTGAATTATGCACATAAATGCATTGAAAACTCAATTAATGCATAAAAATGTCCAAACAAACCCCAAAAATTCCCATAAATTAACACAACACTCATGTTGTTCTATGTTGACACTAGGAAAAAAATTTTGAAATCGAGAATAGGCAATGGATATCGTTTCGTCCACAAAGGTGAAACATTCCCTACCGAAACTATAAGCTTGTTGTGAGAAGCTCTAGTTTTTGAGAAGCATATACCCAAACCTACCCCAAATGGGACAAAAAATGTACCACGACATTCCAGGTTTCGTGAATTTCAGACGAGCTTTGGATTTACTAGAATTTAAAAACCAGGTATCTCAATGTTTGCGGCCGAGTGATGGTGGCAGGGTGCTTGACATTCTTTGCCATTCATTGCATGGGACCTAAGCATGAATCCAAGAACACATATTTGAATTTTCAACCAATTTACATGCATTAGAGCATGTGCATGTAGTTCAAATTTGAATTATGCACATAAATGCAATAAAAACTCAGTTAATGCATAAAAATATGCAAACGAACCCCGAAAATCATAAAAATTGACACGACACTGCTGTTGTTCTATGTTGACACTAGGAAAAATTGAAATCGAGAAGAGGCAATGGATATAATTTCGTCTAGTAAGGTGAAACGCTCCGTATCGAAACCATCAGGCTTGTTGTGAGAAGCTCTAGTTTTTGGGAAGCATATACCCAAACCAGTCCCAAATGGGACAAAAAGTTTACCACGGCATATTGATGCCGCTCCATGATAGCATGCCAAGTTTCATGAATTTCACTCGAGCTTTGGATTTACTAGAATTTAAAAACCAGGTATCACAATGTTTGCGACCGAGTGATGGTGGCAGGGTGCCTGACATTCTTTCCCATTTCTTGCATGGGACCTAAGCATGCAACCAAGGACACATATTTGAACTTTCAACCAATTTACATGCATTAGAGCATGTGGATGTAGTTCAAATTTGAATTATGCACATAAATGCATTGAAAACTCAGTTAATGCATAAAATTATCAAAACGAACCCCCAAAAATCACAAAAATTGATAGAACACTCCTCTTGTTCTATGTTGACATGAGAAAAATTGTGAAAGCAATAAGAGGTAATGGATATTGTTTAGTCCCCAAAGGTGGGACGTTCCCTACCAAAACCATCATGCTTGTTGTGATAAGCTCTGGTTTGTGAGAAGCACATACCCAAACATGCCCCAAATGAGATAAAAAATTTACCACAGCATGTTGATGCCGCTCCATGATAGCATGCCAAGTTTCATGAATTTCAGATGAGTTTTGGATTTACTAGAATTTAAAAACCAGGTATCGCAATGCTTGCGGTCGAGTGACGGTGGCAGGGTGCTGGGTATTCATGCCCATTTCTTGCATGGGATCTAAGCATGCAACCAAGACCACATATTTGAATTTTCAACCAATTTATATGTATTAGAGCATGTGCATGTAGTTCAAATATGAATTATGCACATAAATGCATTGAAAACTCAAATAATGCATAAAAATGTCCAAACGAACCCCGAAAAATCCCATAAATTAACACAACACTCCTTTTGTTCTATGTTGACACTAGGAAAAAAATTGAAATCAAGAGAAGGCAATGGATATCTTTTCATCCACAAAGGTGAAATATTCCCTACCAAAACTACGAGGCTTGTTGTGAGAAGCTCTGGTTTTTGAGAAGCATATACCCAAACCTGCCCCAAATGGGACAAAAAATTTACCACGACATGTTGATGCCGCTCCATGATAGCATGCCAAGTTTCATGAATTTCAGACGAGCTTTGGATTTACTAGAATTTAAAAACTAGGTATCACCATGTTTGCGGTCGAGTGATGGTGGCAGGGTGCTTGACATTCTTTCCCATTTATTGCATGGGACCTAAGAATGCAACCAAGAACACATATTTGAATTTTCAACAAATTTACATGCATTAGAGCTTGTGCATGTAGTTCAAATTTGAATTATGCACATAAATTCATTGAAAACTCAGTTAATGCATAAAATATGCAAACGAACCCCAAAAAACACAAAAATTGACAAAACACTGTTGTTGTTCTATGTTGACACTAGGAAAAAAAATTGAAATCAAGAAGAGGCAATGAATATCGTTTCATCTAGAAAGGTGAAACATTCAGTACCGAAACCATCAGGCTTGTTGTGAGAAGCTCTGGCTTTTGATAATCTTACACCCAAACTGCCCCAAATGGGACAAAAAATTTACCACGGCATGTTCATGCTGCTCCATGATAGCATGCCAACTTTCATGAATTTCACACGAGCTTTGGATTTACTAGAATTTAAAAACGAGCTATCACAATGTTTGCGGCCGAGTGATGGTGGCAGGGTGCTTGACATTCTTTCCCATTTCTTATGTGGGACCTAAGGATGCAACCAAGGACACAAATTTGAACTTTCAACCAATTTACATGCATTAGAGCAAGTGCATGTAGTTCAAATTTGAATTATGCACATAAATTCATTGAAAACTCAGTTAAGGCATAAAAATGTCCAAACGAACCCCGAAAAATCCCATAAATTGACACAACACTCCTGTTATTCTATGTTGACATGAGAAAAATTGTGAAAGAAATAAGAGGAAATGGATATTGTTTCGTCCCCAAAGGTGGGACGTTCCCTACCGAAACAATCATACTTGTTGTGATAAGCTCTGGCTTGTGAGAAGCACATACCCAAACCTGCCACAAATGAGATAAAAATTTTACCACAGCATGTTGATGCCAATCCATGATAGCATACCCAGTTTCATGAATTTCAGACAAGTATTGGATTTACTAGAATTTAAAAACCAGGTATCGCATTGTTTGCGGCCGAGTGACGGTGGCAGGGCGCTTGATATTCATTCCCATTACTTGCATGGGACCTAAGCATGCAACCAAGAACACATATTTGAATTTTCAACCAATTTATATGCATTAGAGCACGTGCATGTAGTTCAAATTTGAATTATGCACATAAATGCATTGAAAACTCAATTAATGCATAAAAATGTCAAAAAGAACCCCAAGAAATCCCATAAATTAACACAACACTCCTGTTGTTCTATGTTGACACTAGGAAAAAAATTTGAAATCAAGAAGAGGCAATGGATATCGTATTGTCCATAAAGGTGAAACGTTCCCTACCGAAACTATGAGGCTTGTTGTGAGAAGCTCTGGTTTTTCAGAAGCATATTCCCAAATCTGCCCCAAATGGGACAAAAAATTTACCACGACATGTTGATGCTGCTCCATGATAGCATGCCAAGTTTCATGAATTTCAGACGAGCTTTGGATTTACTAGAATTTAAAAATCAGGTATCTCAATGTTTTGCGGCCGAGTGATGGTGGCAGGGTGCTTCACATTCTTTCCCATTTATTGCATGGGACCTAAGCATGCAACCAAGAACACATATTTGAATTTTCAGCCAATTTACATGCATTAGAGCATGTGCATGTAGTTCAGATTTGAATTATGCACATAAATTCATTGAAAACTCAGCTAATGCATAAAAATACGCAAACGGACCCCGAAAATCACAAAAATTGACACAACACTGCTTTTGTTGTGTGTTGACACTAGGAAAAAAATTGAAATCGAAAAGAGGCAATGGATATCGTTTCGTCTAGAAAGGTGAAACATTCTGTACCGAAACCATGAGGCTTGTTGTGAGGAGCTCTGGTTTTTGAGAAGCATATACCCAAACCTGCCCCAAATGGGACAAAAAATTTACCATCACATGTTGATGCCGCTCCATGATAGCATGCCAAGTTTCATGAATTTCACACGATCTTTGGATTTACTAGAATTTAAAAACCAGGTATCACAATGTTTGCGGCCGAGTGATGGTGGCAGTGTGCTTGACATTCTTTCCCATTTCTTGCGTGGGACCTAAGCATGGAATCAAGGAGATAGATTTGAATTTTCGACCAATTTACATGCATTAGAGCATGTGCATGTAGTTCAAATTTGAATTATGCACATAAATGCATTGAAAACTCAGTTAATGCATAAAAATATCCAAACGAACCCCGAAAAATCACAAAAATTGACACAACACTCCTGTTGTTCAATGTTGACATGAGAAAAATTGTGAAAGCAATAAGAGGCAATGGATATTGTTTCGTCCCCAAATGTGGGACGTTCCCTACCGAAACCATCATGCTTGTTGTGATAAGCTCTCATTTGTGAGAAGCACATACCCAAACCTGCCCCAAATGAGACAAAAATTTTACCACGGCATGTTGATGCCTCTCCATGATAGCATGCCAAGTGTCATGAATTTCAGACGAGTTTTGGATTTACTAGAATTTAAAAACCAGGCATCGCAATGTTAGCGGCCGAGTGACGGTGGCAGGGTGCTTGACATTCATTCCCATTTGTTGCATGGGACCTAAGCATGCACCCAAGGAGGTTCTTCAACCAATATATATGTTCTGGAGGATGTGCATATAGTTCAAATTTTAATTATGCACATAAATGCATTGAATACTCAGTTAATGCATAAAAGTGTCCAAACGAACCCGGGAAAATCACAAAAATTGACACAACATTCTTGTTGTTCTATGTTGACACGAGAAAATTTTTGAAAGCAATAAGAGGCAATGGATATAGTTTCGTCCCCAAAGGTGGGACGTTCCCAACTGAAACCATCATGCTTGTTCTGAGAAGCTCTGGTTTGCGAGAAGCATATACCCAAACCTGCCCCAAATGGGACAACATTTTTACCACGGCATGTTGATGCCGCTCCATGATAGTATGCCAAGTTTCATGAACTTCAGACGAGTTTTGGATTTACTAGAATTGATAAACCAGGTATATCAATGTTTGGCCGGCAATCAACGGTGCATTGGTGTTTGAAAGTCATTCCCATTTCTTGCATGGGACCTAAGCATGCACCCAAGGACACTGATTTGATTTTTCAAGCAATTTATATGTAGTGGAGCATGTGCATGTAGTTCAAATTTGAATTATGCAAATGAATGCATTCAAACTCAGTTAATGCATAAAAAGGTCCAAACGAACCCCGAAAATCACAAAAATTGACACAACACTCTTGTTGTTCTATGTTGAGACGAGAAATTTTTTGATTGCAATAAGAGGCAATGGATATCGTTTCGTCTGCAAAGGTGGGACGTTCCCTACCGAAACCATCATGCTTGTTGTGAGAAGCTCTGGTTTGTGAGAAGCATATACCCAAACCTGCCCCAAATGGGTCAAAAAATTTACCACGACATGTTGATGCTGCTCCGTGATAGCATGCCAAGTTTCATAAATTTCAGATGAGGTTTGTATTTACTCGAATTTAAAAATAAAGTACCTCAACATTTTGCCTGCAATCAATGGTTCCCTGGTGTTTGAAATTCATTCCCATTTCTTGCATAGGACCTAAGCATGCACCCAAGGACATAGATTTGATTTTTCAACCAATTTGTATGCTCTGGAGCATGTGCATGTAGTTCAAATTTGTATTACGCACATAAATGCATTGAAAACTCAGTTAATGCATAAAAATGTCCAAACGAACCCCGAAAAAAATAAAAATTGACACAACACTCCTGTTGTTCTATGTTGACACGAGAAAATCTTTAAAAGCAATAAGAGGCAATGGATATTGTTTCGTCCGCAAAGGTGGGACGTTCCCTACCGAAACCATCATGCTTGTTGTGAGAAGCTTTGGTTTGTGAGAAGCACATACCCAAACCTGCCCCAAATGAGATAAAAAAAATTACAACGACATGTTGATGCCGCTCCATGATAGCATGCCAAGTTTCATGAATTTCAGACGAGTTTTAGATTTACTAGAATTTAAAAACAAGGTATCTCAATGTTTGCGGCCGAATGACGGTGGCAGGGTGCTTGATATTCATTCCCATTTCTTGCATGGGACCTAAGCATGCAACCAAGGACAAAAATTTGTTTCTTCAACCAATTTATATGCAGTGGAGCATGTGAATGTTGTTCAAATTTGAATTATGCACATGAATGCATTGAAGACTTAGTTAATGCATAAAAAGGTCGAAATGAACCCCGAAAAATCAAAAAAATTGACACAACACTCCTGTGGTTCTACGTTGAGACAAGAAAATTTTTGATTGCAACAAGACGCAATGGATATCATTTCGTGCCCAAACATGGGACGTTCCCAACCGAAACCATCATGCTTGTTCTGAGATGCTCTGGTTTGTGAGAAGCTTATACCAAAACTTCCCCCAAATGAGACAAAAAAATTACAACGACATGTTGATGCCACTCCATGATCGCATGCCAAGTTTCATGAATTTCATACGAGTTTTAGATTTACTAGAATTTAAAAACAAGGTATCTCAATGTTTGCGGCCGAATGACGGTGGCAGGGTGCTTGATATTCATTCCCATTTCTTGCATGGGACCTAAGCATGTAGCCAAGGACAAAAATTTGTTTCTTCAACCAATTTATATGTAGTGGAGCATGTGAATGTTGTTCAAATTTGAATTATGCACATGAATGCATTGAAAACTCAGTTAATGCATAAAAAGGTCCAAACGAACCCCGAAATCACAAAAATTGACACAACACTCCTGCCGTTCTATGTTGAGAAGAGAAAATTTTTGATTGCTATAAGAGGTAATGGATATCGTTTCATCCCTAAGGTGGGACATTCCCTACCGAAACCATCATGCTTGTTGTGAGAAGCTCTAGTTTGTGAAAAGCATATACCCAAACCTGCCCCAAATGGGTCAAAAAATTTACCACGACATGTTGATGCCGCTCCATGATAGCATGCCAAGTTTCATGAATTTCAGATGAGTTTTGTATTTACTAGAATTGAAAAATAAAGTATCTCAACCTTTTGCCTGCAATCAACGGTGCCCTGGTGCTTGAAATTCATTCCCATTTCTTGCATAGAACCTAAGCATGCACCCAAGGACACAGATTTGATTTTTCAACCAATTTATATGCATTGGAGCATGTGCATGTAGTTCAAATTTGTATTACGCACATAAATGCATTGAAAACTCAGGTTAATGCATTAAAATGTCCAAATGAACCCCGAAAAATCACAAAAATTGACACAACACTCCTGTTGTTCTATGTTGACACGAGAATTTTTTTGAAAGCAATAGAAGGCAATGGATATTGTTTGGTCCCCAAAGGTGGGACGTTCCCTACCGAAACCATCATGCTTGTTGTGAGAAGCTTTGGTTTGTGAGAAGCACATACCCAAACCTGCCCCAAATGAGACAAAAAAATTACCACGACATGTTGATGTCGCTCCATGATAGAATGCCAAGTTTCATGAATTTCAGACGAGTTTTGGATTTACTAGAATTTAAAAACAAGGTATCTCAATGTTTGCGGCCGAATGACGGAGGCGGGGTGCTTCATATTCATTCCCATTTCTTGCATGGGACCTAAGCATGCAACGAAGGACACAACATTTGTTTTTTCAACCAATTTATATGTAGTGGAGCATGTGAATGTTGTTCAAATTTGAATTATGCACATGAATGCATTGAAAACTCAGTTAATGCATAAAAAGGTCCAAACGAACCCCGAAAAATGACAAAAATTGACACAACACTCCTGTGGTTCTATCGTTTCGTCCCCAAACATGGGACGTTCCCAACCGAAACCATCATGCTTGTTCTGAGAAGCTCTGGTTCGTGAGAAGCTTATACCCAAACCTGCCCCAAATGGGACAAAATTTTTACCACGACATGTTGATGCCGCTCCATGATAGTATGCCAAGTTTCATGAATTTCAGATGAATTTTGGATTTACTAGAATTGATAAACCAGGTATATCAATGTTTTGCCGGCAATCAATGGTACATTGGTGTTTGAAAGTCATTCCCATTTCTTGCATGGGACCTAAGCATGCACCCAAGGACACTGATTTGATTTTTCAAGCAATTTATATGCAGTAGAGCATGTGCATGTAGTTCAAATTTGAATTATGCACATGAATGCATTCAAACTCAGTTAATGCATAAAAAGGTCCAAACGAACCCCGAAAATCACAAAAATTGACACAACACTCCTATTGTTCTATGTTGAGACGAGAAATTTTTTGATTGCAATAAGAAGTAATGGATATCGTTTCGTCCCCAAAGGTGGGACGTTCCCTACCGAAACCATCATGCTTGTTGTGAGAAGCTCTGGTTTGTGAAAAGCATACACCCAAACCTGCCCCAAATGGGTCAAAAAATTTACCATGACATGTTGATGCCGCTCCATGATAGCATGCCAAGTTCCATGAATTTCAGATGAGTTTGTATTTACTAGAATTGAAATATAAAGTATCTCAACATTTTGCCTGCAATCAATGGTGCCCTGGTGCTTGAAATTCATTCCCATTTCTTGCATAGAACCTAAGCATGCACCCAAGGACACATATTTGATTTTTCAACCAATTTATATGCACTAGAGCATGTGCATGTAGTTCAAATTTGTATTACGCACATAAATGCATTGAAAACTCAGTTAATGCATAAAAATGTCCAAATGAAGCCTGAAAAATCACAAAAATTGACACAACACTCCTGTTGTTCTTTGTTGACACGAGAAATTTTTTGATTGCAATAAGTGGCAATGGATACCGTTTCGTCCCCAAAGGTGGGACGTTCCCTACCGAAACCATCATGCTTGGTGTCAGAAGCTCTCGTCTGTGAGCAGCACACACCCAAACCTGCCCCAAATGAGACAAAAAATTTACCACGATATGTTGATGCCACTCCATGATAGCATGCCAAGTTTCGTGAATTTCAGACAAGTTTTGGATTTACTAGAATTTAAAACAAGGTATCTCAATGTTTGCGGCCGAATGACGATGGCAGGGTGCTAGATATTCATTCCCATTTCTTGCATGGGACCTAAGCATGCACCCAAGGAGATTTTTCAACCAATTTATATGCACTGGAGCATGTGCATGTAGTTCAAATTTGAATTATGCACATAAATGCATTGAATACAGTGTTAATTCATAAAAATGTCCAAACGAACCCGGAAAAATCTCAAAAATTGACACAACACTCCTATTGTTCTATGTTGACACGAGAAATTTTTGAAAGCAATAAGGGGCAATGGATATTGTTTCGTCCCCAAATGTGGGACGTTTCCTATCGAAACCATCATGCTTGTTGTGAGAAGCTCTGGTTTGTTCGAAGCATATACCCAAACCTGCCCCAAATGGGACAAAATTTTTACCATGGCATGTTGATGCCGCTCCATGATAGTATGCCAAGTTTCATGAATTTCAGACGAGTTTTGTATTTACTTGAATTAAAAACCAGGTATATCAATGTTTTGCCGGCAATCAACGACGCATTGGTGTTTCAAAGTCATTCCCATTTCTTGCACGGGACCTAAGCATGCACCCAACCAATTTATATGAACTGGAGCATGTGCATGTAGTTCAAATTTGAATTATGCACATAAATGCATCCAAAACTCAGTAAATGCATAAAAATGTCCAAACAAACCCCGAAAAATCACAAAAAATGACACAACACTCCTGTTGTACTATGTTGACACGAGAAACATTTTGATTGCAATAAGAGGCAATGGATATCGTTTCGTCCCCAAAGGTGGGACGTTCCCTACCGAAACCATCATGCTTGTTGTGAGAAGCTCTGGCTTGTGAGAAGCATATACCCAAACCTGCCCGAAATGAAACAAAAAATTTACCATGGCATGTTGATGCTGCTCCATGATAGCATGCAAAGTTTCATGAATTTCAGACAAGTTTTGGATTTACTAGAATTTAAAAGTAAAGTATCTCTACGTTTTGTCGGCAATCAATGGTGCCCGGGTGTTTGAAATTCATTCCCATTTCTTGCATGGGACCAAAGCATGCACCCAAGGACACATATTTGATTTTTCAACCAATTTATATGCACTCGAGCATGTGCATGTAGTTCAAATTTGAATTCTGCGCATAAATGCATCGAAAACTCAGTAAATGCATAAAAATGTCCAAACGAACCCAGAAAAATCACAAAATTGACACAACACTCCTGTTATTCTATGTTGACACGAGAAATTTCTTGAAAGCAATAAGAGGCAATGGATATCTTTTCGTCTCCAAAGGTGAGACGTTCCCTACCGAAACCATCATGCTTGTTGTGAGAAGCTCTGGTTTGTGAGAAGCACATACCGAAACGTACCCCAAATGAGACAAAAAATTTATGACGGCATGTTGATGCCGCTCAAAGATAGCATGCCAAGTTTCACGAATTTCAGATGAGTTTTGGATTTAGTACAGTTTAAAAACCAGGTATCTCAATGTATGCGGTCGAGTGACGGTTGCAGGGTGCTTGACATTCATTCCCATTTCTTGCATGAGACCTAAGCATGCAAACAAGAACACCTATTTGAATTTTCCACCAATTTATATGCATTAGAGCTTGTGCATGAAGTTAAAATTGAATTATGCACATAAATGCATTGAAAACTCAATTAATGCATAAAAACGTCGAAACGAACCCCGAAAAGTCCGAAAAATTAACACAATACTCCTATTGTTCTATGTTGACACTTGGAAAAAAATTGAAATCTAGAAGAGGCAATGGATATCGTTTCGTCCAGAAAGGTGAAACGTTCCCTACCTAAACCATCAAGCTTGTTGTGAGAAGCTCTGGTTTTTGAGAAGCATATACCCAAACCTACCCCATATGGGACAAAAAATTTACCACGACCGAGTTTCATGAATTTCGTACAAGCTTTTGATTTACTCGGATTTAAAAAGCACGTATCTCAATGTTTTCCGCCGAGTGATGGAGGCAGGGTGCTTGACATTCATTCCCATTTCATGCATGGGACCTAAGCATGCAACCAAGGACAGAAATTTGAACTTTCAAGCAATTTACATGCATTAGAGCATGTGGATGTAGTTCAAATTTGAATTATGCACATAAATGCATTGATAACTTAGTTAATGCATAAAAATGTCCAAACGAACCCCAAAAAATCACAAAAATTGACACAACACTCCAGTTGTTCTGTGTTGTCACGATAAATTTTTTGGAAGCAATAAGAGGCAATGTATATCGTTTCGTCCCCAAAGGTGGAACGTTCCCAACCGAAACCATCATGCTTGTTGTGAGAAGCTCTGGTTTGTGAGAAGCATATACCCAAAACAGCCCCAAATGGGACAAAAATTTTACCACGGCATGTTCATGCCGTTCCATGATAGCATGCCAAGTTTCCTTAATTTCAGACGAGTTTTGTATTTACGAGAATTTAAAAATAAAGTATCTCAATGTTTTGCCGGAATCAACGGTGCCTTGGTGTTTGAAATTCATTCCCATTTCTTGCGTGGGACCTAAGAATGCACCCAAGGACACAGATTTGATTTGTCAACCAATTTATATGCACTTGAGTATGTGCATGTAGTTCAAATTTGAATTATGCACATAAATGCATCGAAAACTCAGTAAATGCATAAAAATGTCCAAACGAACCCCGAAAAATCACAAAAATTGACACAACACTCCTGTTGTTCTATGTTGACACGAGAAATTTCTTGAAAGCAATAAGAGGCAATGGATATCTTTTCATCCCCAAAGGGGAGACGTTCCCTACCGAAACCATCATGCTCGTTGTGATAAGCTCTGGTTTGTGAGAAGCACATACCCAAACCTGCCCCAAACGAGAAAAAAAATTTACCACGACATGTTGATGCCGCTCAAAGATAGCATGCCAAGTTTCATGAATTTCAGATAAGTTTTGGATTTAGTAGAATTTAAAAACCAGGTATCTCAATGTTTGCGGACGAGTGACGGTGGCAGGGTGCTTGACATTCATTCCCATTTCTTGGATGGGCAACCAAGAACACCTATTTGAATTTTCCACCAATTTATATGCATTAGAGCATGTGCATGTAGTTCAAATTTGAATTATGCACATAAATGCATTGAAAACTCAATTAATGCATAAAAATGTCCAAACGAACCCCAAAAAATCTGAAAAATTAACACAATACTCCTGTTGATCTATGTTGACACTAGGAAAAAAATCAAATTTAGAAGAGGCAATTTACATGCATTAGAATATGTGGATGTAGTTCAAATTTGAATTATGCACATACATGCATTGAAAACACAGTTAATGCATAAGAATGTCAGAACGAACCCCCAAAAATCACAAAAATTGACACAACACTCCTGTTGTTCTATGTTGACATGATAATTTTTTTTGAAGAAGTAAGAGGCAATGGATATCGTTTCGTCCCCAAAGGTGGGACATTCCCAACCGAAACCATCATGCTTGTTGTGAGAAGCTCTGGTTTGTGAGAAGCATATACCCAAACCAGCCCCAAACGGGACAAAATTTTTACCACGGCATGTTCATGCCGCTCCATGATAGCATGCCAAGTTTCCTTAATTTCAGACGAGTTTTGTATTTACGAGAATTTAAAAATAAAGTATCTCAACATTTTGACGCCAATCAACGGTGCCCTGGTGTTTGAAATTCATTCCCATTTCTTGCATGGGACCTAAGCATGCACCCAAGGACACAGATTTGATTTTTCAACCAATTTATATGCACTCGAGCATGTGCATGTAGTTCAAATTTGAATTATGCAAATAAATGCGTCGAAAACTCAGTAAATGCATAAAAATGTCCAAACGAACCCCGAAAAATCACAAAAATTGACACAACACTCCTGTTGTTCTATGTTGACACGAGAAATTTCTTGAAATCAATAAGAGGCAATGGATATCTTTTCATCCCCAAAGGTGAGACGTTCCCTACCGAAACCATCATGCTTGTTGTGAGAAGCTCTTGTTTGTGAGAAGCACATACCCAAACCTACCCCAAATCAGACAAAATTTTACCACGGCATGTTGATGCCACTCAAAAATAGCATGCCAAGTTTCATGAATTTCAGATGAGTTTTGGATTTAGTAGAATTTAAAAACCAGGTATCTCAATGTTTGCAGTCGAGTGACTGTGGCAGGGTGCTTGACATTCATTCCCATTTCTTGCATGGGACCTAAGCATGCAACCAAGAACACCTATTTGAATTTTCCACCAATTTATATGCATTAGAGCATGTGCATGTAGTTAAAATTTGAATTATGCACATAAATGCATTGAAAACTCAATTAATGCTTAAAAATGTCCAAACGAACCGCGAAAAATCCAAAAAATTAACACAACACTCCTGTTGTTCTATGTTGACATGATAAATTTTTTGAAAGCAATAAGAGGCAATGGATATCATTTCGTCCCCAAAGGTGAGACATTCGCAACCGAAACCATCATGCTTGTTGTGAGAAGCTCTGGTTTGTGAGAAGCATATACCCAAACCAGCCCCAAACGGGACAAAAATTTTACCACGGCATGTTCATGCCGCTCCATGATAGCATGCCAAGTTTCCTTAATTTCACACGAGTTTTGTATTTACGAGAATTTAAAAATAAAGTATCTCAACATTTTGACGCCAATCAACGGTGCCCTGGTGTTTGAAATACATTCCCATTTCTTGCATGGGACCTAAGCATGCACCCAAGGACACATATTTGATTTTTCAACCAATTTATATGCACTCGAGCATGTGCATGTAGTTCAAATTTGAATTATGCAAATAAATGCATCGAAAACTCAGTAAATGCATAAAAATGTCCAAACGAACCCCGAAAAATCACAAAAATTGACACAACACTCCTGTTGTTCTATGTTGACACGAGAAATTTCTTGAAATCAATAAGAGGCAATGGATATCTTTTCATCCCCAAAGGTGAGACGTTCCCTACCGAAACCATCATGCTTGTTGTGAGAAGCTCTTGTTTGTGAGAAGCACATACCCAAACCTACCCCAAATCAGACAAAATTTTACCACGGCATGTTGATGCCACTCAAAAATAGCATGCCAAGTTTCATGAATTTCAGATGAGTTTTGGATTTAGTAGAATTTAAAAACCAGGTATCTCAATGTTTGCGGTCGAGTGACTGTGGCAGGGTGCTTGACATTCATTCCCATTTCTTGCATGGGACCTAAGCATGCAACCAAGAACACCTATTTGAATTTTCCACCAATTTATATGCATTAGAGCATGTGCATGTAGTTAAAATTTGAATTATGCACATAAATGCATTGAAAACTCAATTAATGCTTAAAATTGTCCAAACGAACCGCGAAAAATCCGCAAAATTAACACAACACTCCTGTTGTTCTATGTTGACACGATAAATTTTTTGAAAGCAATAAGAGGCAATGGATATCATTTCGTCCCCAAAGGTGGGACATTCGCAACCGAAACCATCATGCTTGTTGTGAGAAGCTCTAGTTTGTGAGAAGCATATACCCAAAACAGCCCCAAATGGGACAAATATTTTACCACGGCATGTTCATGCCGCTCCATGATAGCATGCCAAGTTTCCTTAATTTTAGACGAGTTTTGTATTTACTAGAATTTAAAAATAAAGTATCTCAATGTTTTGCCGGCAATCAACGGTGCCCTGGTGTTTGAAATTCATTCGCATTTCTTGCATGGGACCTAAGCATGCACCCAAGGACACAAATTTGATTTTTCAACCAATTTATATGCACTCGAGCATGTGTATGTAGTTCAAATTTGAATTATGCACATAAATGCATCGAAAACTCAGTAAATGCATAAAAATGTCCAAACGAACCCCGAAAAATCACAAAAATTGACACAACACTCGTGTTGTTCTATGTTGTCACGAGAAATTTCTTAAAAGCAATAAGAGGCAATGTATATCTTTTCATCCCCAAAGGTGAGACGTTCCCTACCGAAACCATCATGCTTGTTCTGAGAAGCTCTGGTTTGTGAGAAGCACTTACCCAAACCTACCCCAAATGAGAGAAAATTTTTCCCACGGCATGTTGATGCCGCTCAAAGATAGCATGCCAAGGTTCATGAATTTCAGATAAGTTTTGGATTTAGTAGAATTTAAAAACCAGGTATCTCAATGTTTGCGGTCGAGTGACGGTGGCAGGGTGCTTGACATTCATTCCCATTTCTTGCATGGGACCTAAGCATGCAACCAAGAACACCCATTAGAATTTCCACCAATTTATATGCATTAGAGCATGTGCATGTATTTCCAATTTGACTTATGCACATAAATGCATTGAAAACTCAATTAATGCATAAAAATGTCCAAACAAACCGTGAAAAATCCGAAAAATTAACACAATACTCCTGTTGTTCTATGTTGACACTAGGAAAAAAATTGAAATCTAGAAGCGGCAATGGATATCGCTTCGTCCAGAAAGGTGAAACGTTCCCTACCGAAACAATCAGGCTTGTTGTGAGAAGCTCTGGTTTTTGAGAAGCATATACCCAAACCTACCCCAAATGGGACAAATAATTTACCACGGCATGTCGATGCCGCTCCATGATAGCATGCCAAGTTTCATGAATTTCCGACGAGCTTTGGATTTACTAGAATTTAAAAAGCACGTATCTCAATGTTTTCGGCCGAGTGATGGAGGCAGGGTGCTTGACATTCATTCCCATATCTTGCATGGAACCTAAGCATGCAACCAAGGACACATATTTGAACTTTCAAGCAATTTACATGCATTAGAGCATGCGGATGTAGTTCAAATTTGAATTATGCACATAAATGCATTGAAAACACAGTTAATGCATAAAAATGTCCAAACGAACCCCAAAAAATCAAAAAATTGACACAACACTCCTGTTGTTCTATGTTGACACGATAAATTTTTTGAAAGCAATAAGAGGCAATGGACATCGTTTCGTCCCCAAAGGTGGGACATTCCCAACCGAATCCATCATGCTTGTTGTGAGAAGCTCTGGTTTGTGAGAAGCATATACCCAAAACAGCCCCAAATGGGACAAATATTTTACCACGGCATGTTCATGCCACTCCATGATAGCATGCCAAGTTTCCTTAATTTTAGACGAGTTTTGTATTTACGAGAATTTAAAAATAAAGTATCTCAACGTTTTGCCGGCAATCAACGGTGCCCTGGTGTTTGAAATTCATTCCCATTTCTAGCCTGGGACCTAAGCATGCACCCAAGGACACAGATTTGATTTTTCAACCAATTTATATGCACTCGAGCATGTGTATGTAGTTCAAATTTGAATTATGCACATAAATGCATCGAAAACTCAGTAAATGCATAAAAATGTCCAAACGAACCCTGAAAAATCACAAAAATTGACACAACACTCCTGTTGTTCTATGTTGACACGAGAAATTTCTTAAAAGCAATAAGAGGCAATGGATATCTTTTCATCCCCAAAGGTGAGACGTTCCCTACCGGAACCATCATGCTTGTTGTGAGAAGCTCTGGTTTGTGAGAAGCACATACCCAGACCTACCCCAAATGAGACAAATATTGTACAAAGGCATGTTGGTGCCGCTCAAAGATAGCATGCCAAGGTTCATGAATTTCAAATAAGTTTTGAATTTAGTAGAATTTAAAAACCAGGTATCTCAATGTTTGCGGTCGAGTGACGGTGGCAGGGTGCTTGACATTCATTCCCATTTCTTGCATGGGACCTAAGCATGCAACCAAGAACACCTATTTGAATTTTCCGCCAATTTATATGCATTAGAGCATGTGCATGTAGTTCAAATTTGAATTATGCACATAAATGCATTGAAAACTCAATTAATGCATAAAAATGTCCAAACGAACCCCAAAAAATCCAAAAAATTAACACAATACTCCTGTTGTTCTATGTTGACACTAGGAAAAAAATTGAAATCTAGAGGAGGCAATGGATATTGTTTCGTCTAGAAAGGTGAAACGTTCCCTACCGAAACCATGAGGCTTGTTGTGAGAAGATCTGGTTTTTGAGAAGCATATACCCAAACCTACAGCAAATGGGAAAAATAATTTACCACGGCATGTCGATGCCGCTCCATGATAGCATGCCAAGTTTCATGAATTTCCGACGAGCTTTGGATTTACTAGAATTTAAAAAGCACGTATCTCAATGTTTTCGGCCGAGTGATGGAGGCAGGGTGCTTGACATTCATTCCCATTTCTTGCATGGGACCTAAGCATGCAACCAAGGACACATATTTGAACTTTCAAGCAATTTACATGCATTAGAGCATGTGGATGTAGTTGAAATTTGAATTATGCACATAAATGCATTGAAAACACAGTTAATGCATAAAAATGTCCAAACGAACCCCAAAAAATCCCAAAAATTGACACAACACTCATGTTGTTCTATGTTGACATGATAAATTTTTTGAAAGCAATAAGAGGCAATGGATATCGTTTCGTCCCCAAAGGTGGGACATTCCCAACCGAAACCATCATGCTTGTTGTGAGAAGCTTTGGTTTGTGAGAAGCATATACCCAAAACAGCCCCAAATGGGACAAATATTTTACCACGGCATGTTCATGCCGCTCCATGATAGCATGCCAAGTTTCCTTAATTTTTGACAAGTTTTGTATTTACGAGAATTTAAAAATAAAGTATCTCAATGTTTTGCCGGCAATCAACGGTGCCCTGGTGTTTGAAATTCATTCCCATTTCTTGCATGGGACCTAAGCATGCACCCAAGAACGCAGATTTGATTTTTCAACCAATTTATATGCACTCGAGCATGTGTATGTAGTTCGAATTTGAATTATGCACATAAATGCATCGAAAACTCAGTAAATGCATAAAAATGTCCAAACGAACCCCGAAAAATCACAAAAATTGACACAACACTCCTGTTGTTCTATGTTGACACAAGAAATTTCTTAAAAGCAATAAGAGGCAATGGATATCTTTTCATCCCCAAAGGTGAGACGTTCCCTACCGAAACCATCATGCTTGCTGTGACAAGCTCTGGTTTGTGAGAAGCACATACCCAAAGCTACCCCAAATGAGATAAAAAATTTACCACGGCATGTTGATGCCGCTCAAAGATAGCATGCCAAGGTTCATGAATTTCAGATAAGTTTTGGATTTAGTAGAATTTAAAAACCAGGTATCTCAATGTTTGCGGTCGAGTGACGGTGGCAGGGTGCTTGACATTCATTCCCATTTCTTGCATGCGACCTAAGCATGCAACCAAGAACACCTATTTGAATTTTCCACCAATTTATATGCATTAGAGCATGTGCATGTAGTTCAAATTTGAATTATGCACATAAATGCATTGAAAACTCAATTAATGCATAAAAATGTCCAAACGAACCCCCAAAAATCTGAAAAATTAACACAATACTCCTGTTGTTCTATGTTGACACTAGGGAAAAAATTGAAATCTAGAAGAGGCAATGGATATCGTTTGGTCTAGAAAGGTGAAACATTCCCTACCGGAACCATCAGGCTTGTTGTGAGAGGCTCTGGTTTTTGAGAAGCATATACCCAAACCTACCCCAAATGGGACAAATAATTTACCACGGCATGTCGATGCCGCTCCATGATAGCATGACAAGTTTTATGAATTTCCGACGAGCTTTGGATTTACTAGAATTTAAAAAGCAGGTATCTGTCACATCCCTAGTCTGGTATGACCTAGACTAGCTAGTCATTTGTGCATCATGTTTAAATTTCATTTAAATTTGAAATGAGGATTGGTGGAACCCTCAGAATCATTTTTGACCCAAATAAAAATTTCTCCAAAAGGGTCCAAGAAAATGCTCATGTTGCTCTCTGAAAATATTGGACAGAGATAAAAATCAAAACAATATTTTTAGGAGCTCATGGATATTTATTTTGGCCATTTGGATTAATTCGATAAATATTTGCATTGGAAATATATTGCTATATATATGAAATATGGTCCAAAAATTATGCCAGTTATAAAGGAGCTCTGGAATAATATATCTAGCTCCTGCAAAAATTGGCATCAGGTATTAAATTGATTTAGTATTTTATTAAATCAAAACAAATGTCAGAAAAAATAGAAAACAGAAATAAATAGGAATAACCTTACCTGGATCGACCTGCGGCCCAGCTCCTGTGCTGGCCCAGCACCGCGCAGCCCAGCAGCTGGCCCAGCCCACCTGGCCCCCCCCCCTCCTCTGTCGTCTTCCTCCCCGACAGGGGGACGGCGCGTGCCCGACGCGAGCGCACCGCCGAGCCGCGCCACCTCCTCCCTCCCTGCCTGCCTGCCTCTCCCC
>NC_041386.1:288902701-288911004 GCF_002162155.2 Triticum dicoccoides
CCTCTCCCCTCCTCGTCTGGATGCCCCGGACGACGCCACGCAGCCACCCCGACCCCCTCGCACTCCCCCTCGCCCTCGTCCTCTCCTCTGTCTCTCTCTCTCTCTCTCTCACGGCCGAACGCCACCGACGCCACCGCTCGCCATAGACGTAGCCACCGCGCCCCTCGAGAGCATCTGAGTAGTCCACGAGCTCCGCCACGTCGCCGGCTACCTCCTCGTCGAGCCACGCACCTCCGGACGGCCTCCATCGCCGCCATCGCCATCGTCTTCCTCCTCGGGCTCCGCCGTCCGCCGCCGTCGATTCGCCGTCACCAGGTCCCCCCCGACCCCGCTGTGCTGCTCTGCGTGATCCCCGTGAGCCTATGCTTCGAACCCCTCTCCTCCCCCTCGCGATTACGCCGTCTAGGCCTCAGTTCCGCCATGGCCGAAGCTCGCCTCCGCTCGAGCTTGTCGCCGGCGTTGCTCCGGCGACCCTTTGGCCACGCCAGTGCACCTAGCACTCTCGCCGCACCTCGTAGTGCCCCGCTAGCGTTTTAGTTCGCGCGTTTGCACGCTGCAGCCGCGCCCCCGAACACAGCCGAACTCCGGCGGCCGCAAACGTGCTCGCCGACGTCGTTCTCGGCCACCCCAGCTCTGGCCGAGGGCACTGCTCGACGCGCCGCATCGCCAGCTCTTCGAAGAGCCTAAACACACCTCGAACGGAGCCCTGTGGGTGATTTCCGCGGCGTTCCGCCGTCTCGGGCCTCGCCGGCGGCTAAACGCCGGCGAGTTGACCGGGTTAGACCCCCTGTTGACCCAGATTTGACCCGTGTGGGTCAATGACAGGTGGGCCCGGCCCTGCTAAATTTTAGTTTAGGATTAGTTTAGCAACTAATTATCTCTGTTAACTAACTGTGACACTGACAGTGGGCCCCAGCGCCACTAACTCTTAATTAGGATTAAATTAACCCCTGTTTAACCCCCTGTCACTGACGTGTGGACCCCACACGTCAGGTTTGACCCGGACCAGCCCAGTTGACCGCTGACATCGTGCTGACGTCATGCTGGCGCAATAATATGAATTCTGGGTTTAAATTTAATCAGAAATTCCAGAAATTGATGTAAACTTCAAAAATTCATAACAATTCAGCCGTAGCTCAGATTAAAATGATTTATATATGAAAAATTATCAGAAAAATGCAATCTTTCCATCTGTACTAGTTTCATGCATGACAAACCAACTTATACATGCTGAATATGAGAAAACACATTATGGCACATTAAGAGACTTAATTTTGGAGTTGCATTTGAACCTTTTGTTCAAATGGACTTCATTCAAAATGATTACTAGTTACATTAGCTCAAACAGCATCACATCTACATGCCATGTTCATGCATCATATTGTTGCATATGTTTGTGCATTGATTGCCGACACTGTTCCTTCTCGATAGGTCCTGCTCCGGAGTCCGTTCCAGAGTACCTGTCTGTGAAGCAGTGCCTCCTCTGTTGATTTACCAGGCAAGCAAACCCCCTTGTTCATTTCGATAAAACCCTACTCTCTCGCTCCTGCTCTCAGTTATTGCATTAGGACAACAACGGTTCATCTGCTACTTTGTGCTGCGGTAGTTGAACCCATTCCTCTGCAT
This sequence comes from Triticum dicoccoides, assembly GCF_002162155.2. Taxonomy (NCBI): domain Eukaryota; kingdom Viridiplantae; phylum Streptophyta; class Magnoliopsida; order Poales; family Poaceae; genus Triticum; species Triticum dicoccoides. The sequence goes on from NC_041386.1 coordinate 288,904,328, forward strand.
GACCTGTCATTGCCACAGTAAATAGTTGAAACCCACTAGCATGTGTAGGAGTTGATTGAAGCCACTGATGTGTTCCTACCATGCTATGCCTGCTATTGCTTAGAGTTGTGTCAGGTCTGATTCATTGGGAATGAATTGGAGTGTTACGATATGTTCTGATGCTGAGAGTTAAGAGTGTGAACACGATTTGGTAAAGGTAGCGGTGAGAGGCCATGTAGGAGTACATGGTGGGTTGTCTCACTGGAACTGTCCTTAAGCACCGAGTTCTATGTATGTTGTCCAATGACTCGATACTACCACACATTGGGCTCCGGGCGCTCCAAGCCCTCTTGACTTATTAACCAACTTGGTCTCCCCTCCTCGTCTGGATGCCCCGGACGACGCCACGCAGCCACCCCGACCCCCTCGCACTCCCCCTCGCCCTCGTCCTCTCCTCTGTCTCTCTCTCTCTCTCACGGCCGAACGCCACCGACGCCACCGCTCGCCGTAGACGTAGCCACCGCGCCCCTCGAGAGCATCTGAGTAGTCCACGAGCTCCGCCACGTCGTCGGCTACCTCCTCGTCGAGCCACGCACCTCCGGACGGCCTCCATCGCCGCCATCGCCATCGTCTTCCTCCTCGGGCTCCGCCGTCCGCCGCCGTCGATTCGCCGTCACCAGGTCTCCCCCGACCCCGCTGTGCTGCTCTGCGTGATCCCCGTGAGCCTCTGCTTCGAACCCCTCTCCTCCCCCTCGCGATTACGCCGTCTAGGCCTCAGTTCCGCCATGGCCGAAGCTCGCCTCTGCTTGTTGCTTGTATGCTCTGTATGATGGGTTTTGTGACCCCTGTTTGCAATAAATGCTATGATGGCTCTTCTGAGCCTTTATCTATATGATTGTTGAGTTATGCTGTGATGCCATGTTGTACAACACATACTTGCATGTTATGCGTACGTGTAATGTGTATTGCTATGTGTGGGATCTGACTATCTAGTTGTTTATTCTTAGTAGCCTCTCTTACCGGGAAATGTCTCCTAGTGCTTCCACTGAGCCCTGGTAGCTTGCTACCGCTCCGGAACACTTAGGCAGGCCGGCATGTGTCCTTCTTCGATCCTGTGTCTGTCCCTTCGGGGAAATGTCACGCGATGAATACCGGAGTCCTGCTAGCCCGCTACAGCCCGGTTCGCCGGAGTCCTGTTAGCCCAGTGCTACAGCCTAGATTCACTCGCTGATGACCGACACGTTCGATGCTGGGTCATGGATGCCTGTCCCTGTAAGTTAGTGCCACTTTGGGTTTACGACTAGCCATGTCAGCCCGGGCTCTTTATCATATGGATGCTAGCGACACCATCATATACGTGTGCCAAAAGGCGCAAACGGTCCCGGGCAAAGGTAAGGCGACACCCGTGGGGATACCGTGCGTGAGGCCGCAAAGTGATATGAGGTGTTACATGCTAGATCGATGTGGCATTGAGTCGGGGTCCCGACAGCTTTTGGTATCAGAGCCTGACTGCCTGTAGGTTTACCAAGCCATACTGGTCGAAGTTGAGTCTAGAAATTCTTTAGTTATATAAGGGAATTGATTGTGGGAAGGAACGTAAGGCTCTTTTACTCCTTTACCTCATGGCCTTCTGATCTGAGTCATCCTATCTTTCCTACGGGATTAAGGAACTAGGCTTCTCTTCCGTCTATCAGGATCACGTGTTACTACTCCGTAGTTCCATAGGATTGGTTGATCAGAGTCATACCCCAGTTTTGAGTATTTCCGGTGTAGTCTGTTTAGTACTACCTCCGAACCTTGAGTGATGTTGATGAGTGTGTTACCACCCCATTTTTAGTAGGATGTCTCATTCTGAGCATTTTACTGTCGTTATGCTGCCGGAATTTTCCTAGGAGTTTGAGAGATACTAATTCCTTGTCCTACATTCTACAGTCTATAGTTAATGTTGATTTCGTCCCTGGGTTTCGTTTCTCAGGATGTCATCAAGTCCTATTGTTCGTGGCCAGAACCATGGAGATGCTAGGGATGAGGATCCTCCTGACCAGCCTTCGTTGACAGAGTTCATGCTAGAGATGGAGAGGAACAAGCGTGAGTCTAACCGTTTGTTGGCACGTATCGAGGAGAACACCGCACATCAGTTCAAAGGGTCTGCTACTATTCATGATTTCATTCGCTTGCACCCACCTACCTTTCATCATTCCATCGAGCCACTCGATGCAGATGACTGGCTCCGTAGCATCACTCATAAGCTGCTTTCCGCGAGCGTAGCTGAAGATGACAAGGTCACTTATGCCACATACCACCTGGAAGGTCCTGCTAGTCTTTGGTGGCAGAACTATAAGACTTTGCTTCCAGCTGGCCAGATTCCTACCTGGAAGGATTTCACTGAGGCTTTTCGCGAGCATCACATTCCCCAAGCCCTCCTTGATCGCAAGAGAGAAGAGTTCTGTAGTCTCACCCAGAATAAGATGGCTGTTGATGCTTACAGCCGAGAGTTTGAGAACCTCGCCCGTTATGCCACAGAAGAAGTGTCCACGGACGCCAAGAAGCAAGCTAGGTTCCGAGAGGGTCTCAACCCCAAGTTGCGCCGTGATCTCCACCTGCATCATTGTGATACATTCCAAGCCCTTGTGAACAAGGCCATCAATGCAGAGACAGCTCAGCTCACTTACGAGGAGTCTCGTAAGCACACCCGTGATTTGGGATCCTCCTCTGGCTCTAGTTCCCAGAAGCGCCGGATTTGGGTTCCAAACTCCGCTCTTCCTTCCGGTTATACACCGAGGCCATCCTATGTGGTGCCTTCCCCAGCTCAGTCGTATGTTCCACCCTTGCCTACTGGTAGACCGCTTGTCAGTGCGGGTCCACGTCCAACCTCAGGGACTTGCTTCACATGCGGGAAGCCAGGACACTATGCACGTGATTGCTCTCAGACTAGTTATGCTCCACCCCAGCCCAAAAAGACTGTTGGCTGTATTAAGCCATCACGCAAGATGATCAGTGTCAAGTCAGTTCCCACTGAACATGGACGTGTGCATCACGTCTCAGCTAAAGACGCTCATGATGATCCAGATGTCGTTCTTGGTACCCTCCTTGTCAATTGCCACCCAGCATCAGTTCTATTCGATACTGGAGCATCTCACTCCTTCATTTCTGAAGGCTATGCTTGTTTGCACGACATGTCATTTTGTGATATGCCAACTCCGCTTGAAATCCAAACCCCGGGGTCTAGATGGCAGACCACCAGAATCAGCCATGGTAACGAAATCCTTGTTGATAGACTTGTATTCCTTGCATCACTTGTAGCCCTCAAGTCCTCAGATATTAACATCATCTTGGGTATGGACTGGATGACAGCTCATCATGCCAAGATTGATTGTTACTCCAGATCTGTTCAGCTTACACACCCATCTGGCAAGATAGTCACCATCTCCACTAGAGTTGCAAAGCGTCAGCTCTATTCTCTTAATGCCACCCCTCTTCCAGACCTTGAAGATATCCCGGTAGTCCTTGACTTTCCGGATGTCTTTCCAGAGGAACTGCCAGGTGTTCCACCTGACAGAGATGTAGAGTTCGTCATAGATCTTATCCCAGGAACAGCTCCAATCTCCCGGAGACCTTACAAGATGGCACCCCTAGAACTAGCCGAGCTTAAGAAACAACTCGATGAGTCCTTGCAAAAGGGTTTCATCCGTCCTAGTTCTTCTCCTTGGGCTTGCCCCGTCCTCTTTGTTAAGAAGAAAGACGGTACGGACCAGATGGTTGTAGATTATCGTCCCGTTAATTTGGTCACGATAAAGAACAAGTATCCGCTCCCCAGGATCAACGACCTGTATGATCAGCTCGCTGGATCCTCAGTCTTCTCCAAGATGGATTTGAGGTTAGGATACCACCAAATCAAAATCAGAAACGGGGACATTCCCAAGACAGCTTTTGTCACTCATTATGGCCAGTACGAGTACACCGTCATGTCCTTTGGTCTAACTAACGCTCCAGCTACATTCTCCCGCCTGATGAACTCGATCTTCATGGAGTACTTAGATAAGTTCGTCGTGGTTTACCTCGATGACATTCTTATTTACTCGAAGAACGAGGAAGAGCATGCCGAACATCTTAGACTTGTGTTAGAAAAACTCAGAGAGCACCGCCTTTATGCCAAGTTCTCCAAGTGTGAATTTTGGTTGCCAGAAGTGACCTACCTAGGCCACGTAATCTCTGGTAAGGGCATTGCTGTCAACCCCGAGAGAGTTCAGGCTGTTCTCGATTGGACTCCACCTGAGACCGTTAAACAAGTTAGGAGTTTCCTTGGGCTAGCCAGTTATTGTCGCCGCTTTGTTGAAAACTTCTCCAAAGTAGCCAAACCCCTCACAGAACTTCTCAAGAAAGATAAAAGGTTCGAGTGGTCCCCACAGTGTGAGTACAGTTTTCAGGAACTGAAAAGACGCCTGACTTCTGCTCCCATACTTGTGCCACCGGATTTCACAAAGGACATTGTTATCTATTGTGACGCCTCACGACAGGGACTAGGTTGCATTCTTATGCAGGATCGTCATGTGATTGCCTATGCATCTCGACAGTTGCATCCACATGAGGAGAATTATCCTACACATGATCTAGAGCTTGCAGCCGTAGTCTATGCACTCAAGACCTGGCGACATTACCTTCTTGGTAAACGTTGCGAGATCTACACCGATCACCAGAGTCTCAAGTATATCTTCACCCAACCAGATTTGAACCTTAGGCAAAGACGTTGGTTGGAGTTAATCACAGATTATGATCTAGGGATTGGCTACACCCCAGGCAAAGCCAAAGTCATGGCTGATGCGCTAAGCCGTAAATCCTATTGCAACAATCTCATGTTGCAGCAAGGCCAACCACTTCTCCATGAGGAATTCTGTAAGCTTAATCTTCACATAGCTCCTCACGGATTTCTCTCTACCTTGGTGGCGAAACCTACCCTTGTGGACCTTATCATAGAAGCCCAGAAGCATGATACGGGGATTACCCGGATCAAGAGAAACATTAAGAAGGGAGTTGGTGGATGTTTCTCTATGGATGATCGTGGTGTTGTTTTCTTTGAGAATCGCTTGGTGGTTCCCAAGAATCAACATCTGCGACAATTGATTCTTAAGGAGGCGCATGAATCTCCTCTCACGATTCATCCCGGTAGTACTAAGATGTATCAGGACCTACGCCAGAGGTTCTGGTGGACTAGGATGAAGAGAGAAATCGCAGAGTTCATTGCTAAATGTGACGTTTGTCGTCGCGTTAAGGCAGAGCATCAAAGGCCTGCTGGCACCCTTCAGCCTTTAGCTATTCCTGAGTGGAAATGGGATAAAGTTGGTATGGACTTCATCACCGGCTTTCCCAGGACCAAGAAAGGGAATAACGCTATCCTCGTAGTCGTTGATCGTCTTTCCAAAGTGGCTAACTTCCTTCCTATTCGAGAGAGTATCACTGCTAGTCAGCTTGCTGACTTATATATTTCTCGAATAGTGTCACTGCATGGTGTTCCACTAGAGATCAATTCAGACCGTGGCAGTCTTTTCACTTCTCATTTCTGGGAGAGTTTCCAAACTGCCATGGGAACCCATCTTTCCTTCAGTACCGCTTTCCACCCTCAGTCCAGTGGTCAGGTGGAACGGGTCAATCAAATTCTCGAAGACATGCTCAGAGCTTGCGTTATCTCATTCAGTATGGATTGGGAGAAATGTCTTCCTTTCGCCGAGTTTGCCTATAACAATAGCTACCAATCCAGCCTCAAGAAAGCTCCTTTTGAGGTTCTCTATGGACGAAGATGTCGAACACCTTTGAACTGGTCAGAAACCGGTGAAAGACAATTCTTTGGACCGGACATGATCCAGGAGGCAGAAGAGCAAGTTCGCATCATTCGTGAGAATTTGAAAACAGCCCAGTCTCGTCAGAAGAGCCAGTTCGATCGTCATCATAAGGATATGACTTATGAAGTTGGCGAAAAGGCTTACCTTCGGGTTACTCCTTTGAAGGGTACCCATCGTTTCGGTATCAAGGGCAAGTTGGCTCCTCGTTACATTGGTCCTTTTCGTATTCTCGCTAAACGAGGAGAGGTTGCCTACCAGTTGGAACTACCCCCACATCTTTCTCGAGTTCATGATGTCTTCCACGTATCTCAACTCAGGCGTTGCTTCTCGGATCCCATCCGCGGAGTGGACCATGAAACGCTTGATCTCCAAGATAACCTCACATACCGAGAGTACCCGGTTTGCATTCTTGATCAAGCAGAGCGTGTCACTCGACGTCAGAACATCAAGTTTCTCAAAGTTCAGTGGTCTCATCATTCCGAGAGAGAAGCTACTTGGGAGCGAGAAGATCGTCTTCGACTGGAGTACCCCACTTTCTTTCCGTCGACCCCTGAATCTCGAGACGAGATTCTTTCAAGTGGGGGCGAGTTGTCACATCCCTAGTCTGGTATGACCTAGACTAGCTAGTCATTTGTGCATCATGTTTAAATTTCATTTAAATTTGAAATGAGGATTGGTGGAACCCTCAGAATCATTTTTGAAAATGACCCAAATAAAAATTTCTCCAAAAGGGTCCAAGAAAATGCTCATGTTGCTCTCTGAAAATATTGGACAGAGATAAAAATCAAAACAATATTTTTAGGAGCTCATGGATATTTATTTTGGCCATTTGGATTAATTCGATAAATATTTGCATTGGAA
>NC_041386.1:288911916-289026354 GCF_002162155.2 Triticum dicoccoides
GTCTCTCTCTCTCTCTCACGGCCGAACGCCACCGACGCCACCGCTCGCCGTAGACGTAGCCACCGCGCCCCTCGAGAGCATCTGAGTAGTCCACGAGCTCCGCCACGTCGCCGGCTACCTCCTCGTCGAGCCACGCACCTCCGGACGGCCTCCATCGCCGCCATCGCCATCGTCTTCCTCCTCGGGCTCCGCCGTCCGCCGCCGTCGATTCGCCGTCACCAGGTCTCCCCCGACCCCGCTGTGCTGCTCTGCGTGATCCCCGTGAGCCTCTGCTTCGAACCCCTCTCCTCCCCCTCGCGATTACGCCGTCTAGGCCTCAGTTCCGCCATGGCCGAAGCTCGCCTCTGCTCGAGCTTGTCGCCGGCGTTGCTCCGGCGACCCTTTGGCCACGCCAGTGCACCTAGCACTCTCGCCGCACCTCGTAGTGCCCCGCTAGCGTTTTAGTTCGCGCGTTTGCACGCTGCAGCCGCGCCCCCGAACACAGCCGAACTCCGGCGGCCGCAAACGTGGTCGCCGACGTCGTTCTCGGCCACCCCAGCTCTGGCCGAGGGCACTGCTCGACGCGCCGCATCGCCAGCTCTTCGAAGAGCCTAAACACGCCTCGAACGGAGCCCTGTGGGTGATTTCCGCGGCGTTCCGCCGTCTCGGGCCTCGCCGGCGGCTAAACGCCGGCGAGTTGACCGGGTTAGACCCCCTGTTGACCCAGATTTGACCCGTGTGGGTCAATGACAGGTGGGCCCGGCCCTGCTAAATTTTAGTTTAGGATTAGTTTAGCAACTAATTATCTCTGTTAACTAACTGTGACACTGACAGTGGGCCCCGGCGCCACTAACTCTTAATTAGGATTAAATTAACCCCTGTTTAACCCCCTGTCACTGACGTGTGGACCCCACACGTCAGGTTTGACCCGGACCAGCCCAGTTGACCGCTGACGTCGTGCTGACGTCATGCTGGCGCAATAATATGAATTCTGGATTTAAATTTAATCAGAAATTCCAGAAATTGATTTAAACTTCAAAAATTCATAACAATTCAACCGTAGCTCAGATTAAAATGATTTATATATGAAAAATTATCAGAAAAAATCAATCTTTCCATCTGTACTAGTTTCATGCATGACAAACCAACTTATACATGCTGAATATGAGAAAACACATTATGGCACATTAAGAGACTTAATTTTGGAGTTGCATTTGAACCTTTTGTTCAAATGGACTTCATTCAAAATGATTACTAGTTACATTAGCTCAAACAGCATCACATCTACATGCCATGTTCATGCATCATATTGTTGCATATGTTTGTGCATTGATTGCCGACACTGTTCCTTCTCGATAGGTCCTGCTCCGGAGTCCGTTCCAGAGTACCTGTCTGTGAAGCAGTGCCTCCTCTGTTGATTTACCAGGCAAGGAAACACCCTTGTTCATTTCGATAAAACCCTACTCTCTCGCTCCTACTCTCAGTTATTGCATTAGGACAACAACGGTTCATCTGCTACTTTGTGCTGCGGTAGTTGAACCCATTCCTCTGCATGACCTGTCATTGCCACAGTAAATAGTTGAAACCCACTAGCATGTGTAGGAGTTGATTGAAGCCACTGATGTGTTCCTACCATGCTATGCCTGCTATTGCTTAGAGTTGTGTCAGGTCTGATTCATTGGGAATGAATTGGAGTGTTACGATATGTTCTGATGCTGAGAGTTAAGAGTGTGAACACGATTTGGTAAAGGTAGCGGTGAGAGGCCATGTAGGAGTACATGGTGGGTTGTCTCACTGGAACCGTCCTTAAGCACCGAGTTCTATGTATGTTGTCCAATGACTCGATACTACCACACATTGGGCTCCGGGCGCTCCAAGCCCTCTCGACTTATTAACCAACTTGGTCTCTGTATAGGAGTCGCAACTAGTTTCTGGTGTTTGTAGGTAGTGCTATTTTTCTACCAGGTGGCACCCGGCAGGGTGGGCTTGGGACAGACTAGGCACACGTGGCACGGTGTACCAAGTGGCACCCGGATGGTGGGCTTGGGAACCCTGCTCACATCGTTTGGGGCCGTGAGCGACACCCCGGCCGGATCTCCTTGCGGATGGAACCCGAATAGGCGATAAACCTGGACTAGAGTCTTGTGTGGTTAGTCAGGTCGTGGCCGACACCCTCGCCAGGCTTCCGCTTGAAGGTTGCCGAGATACATGACGTGTACATGGCGGTAAGTGGCGAGAGCGTGTGTGAAGAAGTACACCCCTGCAGGGTTAACATGATCTATTCGAATAGCCGGGTCCGCGGTTATGGACTTCTTGGATGCTTACATGGTACATAGACAACTTGAAGTGGATACTATAAAATGCTCAAGACAAGTGTGAGTGCTATGGATGGCCTTCTCGTAGGGAGACGGGGATGAATCCATAGTAGTGTATTGTGTGGTGATTAGTGGACTCGTGTACGTTGTCTCACCTCAAGATTTTCGGGTAGTCGTAGAACAGGATAGCCACAGAGTCAAAGCTGGCTTGCTGCAACTAAACCCCACATTACCCTCTTGATACAAATGCATGTATGATAGGATCTGATGTAAGTCTTGCTGAGTACCTTTGTACTCATGTTGCTTCATTTATGTTTTTGCAGCGGAGACTTCGGTCTTACTAGTGTTCTCGTGGACTTCGACTAGTAGCTAGTACCTCAGCTACGATCTTGATCGGATGTTGTAGATAGTCAGGCTCTTTAGCCTTTTTCATTTGTAGATGTCTGTACCCAGACATGTAATGCTTCCGCTTGTTGCTTGTATGCTCTGTATGATGGGTTTTGTGACCCCTGTTTGCAATAAATGCTATGATGGCTCTTCTGAGCCTTTATCTATATGATTGTTGAGTTATGCTGTGATGCCATGTTGTACAGCACATACTTGCATGTTATGCGTACGTGTAATGTGTATTGCTATGTGTGGGATCTGACTATCTAGTTGTTTATTCTTAGTAGCCTCTCTTACCGGGAAATGTCTCCTAGTGCTTCCACTGAGCCCTGGTAGCTTGCTACCGCTCCGGAACACTTAGGCAGGCCGGCATGTGTCCTTCTTCGATCCTGTGTCTGTCCCTTCGGGGAAATGTCACGCGATGAATACCGGAGTCCTGCTAGCCCGCTACAGCCCGGTTCACCGGAGTCCTGTTAGCCCAGTGCTACAGCCTGGATTCACTCGCTGATGACCGACACGTTCGATGCTGGGTCATGGATGCCTGTCCCTGTAAGTTAGTGCCACTTTGGGTTTACGACTAGCCATGTCAGCCCGGGCTCTTTATCATATGGATGCTAGCGACACCATCATATGCGTGTGCCAAAAGGCGCAAACGGTCCCGGGCAAAGGTAAGGCGACACCCGTGGGGATACCGTGCGTGAGGCCGCAAAGTGATATGAGGTGTTACATGCTAGATCGATGTGGCATTGAGTCGGGGTCCCGACAGTATCTCAATGTTTTCGGCCAAGTGATGGAGGCAGGGTGCTTGACATTCATTCCCATTTCTTGCATGGGACCTAAGCATGCAACCAAGGACACATATTTGAACTTTCAAGCAATTTACATGCATTTGAGCATGTGGATGTAGTTCAAATTTGAATTATGAACATAAATGCATTGGAAACACAGTTAATGCATAAAAATTTCCAAACGAACCCCAAAAAATCACAAAAATTGACACAACACTCCTGTTGTTCTATGTTGACACGATAAATTTTTTTGAAGCAATAAGAGGCAATGGATATCGTTTCGTCCCCAAAGGTGGGACGTTCCCATCCGAAACCATCATGCTTGTTGTGAGAAGCTCTGGTTTGTGAGAAGCATATACCCAAACCAGCCCCAAACGGGACAAAACTTTTACCACAGCATGTTCATGCCGCTCCATGATAGCATGCGAAGTTTCCTTAATTTCAGACGAGTTTTATATTTACGAGAATTTAAAAATAAAGTATCTCAACGTTTTGCCGGCAATCAATGGTGCCCTGGTGTTTGAAACTCATTCCCATTTCTTGCATGGGACCTAAGCATGCACCTAGGGACACAGATTTGATTTTTCAACCAATTTATATGCACTCGAGCATGCATGTAGTTCAAATTTGAATTATGCAAATAAATACATCGAAAACTCAGTAAATGCATAAAAATGTCCAAACGAACCCCGAAAAATCACAAAAATTGACACAACACTCCTGTTGTTCTATGTTGACACGAGAAATTTCTTGAAAGCAATAAGAGGCAATGGATATCTTTTCATCCCCAAAGGTGAGCCGTTCCCTACCGAACTGTCGGGGTGAACTAATCCACGAACACCTATGGGGCCGGCGGACCGGGCCCCTTTCAGTTCGGCGGGGGGCGGAGGTCGCACGAAGAGCAGATCGAGGCGAGGCACACGAGCAGTTTACCCAGCTTCGGAGCTCTCCGGAGAGATAACACTCCTACTGCTGCTTGTCTGGTTGTATTATCTGGTGTTCTTGCTCTCCAAAGCGAGAGTGTGATGTTTTCTGGGCTACGAATGAATCGAAGCCGACTGTCCGAGGCTCCGAACCGAACCCCCTCTACGTTGCGCATGGGCCTCCTTTTATACGCTAAAGGGGTCACCGACAGGTGGCAACGCAGAGGAGAGTAAAAACGTAAAAAGCGAGGTAGTTGATATAGTTGCTTGTACAGTGTACCCTACCTAACCCTGACGGCAGGGGACAAGGGCATTAAATGCCCGTCTGAGTCGCCCGAACAGTGCAGAAAAGGACCGTTAGGGGTGCCACCATTCGCCACGATGGCGATCTTGTCAGCTTCGCATGCCACTGCGCACCGCTGGCTGCACAGCCTCCCGCCACGCGCGCCCGGAGAGGCCCCCAGAGCGACACGTTGGTGGATGCGCTGGAGCGTGGACGCAGAGTGGCCGCCTGCCGCGGCAAGCGCCTTGCCGCTGTCGTTATCTTCGCCGAGCCCAGAAGCTCGTCGCTCACCGGGCCTCGGTGTACCTTGTTTAGTCTTCCCGGCAAGCTCCTCTTGCCGGGGCCTTGCTGCCTTGCCGGAGCGCGCGGCGCGTCGCGGCAAGTTCCTTGGGGCGCCTTGGTTGGCCTTCCCGGCAAGCTCCTCTTGCCGGGGTCTTGTCTCCTTAGCTTAAATACTTTGTTCTTGGATGGCTCCAAGGGAACCTTGGGGGATCTTGGCATTCGCCTGGCAAGCCTTTGCCGCGGGGTGTTGCAACTGCCCGTGCACAAGTTCGGGGTACTAGGGTACCCCTATTCTAGTACACCGACAGGAGCCCCCGGGCCTGGGCCAGACACGGTGCCGAGCGCTGTTGGGCCAGGCCCAAGACAGGTCACGGGCACACGCGGGCTGGGCCATGCCAAATCTTGTTCCGTATCCACCGCACTCTCCCATAACGGCACGCGTTGAATGCGGCATCGTGGGAGAGATCGTGGGTGGTTGTTTATTTGGAAGGCCGAAACGTCCGCCCCGTCCCTCTTTATAAGCAGAGGAAACAGGGGCAGTTCATTCCCCCTCGCTGGTTGCTGCTACTCCTTCTTCACAAACTCCGCCGCTCCCCCTTCTTCTCGAAGCCGAGAGAGCAGCGTTCCGCCCCCCCCCCCATTGCCACCAGCATCACCACGCCGTCGACCTTCCCCACCACCTCCGCCATGGCCCCGAAAGCCGACAAGGGAAAGGGTGTGAAGTCGGCCGAGGCGCAGCGGCTCGCGGCGCTGCGGAAGGAGCGGGCGATCTTCACCCCCCAGCTCGGCGTGCAGGAGCTGAGGGAGCACTTCTACCTCTTTTGGGCGACGGAGACGCGTGCGCATCCGCGCACGAGGGTACTCCCAGCCGCTGCCTCGGAGTTGGCTTCAAACGGGTACCCGTTCTTACCGCTATTCTTCTACTGCGGGCTTTGCCCGCCCTTCTCGGAGTTCTTTTGTGACATTATGAACACATATGGCTTCCGCCTCCTTAACTTCACCCCCAATGCTGTCCTGACCATGGCAGTTTTCGCACACTTGTGCAAAAACTTTGTCAGAGTCCACCCTAGCGTTGCCCTTTTTCGCCACTTCTTCATACCTCGGGTAGAGAGAGGAGAGCCACTTGCCGGAGGGATTGCCTGTGTCTCGAGAGTCGGCAAGAAAGAGGCATACTTGGAGGGTGAGCTCCGCAGCAAGTGGGAGGAGTGGAGAGCGGAGTGGTGTTGGATTGTTGAGGAGAATCCGCAGACCTTCACCGTCGTGCGCCAAACTCCAATAGTGCGCGGAAATGACTGGAGCAACGTGGCCCCGGAAGACGAGAGGCTGAAGATCGCCATCACTAGGATTCTTCGCCTCAGGCTTGCCGGGCTCACCGTAGGTGCTGTCGGGGCAGATTTCCTCCACCGCCGCATTGCCCCCCTGCAGGAGAGGGGGAGGCCCGCCTGGGAATTCAAGAATTCAGCGGACATCATGAGGCTGCGGCCGGGCCTCAACTACAACTTCACTGTCTTGGAGTTGGACGCAATGCTCTTGGAATTGTTCAAACGCGACCCCCAGCACCCATTCACACTGCCGAGGGGCGTAGTTCCTTTGTGCAATAACTCTTCGCTTGACCGGATCCGCGCCATGATGTCGTTGTGCGATTCACACGGCATCGTCCCAACTTGGCAAGAGCCTCCGGATGACGTTGTGCAATCGTTCTTCGATACCTTGGAGGAAGTGCCGGTCCGCGCTGACGAGCAGAAGAGCCTCACCCGTGACACCACCGACGAGGAGCTGCAGCTCATCGCTACTAGGGCGGAAGAGGCTGCGGCCGCAGCTGCTGCGAGTGTGTTTGGGTTTACTGTGGAGGAGGCGGAGGCTGCAGAGGCGGCAAACCTTGCCGAACGTGGGGAGTTCATGGGCGAGGAGGAGCCTGCCGGTTCCGAAGCCGAGTCGAGCGAGGCCGGCGAGTAGGAGGCTGAGCCTTCAGAGAACTTGCCGCAGGCGGAGCCCCCGTCCCCTCCAAGGAGGCACCTTCGCAGGGCCGGGGACGCAGCGGGGCGGCAGCCGGCTCCACAGCCACCGAGCCGCACGACGCGCTCTACCGCGGCAAGCAATGTTGCCGCGGGAGCGCCTCACGCAACAACGGCAACTGGAGCGGGATCTTCCCGGGCCACCACCACTGCCCCCGCCAAGCGGGCAAGGGATCCTACTCCTCCACCTCGCCGCACCGGAGGAGGGCCAGACTTCTATCTTTCCGCGCTCAGCTCCGACGAGGAGGAAGAAGAGTGAGTTTCTTTGGTGCTCTTATAATCCTTCAATCTTGCTGTTTTATATCTTGTATCTGACTTGCTCCAATCTGGACTCCTTTCTTTTCAGAACACTAGCCCAGAGAGCGGCGAAGAGGGCCAAGGCCGCGGTGATCATCATCCAGGATGACCCCATCGTGTCGGCAGGAGGTGGGCCCGAGACCACCTTGATGGACCCGGCAATCACCCCTCGGAGCAGCCCCCAGCGCAGCCCCAGCGTAAGTTCATAGTTTAGCCTTCTGTTGCCGGGCGCACTTGAGTGCTTTTTCCTTTGTTGATATCTTGCTTGTTGACTTGTGCTGGAGCAGAGCAGCCTCACCAGGAGCGCCCGGAGGCTGGTCCCGAAGTGCCACCTGCTTCGACTGCACCGCCAAGGGAGGAGTCCCCGGCAAGGGAGCACTCTCCGGCAAGGGGGGACTCTCCGGCAAGGGACGGCACTGCTGATCCTGCGGCAACCGCGGCCGCAACTGAAGATCTTGGTGCAGGTAATCCACTTGCCCAGAAACTTTCCCTTGGGTTCTGCTTCTTCCATTTTTCCTTTCTTGGATTTTTGATTGATTTTCCTCCCCTCTTCGTTCTTCAGACCCATCTTCGGCTGAGCCAATGGAGACAGAGGGCGCCGGCGAGGAAGGTGCCGGTGCTGATGTGACCGCCGGCGAGGAGGCCGCCGGGGCTGCTGCTGCGGAAGCCGGCGAGGGGTCGGGCGATCGCACTGACGACCCTGAGGCCCCAGGAGCGCCGGGCGCTGCGCCGACCGCCGAACCCTCTGCCGCTTCTGCGGAGCCGAGCTCCGAGGAGCCCCAGCCCGGCGCCTACTTGCAGGCCGGTGACAATATCTTCATCAAGCTGCCCTGGGCATCGAGCTCCAGGGCGCCGGTCGGAGGGGAGACTTTTGACGGGGAGGTGCTCGCCTCTGCTGGACTGTCATTGGTCGATGCACCTGGCAGCAGCAGCGGCGAGCCTGAGGAGGAGCAGCTGCTGCGGAAGCTACTGTCACTCTACCGCACCCGGCAAGCCAAGCTGGCTTCCCGGGAAGCGCTTGTCGCGAAGGCGGGAGTTGACATGGAAAAGCGCGCGGAGGAGCTCCGGGGCCAAAATCAGGAAGCTCTTCGGTCCCTGGCGCAGGAGCGGGAGCGAGTCGAGGAGGAGCGCACGGCCTTTCTTCTCGAGAAGGCCGAGGCTGAGGAGGAACAAAGGCTTGCTGCCGAGAAGCAGTCCACGCGGGAAGGTGAACTAGTGCAGCGGAAGGCCAACCTCGACAGCTATGAGGAAGAGCTCGCCGAGCGTGAGCGAGCACTTGGCGGGGCGCTCAAGGAGGCAAAGGACGCCGCGGCAACTGCAAAGGCCGCCAAGAAAGAGCTAGAGGAGAAGGTGGCGCAGCTGGTGGCCGATATTGGGAAGAGCGGCGAGGAGCTTGCCGCGCTCAAGCGTGAGCGTGAAAAGGATGCTGCCGCCCACGGTGAGCTGCAAGGCCTTCTCGCTGAGAGGGGCAAGGAGCTCAGCGCTGCCAAGGATTCCAAAGCAGACCTGGAGCTGAAGCTGGCCACGCTGACGCAGACGCTGGAGGCCGCCAAGGATCGGGAGAAGACCTTGTCGGAGAAGGTCAAGGCTGACGTGGCGCTGCTGGAGAGCATTGCAGTTACCCAGAACTCGTTCAAAGACGCAGTGGAGCACTGGACCGAGGGTCTGGTGAACACTGCCGCAGTCATCAACGAGGAGCTGGCACAGCTGGGGATGGAGGACTTTGGGTATCCTTCCGACGAGAGTCTTCAACCCAGCGCCAAGCTCAGCCTGTTCTTCAAGGGCGTGGCGACGGCACTCCAGCGGCTCCGGGAGAGGATCCCGAAGCAGCTGGCCGACGAGTCGCGCAAAATCTGCGCCGGGGTTCTCCAGAAGGTGCTGATGAAGGTAGCCTTCCGCAATCCAGGCCTCAGCTTCACCAACGTCCTCAGGTCCTTGCCGCCTGACGCCGATCTGGATGCACTCAAGGCCCTTGTCGCACCCATTGGGGACAAGGTGAGCGAGATCAAGAGAGTCGAGGGCAGACGCGTAGATTAGGCCGCCCATTTCTTCTTTTCCCTTGTCGCTGCTAGTCATGTTATGAGAACAGTCTGTTAGAGCTGCGACAAGTTATCTTTGTAATATAACTTTATTTCTGTTATAAATTGCAATGTTATTTCCTCTACTAGATTCCTTCCTTTGTATGTTTTCACCCTACGCTTCTAGGGAACTTGTCGGCGCAGGCGCCCGAGCCGTGAGCGCTGAGTGCGGAACTTCAGCAGCCTGCTGGCGGCGCTGCTTCCGACAAGAAACCTTGTCGTGACTAGATGCAGCACGCTTAAGCTGTTGAGCGGACTCGAAACAAAGTAAGGGCGCAACTAGCCATGAGTTGGTTCCTCCGCGCACAGGTTTTCCATACAAAGCAGGGTCGTTCGAGGAAGATAACTCAAAAATTTAAAAAAGTGATCGCTCAAACTTTGGCAACTTAGCTTTTCTGTCATTTGCTTCCCGGTAAGGCAAGTCTTTGCTTGAACGACGCCTGGCCCATACCACAATCTTCTCCTTCCCCCCGGCAAACTTGTGTGCGAGAGAACCTTCTTTTCCTTTAAAAGAAAAAGAAAGAAGAGAAAATAATAATATGGAGCTCTTCGGCTCGTTAGTGCTTACCGGATGTAGGCGCTGCACAAAGTGTCAGATAATCGCATGCAAGAAAGGAACTAACGCATGAAATGGACAAGCTGTGCGGAGCACATGGGGTTTTACTTATGCACGGGATCTGCGCCCGGCTTTGTACAAAGGATTACATGCAACAGCGGCAAGACTTGTACAAAAGGTGGTTGCCGGAATGGGTTCCGGCAACCGCGCCTTATGGGAAAAACTTACGAAGATGTTCTATGTTCCAGGAGTTGCTCACTGGAATGCCATCTTCGGTCTCAAGGCCGGACAGCTCCAGGCCTTGTGACTCGTCTCACCCGATAAAGGCCTTCCCACTTCGGCGTCAACTTGTTGGAATTCTTGGCGGACTGAACGCGCCGAAGAACAAGGTCGCCTTCCTCGAAGCTTCTGGCTTTAACTTTGCGGCTATGATAGCGGCGCAATGCTTGCTGGTATCAAGCAGCTCGTACAGCAGCCTGAAGACGATCTTCCTCAAGGAGCAGCGCGTCGTCTTGCCGCAGCTGTTCTTGCTCAAGCTCATCATAAGCGAGCACTCGAGGTGATCCGTATATGAGTTCCGTGGGGAGAACTTCCTCTGCTCCATAGACTAGAGCGAAAGGTGTCTGGCCAGTGGCTCGATTTGGCGTCGTTCTGATCGACCAAAGAACCACCGGCAGCTCCTCGATCCAGTTCCTTCCGCACGTATGCATCCTGTCGAAAGTTCTGGTCTTGAGCCCGCGCAGCACTTCAGCATTTGCCCTCTCTGCTTGACCGTTGCTTCTTGGATGAGCAACAGAAGCGAAGCAGACCTTGGTGCCAAGGTCTTGGACGTACTGCATGAAGGTGCGACTCGTGAATTGCGTGCCATTGTCGGTGATGATCCTGTTAGGGATCCCAAAACGGCAAACAATCGACCTGAAGAACTTGACTGCTGACTGTGCTGTCACCTTCCTCACTGGCTGCACTTCCGGCCACTTTGTGAACTTGTCGATCGCGACGTACAAGTACTCAAAGCCCCCGACAGCTCGGGGGAAAGGGCCGTGGATATCGAGCCCCCAGACCGAAAATGGCCAGGATAAAGGGATTGTCTGGAGAGCTTGAGCTGGCTGGTGTATCTGTTTGGAGTGGAACTGGCACGCTTCACACTTGGTTACTTGTGCAGTTGCATCCTGGAGGGCTGTCGGCCAAAAGAAACCTTGCCGGAAAGCTTTTCCGGCAAGTGCTCTTGCGCCAATGTGGTGGCCACATACGCCTCCATGTATCTCCGCCAACAGCTTTTGCCCATCTTCCCGGCGAATACACTTCAATTTCACACCGTTGAGTCTTCTTCTGTACAGTATGCTATCGACAAACTGGTACATACTTGACTGCCAGGCTACTCTTTCCGCTTCTTCTTGTTCTTCGGGAAGTTCTCCTGTCCGAAGGAAGTGGACAATCTGCTGTGCCCATGCTGGAGCTTGTGGCTCGACAACAAGGACTAAAGGCACATCTGCTGCTGCGGGAACATCTGCTTCTACGGCAAGGACTTGCGGCCCCGCCGGAGCTTGATGTTCCCCGGCAAGCTTGCCGGAGCAAAACTTGTCGGGAGCGTCTGCTTCAACGGAACAAACCATTAGGCTTGCCGGAGCAGACTGCCCCTCAGCCTTCTTGGTGTTGATCTTGGGGACTTTCTTGGCGGCGGCTTCGGGGAGCTCTGCCGGAAAGTAGTCGCCGGAAACCAACTTCCTCTTCTTGCTTTGTCCAGTTGATGGTGTTACGGATGGTTGAGTCAACTTAAGCACAAAGATCCCTGGTTCCACAGGTAACTTTAGTGCGGCGCACTTTGATAGGCCGTCAGCAATATCATTCTGAGCTCTTGGGATATGCTCCATTTGTAGGCCGTCAAAGTGCTCTTCTAGCTTCCTCACTTCATCGACATACGCTTCCATCAACGGACTCTGGTAGTTCTTGTTTACTTGTCGGACGACAAGCTATGAGTCACCCCTGACAATGAGCTTCTTGATCCCAAGGTCTGCCGCGATTCTGAGACCGGCAAGCAATCCTTCATACTCTGTAGTATTGTTGGTTGCTTGCCCTTTGGGAAAGTGCATCTGGACTACGTAGTTGAGGTGCTCTCCAGTGGGTGCGACAAGCAGCACGCCTGCACCGGCGCCTTGCAGCGAGTAGGCACCATCAAAGTACATCAGCCACTCTTTGCTTGCCTCTTTGACGGGGATGCTCGTTTCTGGAATTTCTTCATCTGGGGTTGGCGTCCACTCTGCTATGAACTCTGCCAATGCTCTGCTTTGGATAGTTGAGGTGCTCTCAAACTTGAGGCCAAAGCTTGACAGTTCCAGCGCCCACTCGACAATCCTGCCTGTTGCTTCTGGATTTTGCAGTATCCTCTTCAGCGGAAAGCGAGTGACGACTGTGATCTCATGTGCTTGGAAGTAATGGCGCAGCTATCTCAAGGCCATGAGGAGGCCGAAAAGCAACTTCTGCACACCAGAGTACCTTGATCTAGCCACCTGCACAAGAGAACTGACAAAGTAAACTGGGCGCTGCACCATTCTCCTTGGCATCTCATCATGTTCCTGCGCAAACCCATGTTTGTCGGGACCAGAGCTTGTCGACGAAGCCCCCTGCTTGTCGCTGGATGGATCTGCCGTGGTTGCTAGCTCATCATCCGCCTCCCTCTCCGCCACTAACGCAACACTAACCACTTGATTGGTTGCCGCTATATACAGCAGCAACTTCTCTTGTGGCTTAGGTGCGACAAGCGTTGGAGTGGAGGACAGGTATCTCTTCAAGTCCTGCAGCGCAGCCTCCGCTTCCGGAGTCCATTTCATTGGACCTGCCTTTTTCAGAATTTTGAAAAATGGCAAGGCGCGCTCGGCAGATCTAGAGATAAACCTGCTGAGAGCAGTCACGCAACCGGCAAGCCTTCGTACATCCTTGACGCGCTTTGGTGCTTCGATCTGCTCAATGGCTTTGATCTTGTCCGAATTGGCTTCAATTCCCCGCTGAGACACGAAGAACCCAAGAAGCTTGCCGGAAGGGACTCCAAACACGCACTTCTCGGGGTTAAGCTTGAGGTTGATTTTGCGCAGGTTTGCAAATGTTTCGTCTAAATCTTGAATCAGGGTCGCCTTGTTCTTGCTCTTGACCACTATGTCATCCATGTAAGCTTCCACATTTCTGTGTATTTGTGGCTCAAAAGCATGGTGGACTACCCTTGCGAATGTTGAACCAGCATTCTTCAAACCGAAAGGCATCCGTACGAAGCAGTACGTGCCACACGAGGTGATAAATGCGGTTTTCTCTTCA
Source organism: Triticum dicoccoides (assembly GCF_002162155.2). NCBI lineage: Eukaryota > Viridiplantae > Streptophyta > Magnoliopsida > Poales > Poaceae > Triticum > Triticum dicoccoides. The sequence continues at coordinate 288,925,126 of NC_041386.1, forward strand.
TCTTCTTCTGCCATGAAGATCTGATGGTATCCTGAGTATGCATCAAGAAATGAAAGAAAATCACATCCGGCTATCGAGACAACAATCTGGTCAATACGCGGCAAGGGAAATGGGTCTTTGGGACAAGCTTTATTAACATCAGTGAAGTCAATACAAAGTCTCCATTTCCCGTTAGCCTTGCGCACAACAACAGGATTGGCTAACCACGTGGGATGGAGTACTCCTCTGACAAGGCCTGCTGCTTCCAACTTCTTGATTTCTTCTGCGATGAATTCTTGGCGCTCTATTGCCTGCTTCCTGACTCTCTGCTTGACGGGCCGCGCATGAGGACAGACGGCAAGGTGGTGCTCAATTACTTTCCTGGGAACACCGGGGATATCAGACGGTTGCCACGCAAACACGTCGACATTCGCCCGCAGGAAAGCAACGAGCGCGCTTTCCTATTTGGGGTCAAGAGTGGCGCTGATGGTGAAGGTACCACCAGTGCCATCCTCCTTGGCGGACACCTTCTTGATCTCAGGTGGAGCTGCCATTGCTTTCTTACACTTGCCGGTGGAGCTGGATGGTGCGTCCTCGACGGTAGCGCAGCACTCCGAAGAGGTGCGCTTGCCGGAGTAGGCATCAGAGCTCTTGCCGGACTTGGTCTTCTTCCTCCCCCCGGGAGCTTCAGCGGCAAGTGTCCTCCGTTCTGCTGCAGCTGCTGCTTCTCGGTAGGTCTTGTCGGCACAAATAACAGCATCCTTCTTGTCGCTAGGGACAGAGATGACACTTATTGGCCCTGGCATTTTCAGTACGTTGTACGCATAGTGAGAGGATGCCATGAACTTGGCGAGTGCCAGACGGCCAAGGATTCCATTGTAAGGTAATGGAAAGTCGGCAACGTCAAACGTGACCCTCTCAGTCCTGAAGTTCAGCTCACTGCCAAATGTTACCGGCAACGTGATCTTTCCCTTTGGCTTGCTCCTTCCCGGATTGATTCCTTGAAATGTGCCGGTCTCTTCGAGCTCGTTGTCAGGGATCTGGAGTTTCTGGAGCACCGCGGAGGAGATCAGATTCAAGCCGGCCCCGCCGTCAACTAGCATCTTAGTGACCTTGAGGTTGCGGATTGTTGGTGAAACCAACATCGGTAAGCACCCGACCGCAGTTATGCGATCCGGGTGGTCCTCAATATCAAAGATGATAGGCGTGACGGACCATTTCAGAGGCTTGCGTGACTCGACGGGTGGTTCTGCTGCATTAACTTCCCGCACCCACTGCTTGAGCTGGCGGTGCGAGGCATGCAGAGAAGCACCATCGTCAACGCACAGGACCTCTGTGGCTTTCTGGAACTCCTGCTCACCAGTCTCCTCATCATCCATATCTTCATCGTCGCCGTCATCTTCATCCTTGTCGCGGCCGCGAGGAGGTCTGTCTCCTTGCCGGTGCTTGGCCTTGCCGCGGCGTCCTCCTCGGCCGGGACGTTTCTTGCCGGATCCACCAGCTCCTTCCTGGGCCTTCTCTTTGTCGAGCCGCTCGTATTCAGCTTTCTGTTGCTCAACAAGCTGCTCGACTCTCTTACAGTTCTGAAGATCATGGCCCTTGGTGCGGTGAATCTTGCAATACTGCTTGTTGGTGCCGTCCTTCTTGTCGGCGACCGCCACCTCCGCGGCAACCTCCTTGCCGGAGTCACCAGTTTTGGCTTCCTTGGCGCCGCCACCGTTGCCGGACTGCTCAACAACTAGCACTTCTTTGCCTTTCCTCCTTCTATTGTTCCGCCACCGGTTTTTCCTTGTCGGGGCAGCATCTTCGCTGTCAGATCCTCCCGCTCCTATATTTTCTCCGGGGAGTCTCCTCCCTTCCTCAGCACGCGCACACTTGTCGGCCAGTGCATATAACTCACTGACGTCCCTGATCTTGCACATCACCATTTCCTCCCGCATCCTGCGGTTCCGCACGTTCTGATGGAACGCGCTGATCACCACGGCAGGGTGGACGTCTGGGATGTTGTGCTGCACGCTACTGAATCTCTTAATGTACTTGCGCAGGGGCTCTCCTTCCTTCTGGGTGAGCAGATGAAGATCACTCTCCTGGCCATGAGGCTTGTGTCCGCCGGTAAAGGCGCCGACAAACTGATGGCACAGATCAGCCCAAGAGGATATGGAGTTGTCCGGCAAGTGCATGAGCCAGGATCTGACGTTGGGCTTGAGCACCAGCGGGAAGTAGTTGGCAAGGATCTTGTCATCTTGTCCCCCGGCAGCTTGTACCGCAATGGTGTAGATGCTGAGGAACTCTGACGGATGCGTCTTGCCGTCGTACTTCTCCGGTACGTCTGGCTTGAAGTTCTTTGTACTGGGCCACTGGACTTGCCGCAGCTCACGAGTGAACGCAGGACAACCTACCGCGTACGGCAGATCGCCTGGTTCCCCTGGCGCATGCATGTCAACAAAGGGCCCAGCGCGCTTGTCGGATTGACGTCGCACTTCTCTTCGGCGCTCGATGCGGGTTCGAGCGTCTTCTTGTTGTCGATCATGAAGAACTTGGCGCTGATCGCGACGAGCTCGTGGATCGGACGATGCAGTGGAGTCGCTGTCGAGGTGGATCGGGCGAGTCGACGATCTTGGCCTTCGGGGCGGTGATTGCATGGTAGTTGCACCTCCGCACGTTTCGTCGCCACCGGCTCGCGTCCGGCGGTCCTGCCGCGGCGGCGACGCGCTCGGCCGCCGTGGAGTGTCGCCGTTGGCGTAGCCGATGAGACTCTGAATGGTGGCTCTCCATTCGTCGATCTTGTCTGACGTCCGAGGGTAATCTAGGAGAAGTTGAGCTCGCGCCAAAGCTTCTGCTGGAGTGGTGGGTGGCAGTGGCCGACGGCGCGAGGAACGGGACGTGCTCGAACTTCTAACTATGTTAGAAGGAGCAGTATCCCGTCCAGGCGACCGTGCCCCGCTCGTGTCAGCACGCTGGCGTGCATGGTGATCTTGAGCGCCCCGAGATCCACCAGCTTGGTCTTGGGCTATCATGCGTATGGCACTGCTAGTGCCATGACACTGTTGATCTTGCGCCTCCTGAGAGTGGCGTGGAACATGTACAGTTACCGAGGTTTGTGAAGCCTTGTTCTTGGACCTGGCGGCATCATGAGCTTCCTCGTCGACGTCCTTTCTTCCGCCGGCGTCCATCCCACCACTCGTTTGCTCCAATGGTGGCGGAAGTGACGTGGATGGAGCGGCTGCCGCCGAAGTCTTCTTCTTCGGTGGCATGTTGATGAAGGGAATAAAGATCCAGCTCGTGTGAACGCCGGATCTGGTTCACGCAATCTCGACACGCCCCTACCTGGCGCGCCAAAGATGTCGGGGTGAACTGATCCACGAACACCTATGGGGCCGGCGGACCGGGCCCCTTTTGGTTCGGCGGGGGGCGGAGGTCGCACGAAGAGCAGATCGAGGCGAGGCACACGAGCAGTTTACCCAGCTTCGGAGCTCTCCGGAGAGATAACACTCCTACTGCTGCTTGTCTGGTTGTATTATCTGGTGTTCTTGCTCTCCAAAGCGAGAGTGTGATGTTTTCTGGGCTACGAATGAATCGAAGCCGACTGTCCGAGGCTCCGAACTGAACCCCCTCTATGTTGCGCATGGGCCTCCTTTTATACGCTAAAGGGGTCACCGACAGGTGGCAACGCAGAGGAGGGTAAAAACGTAAAAAGCTCCTCTTGCCGGGGTCTTGTCTCCTTAGCTTAAATACTTTGTTCTTGGATGGCTCCAAGGGAACCTTGGGGGATCTTGGCGTTCGCCCGGCAAGCCTTTGCCGCGGGGTGCTGCAACTGCCCGTGCACAAGTTCGGGGTACTAGGGTACCCCTATTCTAGTACACCGACACGAACCCATCATGCTTGTTGTGAGAAGATCTTGTTTGTGAGAAGCACATACATAAACCTACCCCAAATGAGACAAAATTTTACCATGGCATGTTGATGCCACTCAAAAATAGCATGCCAAGTTTCATGAATTTTAGATGAGTTTTGGATTTATAGAATTTAAAAATTAGGTATCTCAATGTTTGCAGTCGAGTGACGGTGGCAGGGTGCTTGACATTCATTCCCATTTCTTGCATGGGACCTAAGCATGCAACCAAGAACACCTATTTGAATTTTCCACCAATTTATATGCATTAGAGCATGTGCATGTAGTTCAAATTTGAATTATGCATGTAATGCATTGAAAACTCAATTAATGCATAAAAATGTCCAAACGTACCCCAAAAAATCCGAAAATTTAACACAATACTCCTGTTGTTCTATGTTGACACTAGGAAAAAAATTGAAATCTAGAAGAGGCAATGGATATAGTTTCATCTAGAAAGGTCAAACGTTCGCTACCGAAACCATCAGGCTTGTTGTGAGAAGCTCTGGTTTTTGTGAAGCATATACCCAAACCTACCCCAAATGGGACAAATAATTTACCACGGCATGTCGATGCCGCTCCATGATAGCATGCCAAGTTTCATGAATTTTCGACGAGCTTTGGAATTACTAGAATTTAAAAAGCACGTATCTCAATGTTTTCGGCCGAGTGATGGAGGTAGGGTGCTTGACATTCATTCCCATTTCTTGCATGGGACCTAAGCATGCAACCATGGACACATATTCAAACCTTCAAGCAATTTACATGCATTAGAACATGTGGATGTAGTTCAAATTTGAATTATGCACATACATGCATTGAAAACACAGTTAATGCATAAAAATGTCCAAACGAACCCCAAAAAATTACAAAAATTGACACAACACTCCTGTTGTTCTATGTTGACACGATAAATTTTTTTGAAGCAATAAGAGGCAATGGACATTGTTTCGTCCCCAAAGGTGGGCCGTTCCCAACCGAAACCATCATGCTTGTTGTGAGAAGCTCTGGTTTGTGAGAAGCATATACCAAAACTAGCCCCAAATGGGACAAAAATTTTACCACGACATGTTCATGCCGCTCCATGATAGCATGCCAAGTTTCCTTAATTTCATACGAGTTTTGTATTTACTAGAATTTAAAAATAAAGTATCTCAACGTTTTGCGGGCAATCAACGGTGCCCTGGTGTTTGAAATTCATTCCCATTTCTTGCATGGGACCTAGGCATGCACCCAAGGACACAGATTTGATTTTTCAACCAATTTATATGCACTCGAGCATGTGCATGTAGTTCAAATTTGAATTATGCACATAAATGCATCAAAAACTCAGTAAATGCATAAAAATGTCCAAACGAACCCCGAAAAATCACAAAATTTGACACAACACTCCTGTTGTTCTATGTTGACACGAGAAATTTCTTAAAAGCAATAAGAGGCAATGGATATCTTTTCATCCCCAAAGGTGAGACATTCCCTACCGAAACCATCATGCTTGTTGTGAGAAGCTCTGGTTTGTGACAAGCACATACCCAAACCTACCCCAAATGAGACAAAAAATTTACCACAGCATGTTGATGCCACTCAAAGATAGCATGCCAAGTTTCATGAATTTCAGATAAGTTTTGGATTTAGTAGAATTTAGAAACCAGGTATCTCAATGTTGGCGGTCGAGTGACGGTGGCAGGGTGCTTGACATTCATTCCCATTTCTTGCATGGGACCTAAGCATGCAACCAAGAACACCTATTTGAATTTTCCACCAATTTATATGCATTAGAGCATGTGCATGTAGTTCAAATTTGAATTATGCACATAAATGCATTGAAAACTCAATTAATGCATAAATATGTCCAAACGAACCCCAAAAAATCCGAAAAATTAACACAATACTCCTGTTGTTCTATGTTGACACTAGGAAAAAAAATTGAAATCTAGAAGAGGCAATGGATATAGTTTCGTCTAGAAAGGTGAAACGTTCGCTACTGAAACCATCAGGCTTGTTGTGAGAAGCTCTAGTTTTTGAGAAGCATATACCCAAACCTACCCCAAATGGGACAAATAATTTACCACGGCATGTCGATGCCGCTCCATGATAGCATGCCAAGTTTCATGAATTTTCGACGAGCTTTGGATTTACTAGAATTTAAAAAGCACGTATCTCAATGTTTTCGGCCGAGTGATGCAGGCAGGGTGCTTGACATTCATTCCCATTTCTTGCATGGGACCTAAGCATGCAACCAAGGACACATATTCGAACTTTCAAGCAATTTACATGCATTAGAAGACGTGGATGTAGTTCAAATTTGAATTATGCACATACATGCATTGAAAACACAGTTAATGCATAAAAATGTCCAAACGAACCCCAAAAAATCACAAAAATTGACACAACACTCCTGTTGTTCTATGTTGACACGATAAATTTTTTTTGAAGCAATAAGAGGCAATGGATATTGGTTCGTCCCCAAAGGTGGGACGTTCCCAACCGAAACCATCATGCTTGTTGTGAGAAGCTCTGGTTTGTGAGAAGCATATACCCAAACCAGCCCCAAACGGGACAAAAATTTTACCACGGCATGTTCATGCTGCTCCATGATAGCATGCCAAGTTTCCTTAATTTCAGACGAGTTTTGTATTTTCGAGAATTTAAAAATAAAGTATCTCAAAGTTTTGACGCCAATCAACGGTGCCCTGGTGTTTGAAATTCATTCCCATTTCTTGCATGGGACCTAAGCATGCACCCAAGGACCCAGATTTGATTTTTCAACCAATTTATATGCACTTGAGCATGTGCATGTAGTTCAAATTTGAATTATGCAAATAAATGCATCGGAAACTCAGTAAATCCATAAAAATGTCCAAACGAACCCCGAAAAATCACAAAAATTGACACAACACTCCAGTTGTTCTATGTTGACACGAGAAATTTCTTGAAAGCAATAAGAGGCAATGGATATATTTTCATCCCCAAAGGTGAGACGTTCCCTACCGAAACCATCATGCTTGTTGTGAGAAGCTCTTGTTAGTGAGAAGCACATACCCAAACCTACCCCAAATCAGACAAAATTTTACCACGGCATGTTGATGCCACTCAAAAATAGCATGCCAAGTTTCATGAATTTCAGATGAGTTTTGGATTTAGTAGAATTTAAAAACCAGGTATCTCAATGTTTGCAGTCGAGTGACGGTGGCAGGGTGCTTGACATTCATTCCCATCTCTTGCATGGGACCTAAGCATGCAACCAAGAACACCTATTTGAATTTTCCACCAATTTATATGCATTAGAGCATGTGCATGTAGTTAAAATTTGAATTATTCACATAAATGCATTGAAAACTCAATTAATACATAAAAATGTCCAAACGAACCCCAAAAAATCTGAAAAATTAACACAATACTCCTGTTGTTCTATATTGACACTAGGAAAAAAATTGAAATCTAGAAGAGGCAATGGATATCGTTTCGTCTAGAAAGGTGAAACGTTCCCTACCGAAACCATCAGGCTTGTTGTGAGAAGCTCTGGTTTTTGAGAAGCATATATCCAAACCTACCCCAAAAGGGACAAATAATTTACCACGGCATGTCGATGCCACTCCATGATAGCATGCCAAGTTTCATGAATTTCCAACAAGCTTTGGATTTACTAGAATTTAAAAAGCACGTATCTCAATGTTTTCGGCCGAGTGATGGACGCAGGGTGCTTGACATTCATTCCCATTTTTACATGGGACCTAAGCATGCAACCAAGGACACATATTTGAACTTTCAAGCAATTTACATGCATTAGAGCATGTGGATGTAGTTCAAATTTGAATTATGCACATAAATGCATTGAAAACACAGTTAATGCATAAAAATGTCCAAACGAACCCCAAAAAATCACAAAAATTGACACAACACTCCTGTTGTTCTATGTTGACATGATAAATTTTTTGAAATCAATAAGAGGCAATGGATATCGTTTCGTCTCCAAAGGTGGGACATTCCCAACCGAAACCATCATGCTTGTTGTGAGAAGCTCTGGTTTGTGAGAAGCATATACCCAAAACAGCCCCAAATGGGACAAATATTTTACCACGGCATGTTCATGCCGCTCCATGATAGCATGCCAAGTTTCCTTAATTTTAGATGAGTTTTGTATTTACGAGAATTTAAAAATAAAGTATCTCAACGTTTTGCCGGCAATCAACCGTGCCCTGGTGTTTGAAATTCATTCCCATTTCTTGCATGGGACCTAAGCATGCACCCAAGGACACAGATTTGATTTTTCAACCAATTTATATGCACTCGAGCATGTGTATGTAGTTCAAATTTGATTTATGCACATAAATGAATCAAAAACTCAGTAAATGCATAAAAATGTCCAAACGAACCCCGAAAAATCACAAAAATTGACACAACACTCTTCTTGTTCTATGTTGACACAAGAAATTTCTTTAAAGCAATAAGAGGCAATGGATATCTTTTCATCCCCAAAGGTGAGACGTTCCCTACCGGAACCATCATGCTTGTTGTGAGAAGCTCTGGTTTGTGACAAGCACATACCCAAACCTACCCCAAACGAGACAAAAATTTTACCACGGCATGTTGATGCCGCTCAAAGATATCATGCCAAGGTTCATGAATTTCAGATAAGTTTTGGATTTAGTAGAATTTAAAAACCAGGTATCTCAATGTTTGAGGTCGAGTGACGGTTGCAGGGTGCTTGACATTCATTCCCATTTCTTGCATGGGACCTAAGCATGCAACCAAGAACACCTATTTGAATTTTCCACCAATTTATATGCATTAGAGCATGTGCATGTAGTTCAAATTTGAATTATGCACATAAATGCATTGAAAACTCAATTAATGCATAAAAATGTCCAAACGAACCCCAAAAAATCCGAAAAATTAACACAATACTCCTGTTGTTCTATGTTGACACTAGGAAAAAAAATTGAAATCTAGAAGAGGCAATGGATATTGTTTCGTTTAGAAAGGTGAAACGTTCTGATGTAGACTCGACTAGATGGCGAGTCGTCGACGGCCTGATCTTTCACGGTACTAGCAGCAGGAACAAGAAATTCTGGTCGAGCAAAGATGCAAGACTGTAAGATCAGAAACTTGTGTCGAGTAGGTTAGATCAACTCCACACGCAGCAGCAACAAAATCCCTTCGGATCAGCAACAAAGATATTCCCAACATCGGACGTTTTCTGTAGTTTTATTGAACTCACGACTGAAACAAAAATCTGACCTGATACATCGGCCGTAGCCAGCCTTTTATATAGGCGTCACACGGCCAAACCGACCGACGAGAGAAACTAAAACGACACGGACTCTATATCAACTAATCTCTGTTATACGTATAGGAATATCTCTCCTAACCATACTAAATAATGTTTTTCTAATAAAATAATATGGCTACGCTGATCACGTACATCTAACCCAACTTAACTAGGACTCTTAGCAAAGTGGAACCCCAGTTGGAATTTCTCCAGCCAGGTTACAACTACATGGTGGTGTTCTGAAGTTTGGCTTGATGTCTTCCTTCCATGATTCAGCTGAGTGAATTTGAATACCAACAGAGCCAATATAAAGTATACACGAAGTCTGTGTAGATGCATGCGTTGGAGCTTTCAATTCCTTTGCACTGATACTATTGTGTTTCTCCGTATCTTGAACATATGGCACGACCCTGGATATCTCCATGGTGTTTCTCTCTTTTCAACTAGCTATAACACCAATGACCGCATCATCCCCTCCTCCTTTAAGAGAAACCATCCTCAATTTCAATGTATTCTTCTCAATTTTCTTCTGCAAAGAAACAGTGGCATCAACCTGGATTGTGCTAACAAACATTGGCTGCAACACACGCCGCTTTCCGGCCTCCCAAAAAGAATAAGTGTTGGACCTTCCCTCATGTGTGGCATGTCGATCATATTGCCAAGGCCTCCCCAACAACAAGTGGCATGCATTCATTGGCAGAACATCACATATCACCGTATCAATATAATCGCCCACAGAAAAATGAAGACGCACCTTGTGAGTAACTTTCAACTTGCCCGATTGATATAACCATTCGACGCAGTGTGGTTGTGGGTGCCTCCAAGTAGGCAATGCTAAGGCATCCACCAAGTCCTTGCTGACCGCATTGGTGTAGCTTCCTCCATCTATGATCAACTTACAATTGGTGTTTTTGATTTGGCATTGAGTTTGAAAAATATTCCAACGTTGCCCCTTATCCTCAATGCGATCCTCTTGCACTCGCTGCATCATTAGTGAAGGATATGACTCAGCAGCTTCAAAACTCGCAACCACATTGTCATCATCCCTAGATTTTTCACTAGAAGTGTCAGAAACTGCCTCTTCATCACTAGCGGATGCATAGCCATCTCTCGTGAGCAACACTCTTTTCTCATTAGGACATTCACGCTTCATATGTCCCCTTCCTCCACACTTGAAACACTCTATGTCACTAGTGCGTCCGGTCGGCTGTACATTAGAATCAACCATCGACAGTCCTGATTTTGAAGCATCCTTTTGCATGGAACCATGAGAGCGATTTGATGATGTCGCCCTGGAGCTAGGACCGACATCCTCATTCTTATGCTGCGAGCGACGCCATGTGTTCAAAGTGGTACCAGGAACTGTGTTGACTTGGCGTCGCTTAATCTATTGTTCCGCACGCACAGCTTGGTGCACAAGATCTTGTAAGTTGTAGTAGACCACCATCTCAACACGATCTTGCACCTCGATATTCATCCCGTTAAAGAAACGTGCCATGGTCGCCTCTGGATCCTCCGTTGTCCCTGTACGTATCATAAGCAATTCCATCTCCTTGTAATATTCATCAACACTCATATTACCTTGAGAGAGTCGCTGCAACTTGTTGTACATATCTCTTTTATAGTGTTCAGGAACAAAACGACGCCTCATGAATTCTTTCACACCTCGCCAAGTAGTCGGGCGATGTCTTGAAGGACAAATTTGATTCCACCAAATTAGCGCGTAACCGGTGAACTCAATTCCAGCAAGTTGAACTTTCTTCTCCTCGCTATAATGATGGGCATCAAATATTTGATCAACACGCATCTCCCACTCCAAATAGCCTTCTGGTTCGCACTTGCCGGAGAACGAAGGAATTGAAATTTTTATGCGCCCAATTCCATCATCCAAAGGCACACGCACAGCTTGACCAACTCGGTCATGCACTCCATCACGAACGGAAGTTTCAGGACGAGGCTCATAGTGTCGTGGTCGTGGAGCGTACCCTGCCTGGTCAACGCCATCATCGAAACCATCATCTCCAGCATGAGGTTGTGCCGCCAGACGGCGATCATGCACGCCGGCATGTCCATCGCGAGCTGGTGGTGCATAATGCAGTGGAGCAGCCGGAGCAGTCTATGGTGGTGCAGAATTCGTTGCCGGCATATTGATGATGTCTGCCAAACCATCGAACCGAGTGATCAGGACATCTATTCTTTTGCCGAGCGCATCATGACATTGCTTGATGTAGTTGCATGTGTGGTCAAAACCATCCCGAATATTTTGCGGAATATCATCCGCATACACTGGACGTACTATTTCCTCAGAATCAACGGCAACCTCATCACCCTTGTTGACCGAGGTTGACATCTTGATCAACATAGTACCGTGAACAACCTTAGCTCTGAATACCACTTGATATAGACTCGACTAGATGGTGAGTCGTCGACGGCCTGATCTTTCACGGTACTAGCAGCAGGAACAAGAAATTCTGGTCGAGCAAAGATGCAAGACCGTAAGATCAGAAACTTGTGTCGAGTAGGTTAGATCGACTCCACACGCAGCAGCAACAAAATCCCTTCGGATCAGCAACAAAATCCCTTCGGATCAACAACAAAGATATTTGGTGTCCCCCGACATGGGACGTTTTCTGTAGTTTTATTGAACTCACGACTAAAACAAAAATCTGACTTGATACATCGGCCGTAGCCAGCCTTTTATATAGGCGTCACACGGCCAAACCGACCGACGAGAGAAACTAAAACGACACGGACTCTATATCAACTAATCTCTGTTATACGTATAGGAATATCTCTCCTAACCATACTAAACAATGTTTTTCTAATAAAATAATACGGCTACGCTGATCACGTACATCTAACCCAACTTAACAAGGACTCTAAGCAAAGTGGAACCCCAGTTGGAATTTCTCCAGCCAGGTTACAACTACATGGTGGTGTTATGAAGTTTGGCTTGATGTCTTCTGTCCATAATTCAGCTGAGTGAATTTGAATACCAACAGAGCCAATATAAAGTATACACGAAGTCTGTGTAGATGCATGCGTTGGAGCTTTCAATTCCTTTGCACTGATACTATTGTGTTTCTCCGTATCTTGAACATATGGCACGACCCTGGATATCTCCATGGTGTTTCTCTCTTTTCTAGTAGCTATAACACCAATGACCGCATCACGTTCCCTACCGAAACCATCAGGCTTGTTGTGAGAAGCTCTAGTTTTTGAGAAGCATATACCCAAACCTACCCCAAATGGGACAAATAATTTACCACGGCATATCGATGCCGCTCCATGATAGCATGCCAAGTTTCATGAATTTCCGACGAGCTTTGGATTTACTAGAATTTAAAAAGCACGTATCTCAATGTTTTTGGCCGAGTGATGGAGGCAGGGTGCTTGACATCCATTCCCATTTCTTACATGGGACCTAAGCATGCAACCAAGGACACATATTTGAACTTTCAAGCAATTTACATGCATTAGAGCATGTGGATGTAGTTCAAATTTGAATTATGCACATAAATGCATTGAAAACACAGTTAATGCATAAAAATGTCCAAACGAACCCCAAAAAATCACAAAAATTGACACAACACTCCTGTTGTTCTATGTTGACACGATAAATTTTTTGAAATCAATAAGAGGCAATGGATATCATTTCGTCCCCAAAGGTGGGACATTCCCAACCGAAACCATCATGCTTGTTGTGAGAAGCTCTGGTTTGTGAGAAGCATATACCCAAAACAGCCCCAAATGGGACAAATATTTTACCACGGCATGTTCATGCCGCTCCATGATAGCATGCCAAGTTTCCTTAATTTTAGATGAGTTTTGTATTTACGAGAATTTAAAAATAAAGTATCTCAACGTTTTGCCGGCAATCAACCGTGCCCTGGTGTTTGAAATTCATTCCCATTTCTTGCATGGGACCTAAGCATGCACCCAAGGACACAGATTTGATTTTTCAACCAATTTATATGCACTCGAGCATGTGTATGTAGTTCAAATTTGATTTATGCACATAAATGAATCAAAAACTCAGTAAATGCATAAAAATGTCCAAACGAACCCCGAAAAATCACAAAAATTGACACAACACTCTTCTTGTTCTATGTTGACACAAGAAATTTCTTTAAAGCAATAAGAGGCAATGGATATCTTTTCATCCCCAAAGGTGAGACGTTCCCTACCGGAACCATCATGCTTGTTGTGAGAAGCTCTGGTTTGTGACAAGCACATACCCAAACCTACCCCAAACGAGACAAAAATTTTACCACGGCATGTTGATGCCGCTCAAAGATATCATGCCAAGGTTCATGAATTTCAGATAAGTTTTGGATTTAGTAGAATTTAAAAACCAGGTATCTCAATGTTTGAGGTCGAGTGACGGTTGCAGGGTGCTTGACATTCATTCCCATTTCTTGCATGGGACCTAAGCATGCAACCAAGAACACCTATTTGAATTTTCCACCAATTTATATGCATTAGAGCATGTGCATGTAGTTCAAATTTGAATTATGCACATAAATGCATTGAAAACTCAATTAATGCATAAAAATGTCCAAACGAACCCCAAAAAATCCGAAAAATTAACACAATACTCCTGTTGTTCTATGTTGACACTAGGAAAAAAAATTGAAATCTAGAAGAGGCAATGGATATTGTTTCGTTTAGAAAGGTGAAACGTTCTGATGTAGACTCGACTAGATGGCGAGTCGTCGACGGCCTGATCTTTCACGGTACTAGCAGCAGGAACAAGAAATTCTGGTCGAGCAAAGATGCAAGACTGTAAGATCAGAAACTTGTGTCGAGTAGGTTAGATCAACTCCACACGCAGCAGCAACAAAATCCCTTCGGATCAGCAACAAAGATATTCCCAACATCGGACGTTTTCTGTAGTTTTATTGAACTCACGACTGAAACAAAAATCTGACCTGATACATCGGCCGTAGCCAGCCTTTTATATAGGCGTCACACGGCCAAACCGACCGACGAGAGAAACTAAAACGACACGGACTCTATATCAACTAATCTCTGTTATACGTATAGGAATATCTCTCCTAACCATACTAAATAATGTTTTTCTAATAAAATAATATGGCTACGCTGATCACGTACATCTAACCCAACTTAACTAGGACTCTTAGCAAAGTGGAACCCCAGTTGGAATTTCTCCAGCCAGGTTACAACTACATGGTGGTGTTCTGAAGTTTGGCTTGATGTCTTCCTTCCATGATTCAGCTGAGTGAATTTGAATACCAACAGAGCCAATATAAAGTATACACGAAGTCTGTGTAGATGCATGCGTTGGAGCTTTCAATTCCTTTGCACTGATACTATTGTGTTTCTCCGTATCTTGAACATATGGCACGACCCTGGATATCTCCATGGTGTTTCTCTCTTTTCAACTAGCTATAACACCAATGACCGCATCATCCCCTCCTCCTTTAAGAGAAACCATCCTCAATTTCAATGTATTCTTCTCAATTTTCTTCTGCAACGAAACAGTGGCATCAACCTGGATTGTGCTAACAAACATTGGCTGCAACACACGCCGCTTTCCGGCCTCCCAAAAAGAATAAGTGTTGGACCTTCCCTCATGTGTGGCACGTCGATCATATTGCCAAGGCCTCCCCAACAACAAGTGGCATGCATTCATTGGCAGAACATCACATATCACCGTATCAATATAATCGCCCACAGAAAAATGAAGACGCACCTTGTGAGTAACTTTCAACTTGCCCGATTGATATAACCATTCGACGCAGTGTGGTTGTGGGTGCCTCCAAGTAGGCAATGCTAAGGCATCCACCAAGTCCTTGCTGACCGCATTGGTGTAGCTTCCTCCATCTATGATCAACTTACAATTGGTGTTTTTGATTTGGCATTGAGTTTGAAAAATATTCCAACGTTGCCCCTTATCCTCAATGCGATCCTCTTGCACTCGCTGCATCATTAGTGAAGGATATGACTCAGCAGCTTCAAAACTCGCAACCACATTGTCATCATCCCTAGATTTTTCACTAGAAGTGTCAGAAACTGCCTCTTCATCACTAGCGGATGCATAGCCATCTCTCGTGAGCAACACTCTTTTCTCATTAGGACATTCACGCTTCATATGTCCCCTTCCTCCACACTTGAAACACTCTATGTCACTAGTGCGTCCGGTCGGCTGTACATTAGAATCAACCATCGACAGTCCTGATTTTGAAGCATCCTTTTGCATGGAACCATGAGAGCGATTTGATGATGTCGCCCTGGAGCTAGGACCGACATCCTCATTCTTATGCTGCGAGCGACGCCATGTGTTCAAAGTGGTACCAGGAACTGTGTTGACTTGGCGTCGCTTAATCTATTGTTCCGCACGCACAGCTTGGTGCACAAGATCTTGTAAGTTGTAGTAGACCACCATCTCAACACGATCTTGCACCTCGATATTCATCCCGTTAAAGAAACGTGCCATGGTCGCCTCTGGATCCTCCGTTGTCCCTGTACGTATCATAAGCAATTCCATCTCCTTGTAATATTCATCAACACTCATATTACCTTGAGAGAGTCGCTGCAACTTGTTGTACATATCTCTTTTATAGTGTTCAGGAACAAAACGACGCCTCATGAATTCTTTCACACCTCGCCAAGTAGTCGGGCGATGTCTTGAAGGACAAATTTGATTCCACCAAATTAGCGCGTAACCGGTGAACTCAATTCCAGCAAGTTGAACTTTCTTCTCCTCGCTATAATGATGGGCATCAAATATTTGATCAACACGCATCTCCCACTCCAAATAGCCTTCTGGTTCGCACTTGCCGGAGAACGAAGGAATTGAAATTTTTATGCGCCCAATTCCATCATCCAAAGGCACACGCACAGCTTGACCAACTCGGTCATGCACTCCATCACGAACGGAAGTTTCAGGACGAGGCTCATAGTGTCGTGGTCGTGGAGCGTACCCTGCCTGGTCAACGCCATCATTGAAACCATCATCTCCAGCATGAGGTTGTGCCGCCAGACGGCGATCATGCACGCCGGCATGTCCATCGCGAGCTGGTGGTGCATAATGCAGTGGAGCAGCCGGAGCAGTCTATGGTGGTGCAGAATTCGTTGCCGGCATATTGATGATGTCTGCCAAACCATCGAACCGAGTGATCAGGACATCTATTCTTTTGCCGAGCGCATCATGACATTGCTTGATGTAGTTGCATGTGTGGTCAAAACCATCCCGAATATTTTGCGGAATATCATCCGCATACACTGGACGTACTATTTCCTCAGAATCAACGGCAACCTCATCACCCTTGTTGACCGAGGTTGACATCTTGATCAACATAGTACCGTGAACAACCTTAGCTCTGAATACCACTTGATATAGACTCGACTAGATGGTGAGTCGTCGACGGCCTGATCTTTCACGGTACTAGCAGCAGGAACAAGAAATTCTGGTCGAGCAAAGATGCAAGACCGTAAGATCAGAAACTTGTGTCGAGTAGGTTAGATCGACTCCACACGCAGCAGCAACAAAATCCCTTCGGATCAGCAACAAAATCCCTTCGGATCAACAACAAAGATATTTGGTGTCCCCCGACATGGGACGTTTTCTGTAGTTTTATTGAACTCACGACTAAAACAAAAATCTGACCTGATACATCGGCCGTAGCCAGCCTTTTATATAGGCGTCACACGGCCAAACCGACCGACGAGAGAAACTAAAACGACACGGACTCTATATCAACTAATCTCTGTTATACGTATAGGAATATCTCTCCTAAGCATACTAAACAATGTTTTTCTAATAAAATAATACGGCTACGCTGATCACGTACATCTAACCCAACTTAACAAGGACTCTAAGCAAAGTGGAACCCCAGTTGGAATTTCTCCAGCCAGGTTACAACTACATGGTGGTGTTATGAAGTTTGGCTTGATGTCTTCTGTCCATAATTCAGCTGAGTGAATTTGAATACCAACAGAGCCAATATAAAGTATACACGAAGTCTGTGTAGATGCATGCGTTGGAGCTTTCAATTCCTTTGCACTGATACTATTGTGTTTCTCCGTATCTTGAACATATGGCACGACCCTGGATATCTCCATGGTGTTTCTCTCTTTTCTAGTAGCTATAACACCAATGACCGCATCACGTTCCCTACCGAAACCATCAGGCTTGTTGTGAGAAGCTCTAGTTTTTGAGAAGCATATACCCAAACCTACCCCAAATGGGACAAATAATTTACCACGGCATATCGATGCCGCTCCATGATAGCATGCCAAGTTTCATGAATTTCCGACGAGCTTTGGATTTACTAGAATTTAAAAAGCACGTATCTCAATGTTTTTGGCCGAGTGATGGAGGCAGGGTGCTTGACATCCATTCCCATTTCTTACATGGGACCTAAGCATGCAACCAAGGACACATATTTGAACTTTCAAGCAATTTACATGCATTAGAGCATGTGGATGTAGTTCAAATTTGAATTATGCACATAAATGCATTGAAAACACAGTTAATGCATAAAAATGTCCAAACGAACCCCAAAAAATCACAAAAATTGACACAACACTCCTGTTGTTCTATGTTGACACGATAAATTTTTTGAAATCAATAAGAGGCAATGGATATCATTTCGTCCCCAAAGGTGGGACATTCCCAACCGAAACCATCATGCTTGTTGTGAGAAGCTCTGGTTTGTGAGAAGCATATACCCAAAACAGCCCCAAATGGGACAAATATTTTACCACGGCATGTTCATGCCGCTCCATGATAGCATGCCAAGTTTCCTTAATTTTAGATGAGTTTTGTATTTACGAGAATTTAAAAATAAAGTATCTCAACGTTTTGCCGGCAATCAACGGTGCCCTGGTGTTTGAAATTCATTCCAATTTCTTGCATGGGACCTAAGCATGCACCCAAGGACACAGATTTGATTTTTCAACCAATTTATATGCACTCGAGCATGTGTATGTAGTTCAAATTTGAATTATGCACATAAATGCATCGAAAACTCAGTAAATGCATAAAGATGTCCAAACGAACCCCGAAAAATCACAAAAATTGACACAACACTCTTGTTGTTCTATGTTGACACGAGAAATTTCTTAAAAGCAATAAGAGGCAATGGATATCTTTTCATCCCCAAAGGTGAGACGTTCCCTACCGGAACCATCATGCTTGTTGTGAGAAGCTCTGGTTTGTGAGAAGCACATACCCAAACCTACCCCAAATGAGACAAAAATTTTACCACGGCATGTTGATGCCGCTCAAAGATATCATGCCAATGTTCATGAATTTCAGATAAGTTTTGGATTTAGTAGAATTTAAAAACCAGGTATCTCAATGTTTGCGGTCGAGTGACGGTTGCAGGGTGCTTGACATTCATTCCCATTTCTTGCATGGGACCTAAGCATGCAACCAAGAACACCTATTTGAATTTTCCACCAATTTATATGCATTAGAGCATGTGCATGTAGTTCAAATTTGAATTATGCACATAAATGCATTGAAAACTCAATTAATGCATAAAAATGTCCGAACGAACCCCAAAAAATCCGAAAAATTAACACAATACTCCTGTTGTTCTATGTTGACACTAGGAAAAAAAATTGAAATCTAGAAGAGGCAATGGATATTGTTTCGTCTAGAAAGGTGAAACGTTCTGATGTAGACTCGACTAGATGGCGAGTCGTCGATGGCCTGA
Organism: Triticum dicoccoides; assembly: GCF_002162155.2. NCBI lineage: Eukaryota > Viridiplantae > Streptophyta > Magnoliopsida > Poales > Poaceae > Triticum > Triticum dicoccoides. The sequence goes on from NC_041386.1 coordinate 288,943,958, forward strand.
TCTTTCACAGTACTAGCAGCAGGAACAAGAAATTCTGGTCGAGCAAAGGTGCAACACCGTAAGATCAGAAACTTGTGTCGAGTACGTTAGATCGACTCCACACGCAGCAGCAACAAAATCCCTTCGGATCAGCAACAAAGATATTTGGTGTCCCCCAACATGGGATGTTTTCTGTAGTTTTATTGAACTCACGACTAAAACAAAAATCTGACCTGATACATCGGCCGTAGCCAGCCTTTTATATAGGCGTCACACGGCCAAACCGACCGACGAGAGAAACTAAAATGACACGGACTCTATATCAACTAATCTCTGTTATACGTATAGGAATATCTCTCCTAACCATACTAAATAATGTTTTTCTAATAAAATAATACGGCTACGCTGATCACGTACATCTAACCCAAGTTAACTAGGACTCTTAGCAAAGTGGAAACCCAGTTGGAATTTCTCCAGCCAGGTTACAACTACATGGTGGTGTTCTGAAGTTTGGCTTGATGTCTTCCTTCCATGATTCAGCTGAGTGAATTTGAATACCAACAGAGCCAATATAAAGTATACACGAAGTCTGTGTAGATGCATGCGTTGGAGCTTTCAATTCCTTCGCACTGATACTATTGTGTTTCTCCGTATCTTGAACATATGGCACGACCCTGGATATCTCCATGTTGTTTCTCTCTTTTCTAGTAGCAATAACACCAATGACCGCATCACGTTTCCTACCGAAACCATCAGGCTTGTTGTGAGAAGCTCTGGTTTTTGAGAAGCATATACCCAAACCTACCCCAAATGGGACAAATAATTTACCACGGCATGTCGATGCCGCTCATGATAGCATGCCAAGTTTCATGAATTTCCGACGAGCTTTGGATTTACTAGAATTTAAAAAGCACGTATCTCAATGTTTCGGCCGAGTGATGGAGGCAGGCTGCTTGACATTCATTCCCATTTCTTGCATGGGACCTAAGCATGCAACCAAGGACACATATTTGAACTTTCAAGCAATTTACATGCATTAGAGCATGTGGATGTAGTTGAAATTTGAATTATGCACATAAATGCATTGAAAACACAGTTAATGCATAAAAATGTCCAAACGAACCCCAAAAAATCACAAAAATTGACACAACACTGTTGTTGTTCTATGTTGACATGATAAATTTTTTGAAAGCAATAAGAGGCAATGGATATCGTTTCGTCCCCAAAGGTGGGACATTCCCAACCGAAACCATCATGCTTGTTGTGAGAAGCTCTGGTTTGTGAGAAGCATATACCCAAAACAGCCCCAAATGGGATAAATATTTTACCATGGCATGTTCATGCCGCTCTATGATAGCATGCCAAGTTTCCTTAATTTTAGACGAGTTTTGTATTTACGAGAATTTAAAAATAAAGTATCTCAATGTTTTGCTGGCAATCAACGGTGCCCTGGTGTTTGAAATTCATTCCCATTTCTTGCATGGGACCTAAGCATGCACCCAAGGACACAGATTTGATTTTTCAACCAATTTATATGCACTCGAGCATGTGTATGTAGTTCAAATTTGAATTATGCACATAAATGCATCGAAAACTCAGTAAATGCATAAGAATGTCCAAACGAACCCCAAAAAATCACAAAAATTGACACAACACTCCTGTTGTTCTATGTTGACACGAGAAATTTCTTAAAAGCAATAAGAGGCAATGGATATCTTTTCATCCCCAAAGGTGAGACATTCCCTACCGAAACCATCATGCTTGTTGTGACAAGCTCTGGTTTGTGTGAAGCACATACCCAAACCTACCCCAAATAAGACAAAAAAATTACCACGGCATGTTGATGCCGCTCAAAGATAGCATGCCAAGGTTCATGAATTTCAGATAAGTTTTGGATTTAGAAGAATTTAAAAACCAGGTATCTCAATGTTTGCGGTCGAGTGACAGTGGCAGGGTGCTTGACATTCATTCCCATTTCTTGCATGTGACCTAAGCATGCAACCAAGAATACCTATTTGAATTTTCCACCAATTTATATGCATTAGAGCATGTGCATGTAGTTCAAATTTGAATTATGCACATAAATGCATTGAAAACTCAATTAATGCATAAATATGTCCAAACGAACCCCAAAAAATCCGAAAAATTAACACAATACTCCTGTTGTTCTATGTTGACACTAGGAAAAAAATTGAAATCTAGAAGAGGCAATGGATATCGTTTCGTCTAGAAAGGTGAAACATTCCCTACCGAAACCATCAGGCTTGTTGTGAGAAGCTCTGGTTTTTGAGAAGCATATACCCAAACCTACCCCAAATGGGACAAATAATTTACCACAGCATGTCGATGCCGCTCCATGATAGCATGCCAAGTTTCATGAATTTCCGACGAGCTTTGGATTTACTAGAATTTAAAAAGCATGTATCTCAATGTTTTCGGCCGAGTGATGGAGGCAGGGTGCCTGACATTCATTCCCATTTCTTGCATGGGACCTAAGCATGCAACCAAGGACACATATTTGAACTTTCAAGCAATTTACATGCATTAGAGCATGTGGATGTAGTTGAAATTTGAATTATGCACATAAATGCATGGAAAACACAGTTAATGCATAAAAATGTCCAAACGAACCCCAAAAAATCACAAAAATTGACATAACACTCCTGTTGTTCTATGTTGACACGATAAATTTTTTGAAATCAATAAGAGGCAATGGATATCGTTTCATCCCGAAAGGTGGGACGTTCCCAACCGAAACCATCATGCTTGTTGTGAGAAGCTCTGGTTTGTGAGAAGCATATACCCAAAACAGCCCCAAATGGGACAAATATTTGACCACGACATGTTCATGCCGCTCCATGATAGCATGCCAAGTTTCCTTAATTTTAGACGAGTTTTGTATTTACGAGAATTTAAAAATAAAGTATCTCAACGTTTTGCCGGCAGTCAATGGTGCCCTGGTGTTTGAAATTCATTCCCATTTCTTGCATGGGACCTAAGCATGCACCCAAGGACACAGATTTGATTTTTTAACCAATTTATATGCACTCGAGCATGTGTATGTAGTTCAAATTTGAATTATGCACATAAATGCATCGAAAACTCAGTAAATGCATAAAAATGTCCAAACGAACCCTGAAAAATCACAAAAATTGACACAACACTCCTGTTGTTCTATGTTGACACGAGAAATTTCCTAAAAGCAATAAGAGGCAATGGATATCTTTTCATCCCCAAAGGTGAGACGTTCCCTACCGAAACCAGCATGCTTGTTGTGAGAAGCTCTGGTTTGTGAGAAGCACATACCCAAACCTACCCCAAATGAGACAAAAAATTTACCACGGCATGTTGATGCCGCTCAAAGATAGCATGCCAAGGTTCATGAATTTCAGATAAGTTTTGGATTTAGTAGAATTTTAAAAACCAGGTATCTCAATGTTTGCGATCGAGTGACGGTGGCAGGGTGCTTGACATTCATTCCCATTTCTTGCATGCGACCTAAGCATGCAACCAAGAACACCTATTTGAATTTTCCACCAATTTATATGCATTAGAGCATGTGCATGTAGTTCAAATTTGAATTATGCACATAAATGCATTGAAAACTCAATTAATGCATAAAAATGTCCAAACGAACCCCAAAAAATCCGAAAAATTAACACAATACTCCTGTTGTTCTATGTTGACACTAGGAAAAAAATTGAAATCTAGAAGAGGCAATGGATATTGTTTCGTCTAGAAAGGTGAAACGTTCCCTACCGAAACCATCAGGCTTGTTGTGAGAAGCTCTGGTTTTTGAGAAGCATATACCCAAACCTACCCCAAATGGGACAAATAATTTACCACAGCATGTCAATGCCGCTCCATGATAGCATGCCAAGTTTCATGAATTTCCGACGAGCTTTGGATTTACTAGAATTTAAAAAGCACGTATCTCAATGTTTTCGGCCGAGTGATGGAGGCAGGGTGCCTGACATTCATTCCCATTTCTTGCATGGGACCCAAGCATGCAACCAAGGACACATATTTGAACTTTCAAGCAATTTACATGCATTAGAGCATGTGGATGTAGTTGAAATTTGAATTATGCACATAAATGCATTGAAAACATAGTTAATGCATAAAAATGTCCAAACGAACCCCAAAAAATCACAAAAATTGACACAACACTCCTGTTGTTCTATGTTGACACGATAAATTTTTTGAAATCAATAAGAGGCAATGGATATCGTTTCATCCCCAAAGGTGGGACGTTCCCAACCGAAACCATCATGCTTGTTGTGAGAAGCTCTGGTTTGTGAGAAGCATATACCCAAAACAGCCCCAAATGGGACAAATATTTTACCACAGCATGTTCATGCCACTCCATGATAGCATGCCAAGTTTCCTTAATTTTAGACGAGTTTTGTATTTACGAGAATTTAAAAATAAAGTATCTCAACGTTTTGCCGGCAGTCAACGGTGCCCTGGTGTTTGAAATTCATTCCCATTTCTTGCATGGGACCTAAGCATGCACCCAAGGACACAGATTTGATTTTTCAACCAATTTATATGCACTCGAGCATGTGTATGTAGTTCAAATTTGAATTATGCACATAAATGCATCGAAAACTCAGTAAATGCATAAAAATGTCCAAACGAACCCTGAAAAATCACAAAAATTGACACAACACTCCTGTTGTTCTATGTTCACACGAGAAATTTCCTAAAAGCAATAAGAGGCAATGGATATCTTTTCATCCCCAAAGGTGAGACGTTCCCTACCGGAACCATCATGCTTGTTGTGTGAAGCTCTGGTTTGTGAGAAGCACATACCCAAACCTACCCCAAATGAGACAAAAAATTTACCACGGCATGTTGATGCCGCTCAAAGGTAGCATGCCAAGGTTCATGAAATTCAGATAAGTTTTGGATTTAGTAGAATTTAAAAACCAGGTATCTCAATGTTTGCGGTCGAGTGACGGTGGCAGGGTGCTTGACATTCATTCCCATTTCTTGCATGCGACCTAAGCATGCAACCAAGAACACCTATTTGAATTTTCCACCAATTTATATGCATTAGAGCATGTGCATGTAGTTCAAATTTGAATTATGCACATAAATGCATTGAAAACTCAATTAATGCATAAAAATGTCCAAACGAACCCCAAAAAATCCGTAAAATTAACACAATACTCCTGTTGTTCTATGTTGACACTAGGAAAAAAATTGAAATCTAGAAGAGGCAATGGATATTGTTTCGTCTAGAAAGGTGAAACGTTCCCTACCGAAACCATCAGGCTTGTTGTGAGAAGCTCTGGTTTTTGAGAAGCATATACCCAAACCTATCCCAAATGGGACAAATAATTTAGCACGGCATGTCGATGCCGCTCCATGATAGCATGCCAAGTTTCATGAATTTCCGACGAGCTTTGGATTTACTAGAATTTAAAAAGCACGTATCTCAATGTTTTCGGCCGAGTGATGGAGGCAGGGTGCTTGACATTCATTCCCATTTCTTGCATGGGACCTAAGCAATCAACCAAGGACACATATTCGAACTTTCAATCAATTTACATGCATTATAGCATGTGGATGTTGAATTATGCACATAAATGCATTGAAAACACAGTTAATGCATAAAAATGTCCAAACGAACCCCAAAAAATCACAAAAATTGACACAACACTCCTGTTGTTCTATGTTGACATGATAAATTTTTTGAAAGCAATAAGAGGCAATGGATATCGTTTCATCCCCAAAGGTGGCACATTCCCAACCGAAACCATCATGCTTGTTGTGAGAAGCTCTGGTTTGTGAGAAGCATATACCCAAAACAGCCCCAAATGGGACATATATTTTACCACGGCATGTTCATGCTGCTCCATGATAGCATGCCAAGTGTCCTTAATTTTAGACGTGTTTTGTATTTATAAGAATTTAAAAATAAAGTATCTCAACGTTTTGCCGGCAATCAACGGTGCTCTGGTGTTTGAAATTCATTCCCATTTCTTGCATGGGACCTAAGCATGCACCCAAGGACACAGATTTGATTTTTCAACCAATTTATATGCACTCAAGCATGTGTATGTAGTTCAAATTTGAATTATGCACATAAATGCATTGAAAACTCAGTAAATGCATAAGAATGTCCAAACGAACCCCGAAAAATCACAAAAATTGACACAAGACTCCTGTTGTTCTATGTTGACACTAGGAAAAAAATTGAAATCTAGAAGAGGCAATGGATATTGTTTCGTCTAGAAAGGTGAAACGTTCCCTACCGAAACCATCAGGCTTGTTGTGAGAAGCTCTGGTTTTTGAGAAGCATATACCCAAACCTACCCCATATGGGACAAATAATTTAGCACGGCATGTCGATGCCGCTCCATGATAGCATGCCAAGTTTCATGAATTTCCGACGAGCTTTGGATTTACTAGAATTTAAAAAGCACGTATCTCAATGTTTTCGGCCGAGTGATGGAGGCAGGGTGCTTGACATTCATTCCCATTTCTTGCATGGGACCTAAGCAATCAACCAAGGACACATATTCGAACATTCAATCAATTTACATGCATTATAGCATGGGGATGTAGTTGAAATTTGAATTATGCACATAAATGCATTGAAAACACAGTTAATGCATAAAAATGTCCAAACGAACCCAAAAAAATCACAAAAATTGACACAACACTCTTGTTGTTCTATGTTGACATGATAAATTTTTTGAAAGCAATAAGAGGCAATGGATATCGTTTCGTCCCCAAAGGTGGCACATTCCCAACCGAAACCATCATGCTTGTTGTGAGAAGCTCTGGTTTGTGAGAAGCATATACCCAAAACAGCCCCAAATGGGACAAATATTTTACCACGGCATGTTCATGCTGCTCCATGATAGCATGCCAAGTGTCCTTAATTTTAGACGTGTTTTGTATTTATAAGAATTTAAAAATAAAGTATCTCAACGTTTTGCCGGCAATCAATGGTGCTCTGGTGTTTGAAATTCATTCCCATTTCTTGCATGGGACCTAAGCATGCACCCAAGGACACAAATTTGATTTTTCAACCAATTTATATGCACTCAAGCATGTGTATGTAGTTCAAATTTGAATTATGCACATAAATGCATTGAAAACTCAATAAATGCATAAGAATGTCCAAACGAACCCCGAAAAATCACAAAAATTGACACAAGACTCCTGTTGTTCTATGTTTACACGAGAAATTTCTTAAAAGCAATAAGAGGCAATGGATATCTTTTCATCCCCAAAGGTGAGACGTTCCCTACTGAAACCATCATGCTTGTTGTGACAAGCTCTGGTTTGTGAGAAGCACATACCCAAACCTACCCCAAATGAGACAAAAATTTTACCACGGCATGTTGATGCCGGTCAAAGATAGCATGCCAAGGTTCATGAATTTCAGATAAGTTTTGGATTTAGTAGAATTTAAAAACCAGGTATCTCAATGTTTGCGATCGAGTGAGAGTGGCAGGGTGCTTGACATTCATTCCCATTTCTTGCATGCGACCTAAGCATGCAACCAAGAACACCTATTTGAATTTTCCACCAATTTATATGCATTAGAGCATGTGCATGTAGTTCAAATTTGAATTATGCACATAAATGCATTGAAAACTCAATTAATGCATAAAAATGTCCAAACAAACCCCAAAAAATCTGAAAAATTAACACAATACTCCTGTTGTTCTATGTTGACACTAGGAAAAAAATTGAAATCTAGAAGAGGCAATGGATATCGTTTCGTCTAGAAAGGTGAAACGTTCCCTACCGAAACCATCAGGCTTGTTGTGAGAAGCTCTGGTTTTTGAGAAGCATATACCCAAACCTACCCTAGATGGGACAAATAATTTACCATAGCATGTCGATGCCGCTCCATGATAGCATGCCAAGTTTCATGAATTTCCGACGAGCTTTCTATTTACTAGAATTTAAAAAGCACGTATCTCAATGTTTTCGGCGGAGTGATGGAGGCAGGGTGCTTGACATTCATTCCCATTTCTTTCATGGGACCTAAGCATGCAACCAAGGACACATATTTGAACTTTCAAGCAATTTACATGCATTAGAGCATGTGGATGTAGTTGAAATTTGAATTATGCACATAAATGCATTGAAAACACAGTTAATGCATAAAAATGTCCAAACGAACCCCAAAAAACCACAAAAATTGACACAACACTCCTGTTGTTCTATGTTGACACGATAAAAAAAATTTGAAGCAATAAGGGGCAATGGATATCGTTTCATCCCCAAAGGTGGGACGTTCCCAACCGAAACCATCATGCTTGTTGTGAGAAGCTCTGGTTTGTGAGAAGCATATACCCAAACCAGCCCCAAACAGGACAAAACTTTTACCACGGCATGTTCATGCTGCTCCATGATAGCATGCGAAGTTTCCTTAATTTCAGACGAGTTTTGTATTTACGAGAATTTAAAAATAAAGTATCTCAACGTTTTGCCGGCAATCAACGGTGCCCTGGTGTTTGAAACTCATTCCCATTTCTTGCATGGGACCTAAGCATGCACCCAGGGGCACATATTTGATTTTTCAACCAATTTATATGCACTCGAGCATGTGCATGTAGTTCAAAATTGAATTATGCAAATAAATACATCGAAAACTCAGTAAATGCATAAAAATGTCCAAACGAACCCTAAAAAATCACAAAAATTGACCCAACACTCCTGGTGTTCTATGTTGACACGAGAAATTTCTTGAAAGCAATAAGAGGCAATGGATATCTTTTCATCCCCAAAGGTGAGCCGTTCCCTACCGAAACCATCATGCTTGTTGTGAGAAGCTCTTGTTTGTGAGAAGCACATACCCAAACCTACACCAAATGAGACAAAATTTTACCACGGCATGTTGATGCCACTCAAAAATAGCATGCCAAGTTTCTTGAATTTCGGATGAGTTTTGGATTTAGTAGAATTAATAAACCAGGTATCTCAATGTTTGCGGTCGAGTGATGGTGGCAGGGTGCTTGACATTCATTCCCATTTCTTGCATGGGACCTAAGCATGCAACCAAGTACACCTATTTGAATTTTCCACCAATTTATATGCATTAGAGCATGTGCATGTAGTTCAAATTTGAATTATGCACGTAAATGCATTGAAAACTCAATTAATACATAAAAATGTCCAAATGAACCCCAAAAATCTGAAAAATTAATACAATACTCCTGTTGTTCTATATTGACACTAGGCAAAAAAATTGAAATCTAGAAGAGGCAATGGATATCGTTTCGTCTAGAAAGCTGAAACGTTCCCTACCGAAACCATCAGGCTTGTTGTGAGAAGCTCTGGTTTTTGAGAAGCATATACCCAAACCTACCCCGAATGGGACAAATAATTTACCACGGCATGTCGATGCCACTCCATGATAGCATGCCAAGTTTCATGAATTTCCGATGAGCTTTGGATTTACTAGAATTTAAAAAGCACGTATCTCAATGTTTTCGGCCGAGTGATGGAGGCAGGGTGCTTGGCATTCATTCCCATTTCTTGCATGGGACCTAAGCATGCAACCAAGGACACATATTTGAACTTTCAAGCAATTTACATGCATTAGAGCATGTGGATGTAGTTCAAATTTGAATTATGCACATAAATGCATTGAAAACACAGTTAATGCATAAAAATGTCCAAACGAACCCCATAAAATCACAAAAAATGACCCAACACTCCTGTTGTTCTATGTTCACACGATAATTTTTTTGAAATCAATAAGAGGCAATGGATATCTTTTCGTCCCCAAAGGTGGGACATTCCCAACCGAAACCATCATGCTTGTTGTGAGAAGCTCTGGTTTGTGAGAAGCATATACCCAAAACAGCCCCAAATGGGACAAATATTTTACCATGTCATGTTCATGCCGCTCCATGATAGCATTCCAAGTTTCCTTAATTTTAGACGAGTTTTGTATTTACAAGAATTTAAAAAAAAAGTATCTCAACATTTTGCCGGCAATCAACGGTGCCCTGGTGTTTGAAATTCATTCCCATTTCTAGCATGGGACCTAAGCATGCACCCAAGGACACATATTTCATTTTTCAACCAATTTATATGCACTCGAGCATGTGTATGTAGTTCAAATTTGAATTATGCACATAAATGCATCGAAAACTCAGTAAATGCATAAAAATGTCCAAACGAACCCAGAAAAATCACAAAAATTAACACAACACTCCTGTTGTTCTATGTTGACACGAGAAATTTCTTAAAAGCAATAAGAGGCAATGGTTATCTTTTCATCCCCAAAGGTGAGACGTTCCCTACCGGAACCATCATGCTTGTTGTGAGAAGCTCTGGTTTGTGAGAAGCACATACCCAAACCTACCCCAAATGAGACAAAAAATTTACCATGGCATGTTGATGCCGCTTAAAGATAGCATGCCAAGGTTCATGAATTTCAGATAAGTTTTGGATTTAGTAGAATTTAAAAACCAGGTATCTCAATGTTTGCGGTCGAGTGACGGTGGCAGGGTGCTTGACATTCATTCCCATTTCTTGCATGGGACCTAAGCATGCAACCAAGAACACCTATTTGAATTTTCCACCAATTTATATGCATTAGAGCATGTGCGTGTAGTTCAAATTTGAATTATGCACATAAATGCATTGAAAACTCAATTAATGCATAAAAATGTCCAAACGAACCCCAAAAAATCTGAAAAATTAACACAATACTCCTGTTGTTCTATGTTGACACTAGGAAAAAAATTGAATTCTAGAAGAGGCAATGGATATTGTTTCGTCTAGAAAGGTGAAACATTCCCTACCGAAACCATCAGGCTTGTTGTGAGAAGCTCTGGTTTTTGAGAAGCATATACCCAAACCTACCCCAAATGGGACAAATAATTTACCAAGGCATGTCGATGCCGCTCCATGATAGCATGCCAAGTTTCATGAATTCCCGACGAGCTTTGGATTTACTAGAATTTAAAAAGCACGTATCTCAATGTTTTCGGCCGAGTGATGGAGGCAGGGTGCTTGACATTCATTCCCATTTCTTGCATGGGACCTAAGCATGCAACCAAGGACACATATTTGAACTTTCAAGCAATTTACATGCATTAGAGCATGTGGATGTAGTTGAAATTTGAATTATGCACATAAATGCATTGAAAACATAGTTAATGCATAAAAATGTCCAAACGAACCCCAAAAAATTACAAAAATTGACATAACACTCCTGTTGTTCTATGTTGACACGATAAATTTTTTGAAAGCAATAAGAGGCAATGGATATCGTTTCGTCCCCAAAGGTGGGACATTCCCAACCGAAACCATCATGCTTGTTGTGAGAAGCTCTGGTTTGTGAGAAGCATATACCCAAACCTACCCCAAATGGGACAAATAATTTACCACGACATGTTCATGCCGCTCCATGATAGCTTGCCAAGTTTGCTTAATTTCATACTTGTTTTGTATGTACGAGAATTTAAAAATAAAGTATCTCAACGTTTTGCCAGCAATCAACGGTGCCCTGGTGTTTGAAATTCTTTCCCATTTCTTGCACGGGACCCAAGCATGCACCCAAGGACACATATTTGATTTTTCAACCAATTTATATGCACTCGAGCATGTGCATGTAGTTCAAATTTGAATTATGCACATAAATGCATCGAAAACTCAGTAAATGAATAAAAATGTCCAAACGAACCCCGAAAAATCACTCCTGTGATTCTATGTTGACACGAGAAATTTCTTGAAAGCAATAAGAGGCAATGGATATATTTTCATCCCCAAAGGTGAGATGTTCCCTACCGAAACTGTCATGCTTGTTGTGAGAAGCTCTAGTTTGTGAGAAGCACATACCCAAACCTACCCCAAATGAGACAAAAAATTTACCACGGCATGTTGATGCCGCTCAAAAATAGCATGCCAAGTTTCATGAATTTCATATGAGTTTTGGATTTAGTAGAATTTAGAAACCAGGTATCTCAATGTTTGCAGTCGAGTGACGGTGGCAGGGCGCTGACAAGCTCGGCGATGCGGTCTAACCAGTCCTCGTAGAGGTCATCGACCGGGCGGTAGCGCAGGAGCTCGCGTGCCATGAACAGCTCAGCCTGCGCATCCATGTGTGTGTGGCGAGCGTGAGACGATGAGCCGGCAGGAGTCATCGACGGGGTGGCGTTGCGGTCGTCCCACCGCACGGAGGGGTTCAGTGATGATGCTTGTTGCTCGTTCGTTGCCGGTCTGGTAGCGGCATTGGCAAAAGAAGAGGGAGAACAAGGGGAAGGCCCGCTGCCAGGGGCTGTCCGAGTGACATGGGTGGCGAGGGCGGCCCTGCGCTCGGCGCGGGCCCGACGCGCGTCTGACATGGATGCGGTGGAGCGGTGTAACATGGATCAACCAAAGGAAAGTTTCAGTGCACCCCTACCTGGCGCACCAAATGTCGGATTTCGGGTTCCGGCAAAACCCTCGAGGTTCGAACACTGGGGTGCGCACGAAGATCTCTCCTCTCCCTCTAGCTCACGCCCTCACCATAATCTCAAGGCTCAGCGTGTCAAACTTGCAGAACAAGGGGACAGAAGATTTATACTGGTTCAGGCCACCAATGCGGTGTAATACCCTACTCCGGTGTGGTGTGGTGGATTGCCTCTTGGGCTTAGGATGGACAGTTACAAGGGAAGAACAACCTCCTGAGGAGAGGTGCTCTTGTGCTTGGTGATTTTGTGTGGTGGCCTTGGTGGAATGGATTTGGTCCAAGATGAGATTTTCCTACGGTGGTGGCTAGTCCTATATATTGAGGCCCGGGTCCTCTTCCCAAATATTAGGCGGGAAGGGATCCCACAATGGCTAATTTGAAGGGGGACAACTAGTACAAGTTATCCTGACAAAAGATGGTCTTCGCCTGTCAAAGGCTGTAACGCCCTCGATGCGAGCTCCCACGTGTCAAGGCATGACTTAGAGGCATAATCGCATTGAAGGCATATGTCGCAAGTGAGGTAATCTTCACACAACCCATGTAATAGATAAGGGAAAGAGATCCATAGTTGGCTTACAATCGCCACTTCACACAATTACATAAATAAAGCATTACATCATCCAAATACACTCAAGGTCCGACTACGGAACCAAAATAAAGAAGAAGAACCCCAAATGCGACAAAGGCCCATGATCGACCCCAACTGGGCTCCACTACTGATCAACTAGAACGAAACGAAGTAAAGGACAAGATCTTCATCGAGCTCTTCCTGAGCTTGGTTGCGTCATCTGCACGGACTCATCAGCACCTGCAAGCTGGTTTTGGAAGTATCTGTGAGCCACAGGGACTCAGCAATCTCGCACCCTCACGATCAAGACTATTTAAGCTTATGGGTAAGGTAAAGGTATGAGGTGGAGCTGCAGCAAGCGACTAGCATATATGGTGACTAACATACGCAAATGAGAGCGAGAAGAGAAGGCAAAGCACGGTCAAGAAATCTATGATCAAGAAGTGATCCTATAGCAACCTACGTCAAGCATAACGCCAACAACCGTGTTCACTTCCCGGACCCCGCCGGAAAGAGACCATCACGGTTACACACGCGGTTGATTCATTTTAATTAAGGTCAACTTCAGGTTTTCTACAACCGGACATTAACAAATTCCCATCTGCCTATAACCGCGGGCACGGCTTTTGAAAGTTCAAATCCCTACAGGGGTGTCCCAACTTAGCCCATGACAAGCTCTCACGGTCAACGAAGGAATAGACCTCCTCCCGAGACATGCCGATCAGACTCGGTATCCCGGTACAACAAGACATTTCGACAGGGTAAAACTAAACCAGCAACACCACCCAGATGTGCCGACAAATCCCGACAGGAGCTGCACATATCTCGTTCTCAGGGCACACCGGATGAGCAAGACATCGGGTAAGCCAGCCCAGAGTTGCCCTTGGTAGCCTCGGACATTGCTCAGTTGGACCAACACTCAGAGGAGCACTGGCCCGGGGGGGTAAAATAATGATGACCCTTGGGCGCGCGACCCCCAAGGGAAAAGAAAAGGCTAGGTGGCAAATGGTAAAACCAATGTTGGGCATTGCTGGAAAAGCTTTACTTAAGGTGAACTATCAAGGGGTTCCCATTATAACCCAACCGCGTAAGGAACGCAAAATCCGGGAACATAACACCGATATGATGGAAACTAGGGCGGCAAGAGTGGAACAAAACACTAGGCGAGAGGCCGAGCCTTCCACCCTTTACCAAGTATATAGATGCATTAAGATAACATAGCAATATAATGATATCCCAACAAGTAAATAAAAGATGTCCCAACAAGGAACGGCCTCCAATCTTCACCTGCAACTAGCAACGCTATAAGAGGGGCTGAGCAAAGCGGTAACATAGCTAAGCAACGGTTTGCTAGGACAATGGTGGGTTAGAGGTTTGACATGGCAATTTGGGAGGCTGACAAGCAAGTGGTAGGCATCGTAGCAATGGCATAGCAAAAGAGCGAGCAAACTAGCATAGCAAAGATAGTAGTGATTACGAGGGTATGATCATCTTGCCTGAAATCCCGCAAGGAAGAAAAACGAGTCCATGAAGAAGGCAAACGGACGTAGTCGAACGGATCCTCACAACACAACGTTATCGGAACCAACCCGAAGAAGCAACACCGGAAAGAAGGAAACGACATAGTAAACAACCACCACAAAGACATGGCATGATGCACAAACAAGTATGATGCATGTCCGGTTTAATGAAGCATGACATGGCAAAGTGCACAAACAATCCTACAAATTAAGTGGAGCTCAATATGCATCGGGATGCATATTGACAAAACACCACATCAATTATTTAGTTCTCTCTCGTTTATGTACCCCAACAAAATTAAATGTCGATTAACATGGCAAGATGTGAAGCATGACGAAACTACATACTCTAGGCAAGTTTAAATGACGCCGAAACAACAAGCAACAAGTCTGGAAACTCCTCATGTGCATATTTTAAGGTTTGGTACTGTTCTGCCCTAAACACAATTTTAGAGTTGTTAAACATGCAAGATGAAAGCACCATGTTAACCTAGGCATTTTTCTACCGCATTTACATATAAAGATTATTTAAATCGGAGCTACGGTTATTTAGTTATGAATTAAATCATTTTAACATGGCATAGGAGCAAAATTAAACAAACATCATTTTAGACATTTCAAACATAGATGAAAGTTGGATATTATTAATCTACACAAAATTCTGAGCAAGTTTCATATATAAAACATTTTAATCCGATGCACGGTTAGTGAGTTATTAAATGCATGAAGAACAGGGACTTTTCTGCAAAACTGACAGGCTCCTGGAAATTAGATAAAATCGCCCAGAACTGGAAAAAAACGATGCGGGCCGAATCTGGGCAAGCCCAACAGCAGGAAAAAAACAGGAGGCGCTGGGGAGTGTGCGGCCTCACCCAGTGGGCTTCGGCCCGGACGTGGAGAGGAGAAGGCAGGCCGGTGGAGGAGAGAGGCAGGCCGCGGATCTGGAGCTGGGCTTGGCGCTGCGTTGGCCAGGAAGTTGGGCGGGCCCACGAAGGAGGAGGAGGTAGGCCGAACGAGGCCGGCTGGAGCTGGGCCGAAGGCGGGGCCCATGTGGGCGCGGAGCGACCCGGTCGTCTCTCCCGATCCGATCAGGATCGAGGCAGGGCGGCGGTGGCGCTGGGAGACTCCGGCGATGGGGATGGCCGGAGCCGCGGCGGGCGGCACCGGATCTGAAAGCAGGCGGCGGTGGCGGTCCTCCTCGGGCTCGGATCGAGGACGGAGGAGTCCGGGACGGCGGCGGGGAGGCGTTCGGGCGCCGGGGCGCGCCGCGGCGAGCGAAGGCGGCTGCCGGCGATGGCGGTGGCGGTGGCGGTCGGTGGCAGGCGCGCGGAGGAACGAGCGCTCGGGCGGCGGGGGGTTCTGGCCCGGGCGGGCCGGCTCTGGGCGTCGCGGGCCCACGCGGTGGAGAGAGGCGGCGGTGCTGACGTGGCACGCCGTGGTTGGTCGCGGCGGGCGGCACGGACATGTCCGTCGGCGGGGAAGAAATGTCCGGCGGCGCGGATCTGAGAATTTTTAGGGTTAGGGGAAGAATGAACCGCGAATTTCGGAGAGGGGGTGCTCTTTTATACGTAGAGGGAGCTAGGAGAGTCCAAATGAGGTGCGGTTTTCGGCCACGCGATCGTGATCGAACGACTGAGATGATGGAGCAGAGTTAGGTGGGTTTTGGGCCAAAATGGAAGGGTGTTGGGCCGCAACACACACGAGGCCTTTTCGGTCCCTTGGTTAACCGTTGGAGTATCAAACGAAGTCCAAATGGTACGAAACTTGATAGGCGGTCTACCGGTAGTAAACCAAGGCCGCTTGGCAAGTCTCGGTCCAATCCGGAAATGTTTAATCCCCACACAAGAAAGAAAGGTAGAAATGACCACCGGAGGAGAACGGAACGCCGGAATGCAAAACGGACAACGGGGAAAAAGCTAGGATGCATGAGACGAACACGTATGCAAATGAAATGAACATGATGACATGATATGCAATACATGACACGCAAGCAATGACAAGGCAACAACAGTGAATAACTGGACGACACCTGGCACATCGGTCTCGGGGCGTTACAAAGGCTCTGGTGGTGAAGCCGTCCTGGGCTCCATGGTGACCTCCGTCGTGCCGTCCTGCTGGTCTTGGTCTCGTTGCACCAATATGGAACCTTTGCCTGATGCCTCGGAACTCCTCGCCTGTGCTTGCCTCTTTAGCACCAAAGAGGAAACGAGGACACTGTGCGTGCTGGCGCCCACCCGGTGCCCGCCTGGCCTTGGTCGTATTGGCTTGCGTGATAGGAACCTCGTGAGGTGCCCCTTGCCTTGATCTCTCCGCCCCTCGTGAGCCAGCCTGGTGAGGCAACCCTCAAGGAGGTCTTTTGTCATCCGCCTCGCGAGGCTCGGTCCCTTGCGAGGGTCTTGAGTGTTTGCTGGTGAAGATGGGCCTTATGGGGCCGCTGACGGAGCCACACCGTGGGCCGCAGGAAGGCATGTCTGGGGACCCCCGTTCCCAGGACGCTGACATCATCCAAGACCTACAACTCATACCCTCAATCTACCTCTACTACGACTTTGACACCTCCTACCTCGACGAGAGCATCACAAAGTACCAGCGACAAATCAAGTTCCAAGCATGCGACGCCTTCCTCAACTCATCCTCCGACAACCAACTACAAGAACAAGACTTCTTCTTCGGCACCACCAAACGATCCCGTCAAGACAAGATCCATCAAGTGCTTCACATGTGGTGGCCGTGGACACAAGTCTTTCCAATGCATCAATAAGCAAACCATGCACCGCCAAGTAAACGAAGAAGAAGATGCTCAAGTCTATTGCGACAATGATTCAAGTCCCGCCCTCGTGGTCTCCAAGGTCTTGACGCATCAACACCAACAAGACGGGGACCAAAGCTGTCACATCTCCCACACCAAGGCCGACATCAAGGGGCACTCCGCCAAAGTCATCATCGATGGAGGAAGTTGCCATAACTTGGCAAGTGAAGAGCTATATTCCAAGCTAAATTGGTCAAGAGGAAACACCCTCGCCCCTACAAGGTCCAACCGCTAAGCGACTCCGGCATACTTCAAGTAGAGCACATCATGCACGTTTCTTTCAAAGTCGGCCTACGAGGACACCATTGAGTGTGACGTGGTTCCGAGGTCCGTGTGCCATCTTCTCTTGGGAAGACCTTGGCAATTTGACCGCGACTTCATCCTCAACGGGAGAACAAATCATTATAGCTTGAAGATGAAGGGAACGGAGTACGTGCTATGTCCTATGTCTCCAAGCCAAGTGATCACCGACAAGCAAGCTTCCACACATCATGGAGAGACTAGTGAGACACTAGTGGAGAAAAGCCTAGCTATGGCATGCCAAAAATAGCCTTGCTGGCGTAGGAGCCCCACTCCACCAATATGGCGCCAGTATTAAAAAATAGTGGTGGCGCTGAAGCCTACGCCAGGAGTATTATACGTGTTTCTAGCGTACGATGTTTGCAATGCCACCACTATATTCACTCACCTACCGGCGCACAATGTAATTTGCACGCCACGAACATTTCGTGCACAAAAAAGGGTTTTTCAGCACCATGTAACATTTAGCATTTCACATTAACACTAAGTACATACTATATAACAGTAGAACAATAGCAAATAATAGAACATTAGGAGTTGATATTTAAGTGGCTGCTAGCTAGCTATATATATACATATAGTGATATCACAAACATAACCAGTTAATAGAAAACCTTACGAGCTAAAATAGTACTAGTACATAGCGCTAATACATAATAGAGCAGTTCACTCATGTACTGCCCCGCCACACAAATAGTTCTAAATGAGGTCGATGACCAACATCATCCTCAAGCCATGGCACCGGGTGTTCATGATGGTGACTAAGATGGCCTATCCAATATGGAGATTCTTTCCAGCAAGGAAATTGTTCCATCCCGTGGTGTTGAACATAGTGCGACCATCCGTGTCTAGTGCGTAAGCATAGTCGGTGATGGAGCCCCTTGCCGTAAGGCGTAGTCCAGCAATGCCTGGTTCATCCGGCTTGATGCCACAACTCTCACTTAGCCTCTTAGGTAATTTCTGGAGAAAAAACAAATATGGTAAATGAGCATGTCACATTACTACACACTAGCTAATTAATTAAGCATATCACGCATTAGTACACACTAAGCATTCCTCAAATTCTACACTAATAAGCATATATATATATATATATATATATATATATATATATATATCACAACACATTAGTAAGTGTATCACATTACTACAAGCATATGTCATAAGTAAGCATATATATCATCACATTTTCAACACTAAGCATATCACATTACTACAAGCATGTCACAAGTAAGCATATATATCATCAAATTTCAACACTAAGCACATATCACATTACTAAAAGCATGTCACAAGTAAGCATATATATCATCAAATTTCAACAGTAAGCATATCACATTACTACAAGCATATGTCACAAGTAAGCATATATATCATCAAATTTCAACACTAAGCATATCACATTACTACAGGCATATGTCACAAGTAAGCATATATATATCATCAAATTTCAACACTAACAAGTAACATACCATGACATGGCGACACACATTTGTCCTTGTCAGGCGGGTCATGAATGGAATCCCGACGTAGTCATCACGTGGAGAAAGTATGTACCATAGGTTGGACGACTTGTCCTCGCTTAGCCTGATTCCTTTAGCATAGAGGGTTCATCAAGTGGGTCATCATCTTCGTCATCGATGATGTAGATAACAGCCAGCCTTGGAGTTTGCCTTCTGAAGGAGAAGCTGATAAGTTCACCCACAGTGAGGTGCACGTGGTTGACAAAACGATTCCAGTCATCTCCTCCAATCTGGGATGTTTTTCATCCCTTGTGGACCACCATAGTGTAGGGCCCCCCTGGAGCGTCGAAGATCACACTATCTTTGGTTATGAGCTCACTGAACTCCAGTCTCACATTGCAAGGGACGATCTGTGTAAAAAAACAAAAAAAACACATTACATTAAGGGAAATAGCAAGAAAAACAAAAGAAAAAGCTATTATAAGGTTCATGTAATGCGTTACTGCTGCAAGAACAAAGCACGCTTGGAAGTAGATGGCAAAGAGCGTGCCACTTGAAAGGTCGGTTGCGCACCTTGACTTGCACACTGGACATGGCCGTGGAAGCTGCTCCATTCTACATATAATACAATTGAAACTAAGGCTGTGTTTGATAGCGAAGTATTGACTAATTAAAGTATTGGAAAACCACAGTAATTTAACAAGTAGGTACAAGCGGATGGTGACGGGTTGGGGCCTAAGTATATAAACACTTTGTACACTAGTAATTGCATACACAAATAAACAAAATTTCTACACAAAGCTACAATTTCTACACTAGTAATTATCACTAGCTACAACGTCTATGACACAAAGCAATCCACGCAACTAACTTTGGATTCTACATGACAAAAAACATTCTATGATATATAAACTAAAATTTCTACACAAATTAAAGCAATCCCCTAAGAGCATCTACAATATAAAAAATATAAAAAAGGCATCTAACTTTGGATTCTACATGGCACAAAGCAAAGCATGATACATATACTAAAATTTCTAAACAAATTAAAGCAATCCCCTAAGGGCATCTACAATATCAAAAAAAATACAAAAGGCATCTAACTTTGGATTCTACATGACACAAAGAAATCCATGATATATATACTAAAATTTCTACACATATTAAAGCAATCCTCTAAGGGCATCTAAAATATAAAAAATATAAAAAAGGCATCTAAAATATGACACCGACCGGGATTCGCTAAAATGCGAATGGACGACGTGGGAGAGTGGAGAGGAAGGATATGTGATGGGAGGAGTATAGTGGATCTAACCTTGGCGATGGTGAGGGGCGGCGACGGGCTGGCAGCGGGGTGCCAACGGGCTGGCGGCGGTGGCTTTGTTTAACGCCACGGACACACCTGCCGGTGGTCGTTACTCCTGGCGGGATCTAGATAGGTCCCACAGATCAATACTAGTCTTTTCTGCGCACTTTGTCCTCACTCATGCGCACCCAGGAGCAACTTCTTGGTCGGTCACCCATCCTGACACTACTCCAAGCTGAGCACGCTTAACTTTGATGTTCTGTCCGAATGGGCTACCGGAAAAGAAGGAATTCCTTATTGATATGAGTAGTCTATCATCCCTAATAAGCTAGGCCATCACATACACCCCCACTCAGAGGAACCGACGTCCTCGTCGGGCCACAGGAACGTTCCCTCTTGGCACATACGTCTGTGCTTCCAGTCTAGTACATGTGCCATACCGTGTGCCACAACGGGTCACAAACGTCATGAACAACATGACCACGCACCTGTCTGCAACCATCCGTGTAACCGCGAGGGTCGGCTCTGATACCAACTTGTAACGCCCCGGACACACCCGCCAGTGGTTGTTACTCCTGGTGGGATCTAGACTGGCCCGACAGATCAATACTAGTCTTTTATGCGCACTTTGTCCTCACTCATGCGCACCCGGGAGCAACTTCCCGGTCAGTCACCCATCCTGACACTACTCCAAGCTGGGCATGCTTAACTTTTGAGTTCTGTCCGAATGGGCTACCGGAAAAGAAGGAATTCCTTATTGATATGAGTAGTCTATCATCCCTAATAAGACAGGCCATCACACTTTGGTCGGGGGGAGGGGGTGTGAAATGAGTGAGAGAGAGCGGTGACTAGCTAGGTCTTTTACTAAGTTGACTATGATATATTATCGCTAGCGTTGGGAGAAAGTGCAACACCATAGCTAATAACAGGCCAAAAAAAAGATTAAGATTAATAATTAAATACTTGGCAAAATAAAAGACTCATAATTTGAACTGGTAGTAAAGAAATAAAATTCCTAAGTTGATAAAAACAGTAAAATCAATTATCACAAAACGCATAATATAAAATTTCTATTGTTTTGTGACTAGTTTAATAATTAAATACATAAAACACTTGATGAAATGGACTATGGCATACAAAGCAGACACACGCTAGCACTGACAAATTAACTATGACGTACAAATAAAAGCAACGCCGCCAGTGCATTCCGAACAGTGAGTGCACATGGGCCAAAAGATTTGTGGCTTTTTAATGAAACAAAACACCGACACTAATCATATAAAGTTGGCATGCTGATTTGTCCCACGCAAGCACTATTTGGAAAAAATAGTGCTGGCGTTGATGGGAAATGGTGTGCCACCAACGATAGTTGTGGCTAACCATTTTTCCACTAGTGAGAGAGTGAACAACCACAAAGAGAGTGAGCACCACAAGCCCAAATTGAGTGACTCTTTGCCAAGAGAGAAAAACTTAGTCCTCGTAGCCACAAAAAGAGAGATGAGAGAAGTGTGTGAGAACCCATCTAGTGTCATCTACTATGTCCTATTATGCAAAGATACGGCGGCAAAGACTAACACTCCTAACCCTCTTCCTCTAGTGGTGTCTGATTTGTTGTAGGAATTCGCAGATGTCTTCCCCGATGAGCTACCTCCCGGTCTTCCTCCTCTATGTGGCATTGAACATCGGATCGACCTCATCCCCGGTGCACCACTTCCTAACAACGCACCATACTATGTAAAACCCGAAGAAACAAAAGAAATACAAAGGCAAGTCCAACATCTCATAGACCACAGACGTGTACATGGAAGTATGAGTCCTTGTCCCGTACCGGTCATTCTTGTGCCAAAAAGATATGGTAGCTTTCATATGTGTTCCGATTGTAGACCCATCAATGCTATCACTGTTCAATATAGGCATCCCATTCCACGCCTTAATGATATGTTAGATGAGCTTAGCGATGCCACTATTTTGTCAAAAATTGATCTTGAAAGTGGTTACTGTCAAATCCACATACAAGAAGGTGATGAACGGAAAATCGCTTTCAAAACAAAATTCGGCTTGTACGAGTGGTTAGTTATGCCCATGGGCTTTTACGAGGCACCCGGTACCTTCATGCGTGTGATGCATTATGTGCTTCGCCCTTAAATTGGCGTGTTTGTTGTGGTCTACTTTGACGACATTCTTGTGTTTAGCAAATCCCTCAAAGAACATGTAGATCATCTTAGGGACGTTTTGCAAACACTTAGAAAAAAGCGTCTCTATGCCAATATGGAGAAATGCACTTTTGGTGTTGACAAGATAGTTTTCTTGGGCTTTGTTGTGTTTTCCAAGGGCGTTCATGTAGATGAATCTAAAATCGGAGCAATTAAAACTTGGCCCCAACCAACTAATTTGCAACAAGTGTGTAGTTTCCTTGGTCTAGCAGGTTTTTATGATCGCTTTGTAAAAGACTTTAGCTCCATTGTCGCACCATTGCATGCTTTGAGTAAAAGAACACACCCTTTCTTTGGGGTCCATCTCAATCTACTACATTTGATGAGCTCAAATCTTTCCTTACACATGCCCCAATTCATGCTTTACCTGATTTCACCAAAACTTTTGAGGTTCATTGTGATGCTAGCTGTCATGCAATCGGTGGAGTCTTGATGCAAGAAAGGTGACCCGTTGCATACTTTAGTGAAAAACTTTCCGGTTCTCAAATTAACTACCCAATATATGACAAAAAATTGTATGCTTTAGTGCGTGTATTGCATGTTTGGAACATTATCTTCGCCCACATGAATTTTTCATACAAACCGATCATGAGACACTCAAGTACCTTAAAGGTCAAACTAAGTTGAATAAGCATCATGCTAAATGGAGTGAATTTATTGAGTCTTTTCCTTATGTCACCAAGTACATTAAGGGCAAAGAAGATGTTGTGGCGAATTCTCTTTCCCGCATATGCAAGCTTGTTACCCAACTTGAGTTAAATGTTATTGGCTTTGAGCATATTAAAGATCTTTATGCGAATGATCATTCCTTTGCACTTCCATATGAAAATTGTCTTACTCACACTTGTTGGGAGAACTATTATCTCACGGATGGCTACCTTATGCGTGCTAACAAACTTTGTATACCCGAGTCTTCTCTTTGTTTGTTACTTTTGCAAGAGGCTCATGAAGGTGGACTTATGGGACATTTCGGGCACGACAAGACCTTAGCCACACTCTCCTTCAAGTACTTTTGGCCAAAGATGTTCCATGATGTGGCACGTTTCTCCAACAAATGCTCTACATGCTGCAAAGCTAAGTTAAAACCACAATATTCCTCTCCAATAATGCGCAATGATGGATGCAAGTGCAAGGGTAAGATTTCTCAAGAAGATGCATGAAGAACAAGGGCAACAATTGAGTGTCAAGTACACCGCATCGCCACCAAGCTCAACATCAACAAGACACCAATGCTGTTCAAACCGGGAGATCTCGTTTGGCTTCATCTCCGCAAGGACCACTTCCCTAAAGAATGCAAGTACAATCTACTACCACGAGCCGACCAAGGTGCTAGCATGCTACAATGAAAACGCTTACAAGATCAACATCCCATGCTATAAGTACAACATAAGCGACATCTTCAACGTCAAAGACTTGACCAAGTACCATGGTGATGACTATCACGATCCATGGACGGATCTCTCTCAGGGGGGGGGAGATGATGCAGAGCATCCTTCCATCATCCCCATGGATTGTACACCAACTCATTAATCCCCACGTGGACCTATGATAAGAGCTCGAGCACGCGCAATGGAAACCAAGGTGAACTCCTTCCTACTTGACTTGCACATGAACTTGAATGGGATTTGGTTGCTACCTCATCGAAATACTCTATGCATCATTAGGTATGAAGAGGGACTCTTCCAAGAAGCTGAGGAGCACCACCAAGTACAAGGAGGACCACCCCAAGCCCGCACGAAGGAGGAAGGAGCCAAACAGCAGCAGGACAGAAGGTCCCATGCGACCCCGTGCGCACGGGCCCCCGAGATCCCATGCCCACAGGCTACACAGGGAGCTACGGCTGTAGCACCCCATGCGCACGGGCGTGTACCGTGTGCACAGGACCCCCGTGCGCACGGGCCCAACTTAACCTATGCGCACGGGCCCTACAAGATGTGCGGCTGAGATCGCTATTGGGCCTCCTCTTCACATCCACTTCGTCTCCTACCTCGCCAAGCCTATATAATTCATACCTAGACCATATGTTAGGGTTAGAAAAGTATATGTGAGATATTTGTGAGCTTTGCTCCTTCTACCTTCCCTCTTGTGTATCAAGACCCCTTTTGGGAAGAATCCTTGTGGGTTTCAAGACCTCCACAAGGAGAAGACTATCCTCAAGACCTCACCACTTCAGGAGTGAGAAGAACTCTATGATTATATCTTTCCTTTGATTGTGTTTGTGAACTTGTGTATCTTGTGTTTTCTATTATAGTGGATGCATAATTGGATATTATTGGATTGATTTCCTCTTTGTGTTCCTGGTTTTCATCTCCCTTTCACCCTCCAACTGTGAAAAGATCCATCTTAGGGTTTCACCCTAAAACATGAGGTCTATGCCACTAGCCACTTCAACAATGTGAGGAAGGAGCCCTTTGTTTAATACAAGTGGTCGCTAACGACACGTCGCTTAACGCGGTCCTCGGATAGCCGATCAATTTACACTTACAAAGATAGTTAGTTTTTGGCTTTCTCCACTGAGGCACTCTGCCATGCGAGCTGGCCACACTATCGCCTTGGTTCTCCCATTATGCCCTTAGCAGAATTGGTCGGAAACGTAAGGGGTACACATAGGAGCCGGGCAACCAACTATTGACCAAAATCTAGGTTCGACACCGACTCATATAATTCAAACTACCGAGGCGCCAACTACTTCAGACTTATAATCAGGGCATGCGATTAAAAACCGAAGCCCATTATATCATAGTGATGTCTACTACACAACCTTCTTCCTGTAAGCGTTGTTGGGCCTCCAAATGCAGAGGTTTGTAGGACAGTAGCAAATTTCCCTCAAGTGGATGACCTAAGGTTTATCAATCCATGGGAGGCGTAGGATGAAGATGGTCTCTCTCAAAAAACCCTGCAACCAAATAACAAAGAGTCTCTTGTGTCGCCAACACACCCAATACAATGGTAAATTGTATAGGTGCACTAGTTCAGCGAAGAGATGGTGATACAAGTGCAATATGGATGGCAGATATAGGTTTTTGTAATCTGAAAAATATAAAAACAGCAAGGTAACTAATGATAAAAGTGAGCACGAATGGTATTGCAATGCTTCGAAACAAGGCCTAGGGTTTATACTTTCACTAGTGCAAGTTCTCTCAACAATAATAACATAATTAGATCATATAAAAATCCCTCAACATGCAACAAAGAGTCACTCCAAAGTCACTAGTAGCGGAGAACAAACAAAGAGATAATTGTAGGGTACGAAACCACCTCAAAGTTATTCTTTCTGATAAATCCATTGGGCTATTCCTATAAGTGTCACAAACAACCCTAGAGTTCGTAGTAAAATAACTCCTTAAGACACAAATCAACCAAAACCCTAATGTCACCTAGATACTCCAATGTCACCTCAAGTATCTGCAGGTATGATTAAAGGATATGCATCACACAATCTCAGATTCATCTATTCAACCAACACAAAGAACTTCCAAGAGTGCCCCAAAGTTTTTACCATAGAGTCTAGACGAAAACATGTGCCAGCCCCTATGCATAAGTTCACAAGGTCACAGAACTCGCAAGTTAATCACCAAAACATACATCAAGTGGATCACATGAATATCCCATTGTCACCATAGATAAGCACATGCAAGACATACATCAAGTGTTCTCAAATCCTTAAAGACTCAATCCAATAAGATAACTTCCAAGGGAAAACTCAATTCATCACAAGGAGATAGAGGGGGAGAAACATCATAAGATCCAACTATAATAGCAAATCTCGCGGTACATCAAGATCGTGCCATATCAAGAACACGATAGAGAGAGAGAGATCAAACACATAGCTACTGGTACATACCCTCAGCCCTGAGGGTGAACTACTCCCTCCTCATCATGGAGAGCGCCGGGATGATGAAGATGGCCACCGGTGATGATTTGCCCCTCCGACAGGGTGCCGGAACAGGGTCCCAATTGGTTTTCGGTGGCTACAGAGCCTTGCGCGGCGGAGCTCCCAATCTAAGTTAAGTTCTGGAAGTTTGGGGATTTATAGGAGAGGTTGGCGTCGAGAACAAGTCAGGGGGCCCCACAGGGAGTCCACGAGGCTGGTGGGTGCACCCTCCACCCTCGTGGGGCGCACGGGACTCCCCTCTGGTAGCTCTTCGTTCCAGTATTTTTTACATTTTCCAGAAAAAATCTCCGTTGATTTTCAGCGCATTCTGAAACTTTTATTTCTGCACAAAAAGAACACCACGGTAGTTCTGCTGAAAACGGCGCCAGTCCGGGTTAGTCCTAACCAAATCATACCAAAATCATGTAAGAATATTATAAACATGGCATGAATGCATCAAAAATTATAGATACGTTGGAGACGTATCACATAGCGTGTTGTTTTATGTTCATAGGCAGTAATTATAAGGAAATGCTAAAGAACCTTGAGGGGCGCAATTTCTTTATTTCATATGGTCAAGCCGTACACTGCGAGGAATGTAAAGAAAAGGTAAGGAGTAAATCGAAAAAGAGCTTCGAGAAGATACACTGCATGTCTGCGTCTCTGTGCTATTTACCAGCCCATCTTTGTCGACGGCGAAGCTGATATGTGCTGCTTGGAGCCACGGACATTCACGAGCTTGATGATATCATCCGTCGAGTCCTTTAAAGAGGTATGTGTCTGCCATTTGGGTGGTTAAAGCCACGTGGGAATGCAATTATTGGCTAGTTATTTGATAGAACCTTGCGTATGTGCAAGCCCGAAGTGTGTCGTTGCTCGGTCTAGCCGATCCCGATGTTTCCATTGTTTTTGCTCGGCAACCTAGGGAATTTTGAGTGCAAACTGATGCACCCTGGGGACGTAATGCCCCTTCCAGGGGAGGTGCGCAAGGAGCCCATACCCCTATTTATGTTGGGGAGTGCCTACCCAAGGTCGGCTGGCGTGGCCTGCGTATGCTTCGATGAACTAGGTGTGCTTGCGCACATGAGCTGCGTGCTCGGACGCCTGCACCTCGGTTGTGAATGCCGCGGTCTGCTCCGCCATCTAGAGAGAGCATTCGGTGTTGCCATTGACTGTAAAAACACCATTTGGTCAAGGGATTTTAAGCTTGAGGTGAGCATAATGTGGGACTACATTGATGCGAGCAAACGCAGTGCACCCTAGAAGCGCGTGGTATCCCTTACGAAAGGGTACAATGTTGAAGATTAATTCCTCGCTCCTGAAGTTCTCGGGTGAACCGAAGACCACCTCCAGTGCATAGTCCCCATGCAGCGAGCTTCGATGCCTGCTATCACACCTTCAAAGGTGGTGGTGTTGGGCTTGTTCCGATTTTATCGATGCCCATCTTTTTGACCATGTCAGCATAAATTAAATTGACGCTGCTACCTCCGCCCATGATAATGCACATCAGATGAAAGTCATAGACGAACGGGTCAAGGACCAACGTCGCCAATCCGCCGTGCCTGATGCTGGTCGAAATGTCAAATGTGATCGAGTAAGATGACCACGGATTGAACTTCAGGGCGATGGGCTCCAATGCCTAGATGTCCCGGAGTGTGCGTTTCCTCTCCCGCTTGGGGATGTGGGTGATGTAGATCATGTTTACGTCCATTAGCTCGTGAGGAAACTGCTTCTGTCCTCCATTATTTGGCCATTGAGGATCATCCTCGTCCTGACCGCGAGGCTAGGCTTTACTATTCCCTTATGTCACCAGTTTGCCAGCTTGTTTGAAGACCCAGCAATTTATGTTAGTGTGGTTTGCTGGTTTGTCCGAGGTACCATGGATTTGGCACGGCCTGCCAAGGATCTTGTCTAGCTGGCTGGGTCCGTACTTGTTACCTTTAAAGGGCTTCCTTTTTAGTCCGAATCTAGGTCTGTTGAACCCTGCATTAACTATGGCGTCCTCTGCATCGCTTCCGCCATTTCTATGCCTGCGCTTATTTTTTATTAGGCTTCGGCTTGCCATTGGTGGCACGAGTCTCCGAGGTGCCCGCCTCACCATTGTGAGTACTGCAGGCCAGTCAACCATCCTCTTTGGCGCAAAAGCGGGTCATGCGCAAGGTGAGGACTACCATGGTCCTCGGCTTATCCTGCAAAAACTGTCGGGCGAGCCATTTATCTCGAATGTTATTTTTGAATGTCGCGGTGGCCTCGGTGTTAGAGAAATCTATAATTTGGTTCTTTTTAGTGAGGAGATTATTCTAAAACTTCAGAGCTGATTCGCCAGATTGCTGGATGACGTGGCTGAGGTCATTGGCATCTGGAGGTCGGACTTAGGTTCCCTGGAAATTGCTCCTCAAGGCATCCTCGAGGGCTTCCCAGCTCCCGATGGAGTGAGGAGGCAGGCTATTTAGCCTATGCCTTGCTGGCCCTTTTAACTTGAGCGGCAGATACTTGATGGCATTTGGTCATCTCCATTAGCCATGTGTATATGTAGGGGGAAATCCTCGATCCATACAGCTGGATCAGTTGTGCATCATATGATTCTAAGTTGATGGGTATGAACCCGTCTAGGAACTAGTGTTCCATACCCTGTCTGTGAAACAGATTGGGTGAGTGGAGCCTCAGTTCTGAGTAGTATCGTGCCGGATATTGGGGGAAATCCGTGCATAGGCTTGGCCCTGTGCTCCGCCGCTTCTGTCCATCCAGGCATCATAGTCGTCAAGTCATGCGGGTTCACGCCTTCTTGATACGTAGATGGACTAAGGCAACGCCCAGTTTTCCTCTATCTGATGTCAAACATCGTGAGGGTTTAAGTAATCAACAGGGTCCTTGCCGTGACGGCATGTAGCTAGTTGGGTGTGGAAATTTCCCCGCACTGGCCTATCACACCGTCTGGGAGGTCGATCTAGCATGTTGGCAATTAGTTCATCAGCGAACTCAAGCAGCAGACGCCTGGGTCGATAAGACTTAGGTGCGCTATGACCTCATTCTTCAAGATGTTCTTCAACCGAGAGTATTTTGACCCACTTGTCGTTTAGTGTATCTTCAATGGCATGCAATTGTTGCTGCTTTCGCTTCATGCTTCGCTCAGTGGCGATGAGGCGCTGCCGAAAGCGTTCTTGCTCAACAGGGTCTTCAAGAACTATAAAGTCCTCGGTACTGAGGCTCCCATCTTCCTAGGATTCCAGCATGTAATTATCGTCAGCCCTTCAAAGAGGTCATTGGGGTCTAGGTCCTCCGGGATTCCTTCAGGGGTGGCGTGACGTTCTAGGGAAGCTTGAAGATCCTCCCCTGGGTCGTCAGGCTCGCCTGCTGCGTGCCACCGTTATCGGCGGTGGCGTTGTTCCCGCTGGGGTCCCGTTGGTGCCTCGTACGCGTCTGCGTCGATGCTTGGATGGGTTTCTATGAGTGTCAACCATGTATACATCTTAAGTAGATGTTGCGGTCCACCTGCCAGTGTTTACCAATGGCAAGTTGTTTTCCGCAGGGCCATCCACATCTTTATCCATGTCAGTGGCCTCGTCGTAGTCTAGCAAATCGGTTAAGTCGTCGACCATGGTGACTAGATGGGTGGGATGTAAATTTCCCGATCATCGGCTTTATGTCCGATCTTGTCATAAATTGGGATCTTGCCATCTAAGATTAATAGGCTCCGGATACAGTCAAGCATCTAGTTCAAGTGTGATAACTCCTCGGAGTTCATGGCCTGGCTTTAGGTGGGGCTAAATCGCAGTACGCCCAGCATATAACTCGGCAAGTTTTCAGCGCGGCGAGGATCCGAGGTGAATTCCAAATCCCACATTGGGGTCTATTCTAAATCCGACATAGTTTCTGAGATGGGGTTGGACAAGTATCCTACCCAAGAGTCAAGAAGAGATCATGTTAGGTTACTCTGGTAGGACCAAGGATAGTGGTACGACATCTTCAAAGGACATCGGTTCCGGAGTCTAGCCTCCACTATCTGATAGACCCTCAACCTAGCCAGCCATCCAGCCTGATAGGACAAGCTCGCCACGAGAGTCTGCCATATATTCTAGGCCTCCAATAGTTATGATCTAACCTAGAGCATAGTTCTCGATGGAAGCCAAATGGCCTGCTGAGTCGACACAAAATATCATGCTACCGAACACAAAAAGAAGGCCAGGGACGTCAACGTTCCCATGGCCGGTGCCGTAGTTGATTAGTAGATGAGCCTTCGGTCCTTCTGGTGATCACACAATGGTACTCTCAATAAACACACTAGTGTTGGTATGAAATCCGGATTACCACGGGGTAGGGGGTCCCGACTTGTGATCTCAGGTCGGTGGTAACAGGAATAGGGGATAAAATGTTTACCCAGGTTCAGGCCCTCTTGATGGAGGTAAAACCCTATTTCCTGCTCTTCTTTATATTGATGGAGATGTATGAAGTATAGAGTTGATCTACCTCGAGATCGTAAGTTGTGTTCTACCTCTAGGGCCAGGTGAATGAAGTTGTCATTCGGTCCCCTCTATGGGCTAAACCCCTTGGCTTATATACACGCCAAGTAGGGCATCTAGGATTACATGGTCAGTATCCAGAGGATCGCATGGAGATGGTGGGAGATATCTTGGAGTATACGTCAAGTCTTCGGCAGGCACAATCTTGATCTCATCTAGGCTTGCAGCTTCCGGAGTCTCCCTTAATGAGAATGTGGGCCCACTGGCCCAACCCGCGGACTATGGGCCGATTGGGTGAGTACCCCCAAGTCCAGGACATCGCTAGATGGTCTTCGGCAAGCTTTTGCCAAAGTTTCACATCTAGCTTTTGACCAGATTAGCAAGAAAACCATGATTCAAACACTTATAATAAAAATAAGGGTAAGGGAATGAGGTCTTAATTCTTACAACCATGTATTAGTGTTGGGATAAAAAATGATATTAGTTTCTGCTCGGGATGACACCCATCAAGAGGTGCTTTGTTCATTCCGAGTGGGGGATGTGTCCAAATAACATATCGACTGGCTCGAGTCCTGCATAAAGAATCTGTTGTCTTGCAGAAGGCCCTATCCGTCTCGCAGGGTCGCCCCGATAATTAAGATACTAATATAAGACAAAAGCTTTGGGAGTTCAATGACTACTCCTCATGAATCCCCAAGCATACTATCACCGGAGTTTGGTATAAAACTTCACGGTCCTCTTGCTCCTACCATCACTGGTGCTCAATCTCCATGATCCTGGGTACCTATAGGGATGAAGATCATGGACAAGAGAAGAGACTCTTCACGAAAAATTCAGACATACGAGACATTGTGTCAAAGACTTCCATTGATACCTTCACCCAATACCTAGGGCTGCAAGGCTCATGCCTCAACCCATACCTTGCCGAACTACTCACACATGGAGATCAGATGCAAGAAAAAATCATTGAAGAAAACGTCTTGAGATTGATCGATTGCAATATGTCTTACAATGCATGCCTTGTGCGATGCACAATTACAAGTATGAACTAGATGAGAGAGCACTATGGTGGTGGAGATGGCTATGAAGGTGAAAATGGTGGTGGCTAGGGTTTGTGGATA
The DNA here is from genome assembly GCF_002162155.2 of Triticum dicoccoides. Lineage (NCBI taxonomy): Eukaryota > Viridiplantae > Streptophyta > Magnoliopsida > Poales > Poaceae > Triticum > Triticum dicoccoides. The sequence continues at coordinate 288,976,010 of NC_041386.1, forward strand.
AAGATGATGATGAATAGGTTGTGGTTGTGCTTGACTCTCCTCCTCTTCCCCCTTTGATTACAGTTCGATGGGTCCTCTTAATAAAAGTTGTTTAGGTGGATGACCCGCCTCGGTTTCCATGCTAAACGACCACTCATGCAAGCGCATGTGGGCGCATGGAACATCGTATTTGGCTCGGGTGGCCTTCCGATGCCTCCTGGTGTTTTATTTCTTCTCTATTTTCCTTCATTTACCTTCTCCCATGTGATTTCTTCCCTTTTTAGCCCATTTCCTACGGAAAAAATATCAAAGAGAGGATTTGTGGAATCATTTGCATTCATTAGTCATTAGGGGAAATATTAGAGTGAAGAACTTTGTTTTAATGAAATATCTCGGTTTAAACAAGGTTTAATTGAGTGTAAAAATATCACTCATCAACTCCCCCAAGATTAAATTTGATCGTCCTCGTGAAACATCGAGAGAAATTCGTAGCATAAGGAAATCGGTTGTTTAAACCGAAATAACAAGAAGGTTTTGGTTCACTTACGATCGGTATGCCTAGATTGCCATCCGCTTCTTGACCTGAAAACTTATCATAGATATACTGGTGCCATGGTTATAGTGCAAGTGTTAGTGAAGTAAAGATAATAAACAAAAAGTTTTTGATCTAGAAGATAGAAACAACATTCCAACACTTTATTTCATTTAATCTAGACAACACTTGCTTTCTGGGAAAGCATGGAAGAGTTTCTTAATATAGAGACATGCAAACATAAGTTATGGAGTAGAAAGCATCACTACTGCAGGATGGTCCTAACGCGATAGTACAATCTGAGACCCTTCGACGAAACTATGTGTGATGCATTAATCACAATCGCTGGTGTAAGAACCGTAAAAAATGATACGAACTCTTTGCGATGGTGCACACATCAAACACAATTCAGATCAAAGTTGCATGTGCGATATGTGGCATACGGTTGGTCCATAAGAACTGTCTGCGAAAAGCATAACAATAGAAATGGTTAGCCATATGAGGGTGTGTGTGATATATGGCTTATAGTTCACTCAGATGAATTGTCTATGATTAGGCAACACAACAGAAACAGTCAGTCCGATCAAGGTGTGTGCAATAGAGGGCATACAGTTCACTCGAATGAACTATTTGCAATGAGCCAAGACAACATAAACGGTTCAACTAAACAAGATGTGCGTGATACGTGACAAATAGGTCCGTAATCAGAAATGTGTGCGAAGACCTAGAGTAACACGAACGATTGCTGCTAATAAGCCGTGTGTGTTGTCGGCAAACGCTTCCTGGTATACAATTGTTAGCAATTGATGAAATCCTCACCGGCGGGTTCCCTAGTTTACACCGTATGCAATGTGATTTGCTATGTCTATAGGAGAACAACATATATAACCAAAATAAACATCCAATTACATAAATGACTATAGAAATCATTCGCACACACCTCAATATATAATTACATGCATTCTAAACTAGGAGAAACGATCATCTAATCATCTACTTCTTTTGACGCTACCACCACTACTCTGCAGCTTGATCCCTCATCTGGGGAAGGACAAAGGCACTTCCTCATGTCAACAATCCTCTTGTACATCTTGTAGCTTGTGTACGCGTGCTTGGCCGCATACTTGACGTGTTCTTCATCCAGTCTCTGCTCGCAGGCACTATGCCAGGCGATCTTGTCCTTCTTTCTCTCATCCTTCATCTTCATGTAGTAGGGGTCGATGATGGAAGAAGCGAGGTCAACCAGAAAGTTCTAATTGTTCTTGGTGCTTCCCCAGACCTTGTAGTGGTCATGGATTTTGACAAGATTCCGGCAGGACAAGCCCGAAACCTCAAGTGATTTTAGGTCATTGGTGGTATACACAGTAGCAAAACTGTAGTCAAGGTTGTTGACAAACCAGGCGAAATGCTCACAATGCCTTGTGGATAGGTGGTAGTGGTAGACGAGGACGTCATGGCGCATGCACAACTTGGCGATGGAAACCTTCTGATCATGCTCGGCACGACCACCGGTGAACTCAAGGTCAAAGACGACCACTTGATACTTGTCCTCAGCAAGCAACTGCTCCATAGTTTGGATGGATCTCGCCACCAAGACCAGCTCATTCGTGTACACCATCGAGAGGTCCTGCCCCCCCACGTGGGTGTCCACTATGTGATGTGTGGGGAATTGCCGCTCGTTGTCATCGTCAGCTGTTGGGAGCGCCATTGGATCCACGGGGAGCGCCATTGGAGCCGTTGGATATCCTCTCTGTATCTGTCATCATAGGTGTGCTTATTGTGTCATGTGGTGCGAGAGATTAAGGTAAATGTTTGATGGAATAAATGGGGGTCGGGCAGCCTGGATTCTCAGCACATCTGCATGGCAATTGTTGTAGCGGGTAACTGCATCGTGGCACCATGCCCAGCGCAAGCACATGCATAATGGCAGCACAAACATACATGATCATGCGCTGGCCCCAAACACTGGCAGTGTGCATGGAGGGATGTGGGCAAAGAATGTGGACGGATGCGAGGGCAAAGCACGCGTGGAGGGACGGGAGCAGAGCGACCCACGGTTGCCTCAACCGCAAGCAACCACATGCGTGGAGTAGTTGAACACACAGGGAATGGTTGTCTACAAGCCGGCTGATAATTATGAGCCAGCGGTATGATGTCAAACTATGTCGCGTTCCACATCACATGGTGGTCCAACAATCATTCACGACGTTGTGTAGAGAGAGCCCGTGTGCTACTACCTCCGTCATGGTTTATTAGTCGCCTTTATATTCTGTCCCAAATTTGACCTTAAATTTGACTAACAAAATGATAATGCATGTTATAAAAAATAATATAATTGGAAACTATGTTCAAATAAGAATCAAGTGATATAATCTTTGGTTACATGCATTCATATTTTATTAGTTAAATCTCTAGTCAAAATTTGGCACAAAAATACAAAGAGGACTTACAAACCAAGACGGAGGCTGTGGGTAATTAAATCGCAAATGTTTTTTTATTAACCGTATCTGTACGTGTCGTTTTGTCCTCCTCTTGCATGTCTTGTCACCCCGCTACCGCAGACGCCTTCGAGCGCAAACTTGAGCACCGCACAAGCGTTCTTTTGGCCGAACGGTGGCTCAAAATGGTGCCAATGAATCATCGATGAGCCTATTCCCACGCAACTGCATAGGTTCCTGCGCATGGCCGCGCAAGCTTCCTGCCCAACTCGGCGAAATGCCCCAAAATCCCAATGCTTACCGGCCTGCTATATAAACCCTCATGGCCAGCGAGTCGTCTGTCGTAATTTCCCCTCCCTCCTAGTAGCTTATCTTGTCTGCTTTTCCCACAATCTCCAATGGCACTGGTCCATCCTTGTTGCTCAGTCAATCTGCCGTCATCAGAGGATAGCCACCTGGGAGACTAGACCACGGAGGTGGCGGAATCCATGGCATAGTGTAGTGAATGTGGCATCCCTGTTGGGTGTGCGCACAACACCCACGACATGCTCCGCCGCCACTGCCCATCGGCAGATGTTGATGGCCGCCATTGTCGCCACCCCATCGTCTACCGCCGTAGCCGCCACACCAACGTCGAAAGCCAAGGCCATTGCCCACTCTGCCACCGCGGCCTTAAGGCAGGAGGTGCCGTCGTGGCTCCCACCCCACTATCGGCCACCTGGCCATCACCCGCTCCGCCGCCGCGGCCCGAAGGCGGGAGGTGGTCGTCATGGCCACCACCTCACCATTGGCCACCATGGCCGCCACTCCATCACTGACCGCCGGGGTGATCACCCACTCCACCACCGCCTCCTGATGGCGGGAGTTGGTAGTGGAGCCCCACATGTGCGTCAGTGACCTTGCGCGCTACATCGAGTTCCTGTGGGAGGAGGAGCGCCTCGTCGAGCATGCAAAGAGTCTTACCGCCGTCGTGGCCGCAGTACATGCAGCAACAGAGGTGTCGAATGAGGAGGTCTACGCGGAGTCCTGCCACTTTGAGAGGGGTCTTCTGGAGCGACAGAGGGCGTTCGAAGTGAGCGTCGCTAAAGGTGCAGCAGCGGTAGGCACCGGATTCCAGTTGTCTAGCTCGTCGATAGGCTCCTCCTCCTCTACCACAAACTAAGCACGCTCGGTAAATGAGAGGCTGCTAGAAGTACTACAAAGCCCCTGCGGAGTTGTAGTAGTATTTAGGGGCTATTTTGTTCAATTCATCTAACTATAGATATGGCTGAACTATACTACATACTTAAAATTAGCTAGTATATATAGTTGAACTAGCTATTTTAGTATGTGGTTGGCAACAATTGGGGAAAAGTTTGGTCAGTTCAGCTGTTGAGTTGAACTATTTGTATAAAGAACGACTGCTTAATCTATGAATGAAATCTGTGCTTACTGAATTTTAGTTGCAAAATTAGATAGTTCTAGTGATTTTTAGCTACAAATTTTGACAAATGCCAGTGTTACAAGGTTGACAAAGGGCAATGTTACTAGATCGACAAATGCCAATCTTTCAAGTTTGACCAATGGCAATATACCCAATATGACAGATGCAAATCATACCAAATTGTCTGTACGAGGTTGCACACGGGTCATCAGAAAAAATCGTCTGCATTAGAGGGATGTACGAATCCTGCGCGCTAGATTTTCACTTGGCTTAGTGGTGAAGGAACCATAGCTCTCACTTTGCATACCGTGTTCATTCTGAATTGTTTGTGACGAAGAGATACACAAATCCTACATAGCAAATTTTCCCTTGGCTTACTGGGGAGGACCATAGCTCTCGCTTTGCATACAGGTGTTCTATCTAAAATGTTTGCGATGAATAGATACACAAATCCTACGCGGCACATTCTCCCTTGGCTTACAGGGGAAGCTCTCGGTTTGCATATGGGTGTTCTATCTAAAACATTTGCGATGAGTGTGTTAAATTTAAAAACCATTGATGATTTTTTAAATCATTTGATAAGTCTGTACATTCGGAGAAAAAAACGCAAGTTTGTTCAAACCATAGGTTTCATTCAGTCACACTTTGACTTTATATTCATATGATCGAGATACAGTATTAAACCCAAAAAAAACTAATTGTGGCGGCGGTGGAGATGGCGTGCCATGCTGGTGTTGTCGTTGTCGTCCTCCAGGACGCCATTGTTGAAGTCTTCAAGCCAGCACAGAATGTTCTTCACATGGAAATCAAAGACCACGTCGTCGCATGATCGACGGGCGGGGCAACGGGAGGACAGCAACTCGCGGCGCTGCAATGTAGCAGCCGACAGCGGTGTCCCATGATGCTGAGGGGGGCGCATGGGCGCGGAGGGTGCAGGCAAACGCACATGCATGGTCAGGGGCGTTGGCGCTTGCATGTACACGAACTCGCGCGGGTCGACGGGGACCTCGCTGATGCATGCAGCTTCCAACACTATGATAGTGCTCGGCGACCAGCCCGTCAATGCTATAGGAATGGTCGCTAGCGCGGACAACGGGATGGGAGCTGGGACGGGCGCCGGGATGGGAGCTGGGACGGGCGCGGGGCCAGCATCCACCGCAGTCAGCTCGTTCATGGCCATGTCCATGAGGCCCCATTCCTCCTTATTTTCTATCTCGTCTGGCTCAGAGTTGATTTCACCAAACTGGAAAACTAGTGTCAGATGATCCTTTTGAGCCATGGCATTGGTGGAGGCCTGTAGGCGGCGGGGGATAGGAGGCGAAGAGTAAGGCCGCCCGTATTAAACATTGGCTACAACGCCATTAATGGAGAGGTTGGGAGCAAGGTGGGCGGCCATGGAAGTCAAAGGGCTCACTTCCGAGTGAGCTTGCACAGCGTACAACTCACACGCTTCCCGATGAGCCTACACATTGGAGGATAGCTTGCACGCCTCCCGGCTAGCCTGCATAGCGGATTGTGCTTGCACGCCTCCCGTCTACTCAAGTAGCTATCCGCATGACACCTCCTAGCCTTTAAAAGTGTGACATGTGGCATCACGTGAATGGTTAGCAGAACACCCATGATTTAAATTATACAGACGTTTGAGATGATAACATGGTAGCTATTTATTTCAAAATGCCTTTGCTGCCTATTGATTCGTGCGCCTTCTCTCAAATTGGACACGAAAAATACCACAGCATGTTGGTGCCATTCCATGAAAGCATGCCAAGTTTCATGATTTTCAGACGAGTTTTGGATTTACTAGGTGTTTGAAGTTCATTCCCATTTCTTGCGTGGGACCAAAGCATGCATGCAAGGACACACATATGATTTTTCAACCCAATTTGCTACAGTAGATCATGTGCCTGTAGTTCAAATTTGAATTATCCACATAAAATGGCTAGAAAACTCGGTTAATGTATAAAAATGTACAAATGAACCCCGAATAAATCCAAATTTAAACATAACACTCATGTTGGTCTATGTTATATCTATAAAAAAATCAAGCCAAGAAGAGGCAACGAATGTCTTTTCGTCCAGAAAGGTGACACACGTTCCCTACCAGAACCATGAGGCTTCTTGTGAGAAGCTTTCGTTTGCGAGAAGTGTATACCAAAACCTGGCCCAAATGGGAAAAAATCACCACAACATGTTGGTTCCATTCCATGATAGCATGCCAAATTCATGAATTTTAGACGAGTTTTGCATTTACTTGATTTTAAAAACAAAGTATCTCAACGTTTACCCGCAAGAGACGGTGCGGAGGTATTTGAAATTCATAACCATTTCTTGCATGGGACCTAAGCATGCACCCAAGGACACACATTTGATTTTTCAACCATTTTTCAGCATTGGAGCATGTACATGTAGTTAAAATTTGAAGTATTCACATAAAATGACAAGAAAACTCAGTTAATGTATAAAATGTCCAAACAAACCCAGAAACATTCCAAATTTTAACACGACATTTCTGTTGGTCTATGTTGCCATTAGAAAAGAAATTGAATGTAAGAATTGGCAATGAATATCCTTTCATCCACTAATTAAGGTAACAAGTTCCGTACCGGAACCATGAGGCTTGTTATGAGATGCTCTGGTGCATGAGAAGCTTATACCCAAACCTGCCACAAATGGGACAATTTTTTACCATAGCATGTTGATGTCGTTCCATGATGTAATGTCAAGTTTTATGAATTTCAGACGAGTTCTGAATTTGATGGAATTTAAAAACCATGTATCTCAATGTTTACGGCCGAGCGACGGTGCCGAGGTGTTTGCAATTCATTCCCATTTCTTGCATGGACCTAAGAAGGCAACCAAGGACAAACATTTGTTTTTTCAACCCATTTTTATGCACTAGAGCATGGGCTTGTAGTTCAAATTTGAATTATGCACATAAATGCCTAGAAAACTTAGTTAATGTATAAAAATGTCTAAACAAACTCGAAAATTTTCAAATTTTAACACGACACTCCTGTTGATCTATGTCACTGCTAGAAAAAATTTGAAAGCAAGAAGAAGCAACAAATATCGTTTCGTCCACAAATGTGACACGTTCCCTACCGGAACCATGATGCTTCTTATGAGAAGCTCTGGTTCGTGAGAAGATTATACCAAGACCTACCCCAAATGGGACAATTTTTTTACCATCCCGTATTGGTATTGTTCCATGACAACATGCCAAGTTTCATGAATTTCAGACGAGTTTTGGATTTACTAGAATTTAAAAACCATGCATCTCAATGTTTGCGGTCGAGCGACGCTACCGAGGTTTTTGAAATTCATTCCCATCTCTTGCATGGGACCTAAGCGTGCACCTAAGGACACACATTTGATTTTTCAACCCATTTTTTGCAGTAGAACATGTGCATGTAGTTCAAATTTGAATTATGCACATAAAATTCCTAGAAAACTCAGCTAATGTATAAAAATGTCCAAACGAACCCCAAAAATTGCAAAATTTAACACAACACTCACGTTCTTCTACGTTGACACTAGAAAAAATTTGAAAGCAAGAAGAGGCAGTGAATATTGTTTCGTCCACAAATGTGACACATTCCATACCGGAACCATGAGGCTTCTTGTGAGAAGCTCTAGTTTGTGAGAAACTTATACCAAAACCTGCCCCAAATGTGACATTTTTTTACCACAACATGTTGTTGTCATTCCATGATAGCATGCCAACTTTCATGAATTTCAGACAAGTTTTGGATTTACTAGAATTTCAAAACCAAGTATCTGAATGTTTGCCGGCGATCCACAGTGCCGAGGTATTCAAAGTCCATTCCCATTCCTTGCATGGGACCTAATCATGCATGCAAGGACACACATATGATTTTTCAACCCAGTTTTCTGTACTCAAGCATGTGCATGTAGTTCAAATTTCAATTATGCACATATAAAGCCTAGAAAACTCGGTTAATGTATAAAAATGTAAAAAAGAACACTGAATAATTCCAATATTTTTGACGACACACCTATAGTTGCATGTTCACTTTAGATAAAAGTTCTAGCAATTCAAAAACCCTCCTTTGCCACTGTGATCCCATCATGTATTTAGTCAAAAGTGAACTGCAAGTCAGGCCAATCTGCGAATCAAGCGGGATGCCGTCAAACAAAGAATTTTTTGTATGCTAAAGATACCGGTTCAATATGTCATTTCCGAAACCGAGGACCACACCGATGGGAGGACAACTCAAGCACCTTTAATACTTTGCGTGCATTCTTCGCTTATAAATTTAGCCAAGATCCATATCAAGCTGAAAATCAAGTAGATCACACATAGTCTATTATCACCAACTGTCTGAGATGCAGTACAAAATATGTTGGGAGCACCATTGGAGTAGTATATGGCTTGCGTGAGAAGGTGCGTTGGCTACAGTCCACAGTCGGCGCGTCAAGCACACTAGCTCGCTCCCCAAATATCATTTCACTATTCAATCATCTTCGGTCAAAGATGGGAGCATGGACCCGCGTCGTAAGGGCAACTTCGGCAGCCCACTTCGGTGAGAGCGCGGCCGCAGACGCCATGAGCGTGCTAACAACTTGCGTGAGCGCCGCCGCAATGTACGACTAGGCAACCAAGGCAGCCCAAATTACCAATGTTGCTGCTTAGGTGGCGGCAAAAACATCTTTGACGGGGATAGCAACTGGCGAGAGCGGCACAAGAGTTGTCCATCCCACAGGGGCGGCCTTAGCCCTGATGGAGGCCGCCCACAACCATGTTGAGACCGCCCACGACTATGTCGAGGCCGTGCACGCCCAGCTCCTGGCGGTCACCGCACAAATCACACAAAGCTTCTTTAACAATAGTCGGCAACCCACGGTCGAAGAGTTGGCAATCGTCAGGAGTGTTCGAGGAGTCGTTCCTTCGTTCGTGGCATACTTTCCACGATGGAGCCTGTCCAAACCTAGACTGCAGTTGCCCACGCCCAGCTCGCGGTGGTCTTTTCCAAAGAGAACGCGGATGCGGATGGCAAGATGCTTGCCGAGTATGGTGGGATGGATGCTATGGAGCCCCTTCCCCATGAGATCGTCGGGTGCGAGCTGTAGATGGAGGAGCCGGTGGAGATCGACGAGCACTTGCCAGAGTAGTACTCTTTGTTTAGAGCGTCGGTCTTTAATTTTTTAGAGTAATGTTTAGGTCACCAAGCTCTATTTAATTGCTAAACTTGCTTGATTAAGAAGTGTGGGTGTGCTGTAGGTTCTGGTGCGTACCCTAATTATGCAATGACCTGGATGGCCACTGAAACCAGGAAAATTCAGACCAAAATTTGCATGTTCAAACTCATCACACACAGGGTAAGCTATATGAATTGTTTGTGATGTTCACATATCGTACACAATACTGAATAAGGGCCCATGTCTGATGATAGTTTGCGCGCTAGTTTTTTGCTTCCCTAACCCAAAATTTACGGCTTTCCTTTCCAAGTTCAAACCCTCACTGATTGCTTGTAGAGCCGCCTCCTCGCCGACGACCCTCCTTCACATTGCTCGGGCTCTTCAATCTTGGCAGGTAATCCACACCCAACCCCCATCCTCCTCCTTCTAGACCCCACATGCCCCGACCATCGGCACGACACGTTCCACCCAACTCACCGACCCATCCTCCAAATAAGCGCTGCCCTAAGCCATGGTGCATGCAGTATAGCCAGGCACTCCAGGAGCTTTTGTCAATGGAAAAGCAAATCACGTCCGCACACGCAGATGAGGTCGCTATGGCTGCCATTCATGTCGATCCACAGCACACCCACACGTGTTGATGCCACCACGCGGTTGGTTGCTTTAGACGACGGTTCATGGCATTTTCTTGAGGTCACCGTCGATGCCTTCCACGAAGACTACGCGACGTTTTCTTAGCATGCCCATGCTAACCTCAACTCGAGACCCATCAGGTAGGTGTCCGGAGCGGCTCAAGCAACTTACCAGTGCGAGGAGGGCACCGACGATGTGGAGGCCTCGCCCTCTTCCAATTCCAAGGAGCCAATCATCATCGATATCTCCGGCAATGAGGAGTAGCTTGTCTTATTATCTCACTATAAGGGCCTATGTTTAGTTAGCTAGCTAGGCTTGTCGGATCTTGGGTTCCAGCAAACCCTTGAGGTTCGAACACTGGGGTGCGTGCGAAGGCTTTCTCCCTATCGATCCACGCCCTAGCTCTCTAAGATCTCACAGACAAACTCAACAAACTAACAACACAGAAAGACACAAGATTTATACTGGTCCGGGCCACCATCGTGGTGTAATACCCTACTCCAGTGTGGTGGTGGTGGATTGCCTCTTGGGCTGATGAAGAAGAGTTACAAGAGGAAGAACCGCCTCCTGAGGTTGAGGAGTTCTTGTGTTTTGCGGACTTGTGATGAGGCTGATCCTCACTTGTCTCTCGTCCCCTTCCTTGTCATTAGGCCCCCCTCAATGTAGTGGCTAGTTCTACTTATATAGCCCCTGGTCCTCTCCCCAAATATTGAGCGGGAAGGGAGCCAACAACTGCCAATTTGAAAGGGGACAACTAGTACAAGTTATCCTGACAAAAGGTGGTCTTCGCCTGCCAAAGGCTCTGGTGGTGACGCGGCCTTGGGCTCCATGGTGACCTCCATCCTGTTGTTCTTTTGGTCTTGGTCTTGTTGCACCAATATGGAAACCTTTTCCTGATGGCTCGGTACTCTGCGCCTGCACTTGCCCCCTTGGTAACAAAGAGGAAACAAGGACACTGCGCGCGCTGGCGCCCACTTGGCACCCGCCTGGTCTCGATCGTCATGGCTCACCTCACGAGGACCTCGCTAGGTTTTCCCTGCATTGATCTCTCCGCCCCTCGCGAGCCTGCCTGGCGAGGCTGCTCCAGAGGAGGTCTTGCGACTTCCGCCTCGTGAGACTTGGCCCCTCGTGAGTGTCTTGAATGCCTTGTCGATGAAGATGGGCCGCACAGACCTGCTAGCCCAGCCACGGCGTGGGCTGCAGGCAGGCAAGTCTGGGGACCCCCATTCCCAGGACGTCGACAGTAGACCCCGGGCCCAAGGTGCGCTCGGGCTTGGCTTCAAGGCGAAGTCAAAGGGTCAAGCGCGAAGCTCCGCGGGCCCCCAAAGCCTGCGGCCTCGGTTGACGCGTGGCAGTTGATTGGATGTGGGCGTCTCCGCTTCCCCACGCTGCCTTTGAACCCACCTGGTTATGCAGCCCTCGCAACCTACGCAGTTATTCTCCCATTGCCCACGCCTTGCTTCCATAGTCCTTCTGCTTCCTCGAGACTCTGCCCCTCCTCTCGAATCTGACCTGCACTCCGCCTGCTTCATCGCCATGGCGCCGAAACAAGCTGACAAGGGGAAGAAGCCACTATCTCTGCCAAGTGCGCCTCCAGCCGCTGAGCCTATAGTCGGTCGATCCTTGGTGCTCAACGACAAGGCCATGGACAAGGTGCGCCCAATGCTTGCCACCAGCTTCAACAAGTGGGGGAGATGGTGGCTTGGCCCGCGTCTCGCGCTCGCATCGCTCGGACGGTCACCGATGTCCCAATCTTCATCGACGCCCTTTGGGCAGGCCTGATTCCCCCTTTCTCTGCCTTCTTCAACGCAGTGCTCGAACACTACCAGATCCATATGCTGCATCTCGACACCCAATCCGTGACTCTCCTTGCCGTCTTCGCCTTTGTGTGCGAGGCCATGGTGGGCATCCCTCCCTCTGTGGCCCTTCTCCGCCATTTCTTCTCATTGCATCTGACCGATCCCTGATAAAGCTCGGGGTGCGTGAGCTTCCAGGCCGTGGCCGCTACGGCGGGCACGGGGATCGACTTCGAGCTTCCTCCCTCTACGAGAGAGTTTTGGACATGGTGGGTATTTGTCGACGTTGGTGTGCTCAGCCCCCTGCTCCACAGCGCGTCAGCGCCCGCCGTTCCCCACTCTGGCTGGGGCCATGAGAGGCTCGAGAGCCCCCATCTTGCTCCTGTCTAGTTCTGGCTAAGGATGTTGAAGGATCATGGCGTGACTGCACCGATGGTGGTGAGGGAGTTTATTAGGCGTTGGGTTGCTCCGCTTCAAAGGAATTCTCGCCCGATGTGGACCTTCCTCAACAGTCAGGACCACATGAGGTTTCAGGAGTCCGGGCCCCCCCTTGCGGCGCGACAAACGGTGCTCAAGGTCCTGACAGGTGTCCCTCCATCGGACGATTTGCCTGGGAAGAACTGTCTTCTGTACCGCTGCGGGAACAAGGCTGAATTCACGAAGAGCATGCCTCCCTTTGAAGAGTGGGGGCTGCGTCCAGCCGGCCTGGTGGGGTCCCGCGAGAACCCTACCAGCGTGGTTCCCCCCTCCGTCGTTGACGCCGGGCTCGCTCCGAATGTGGGTGCAGGGGGACGAGCGCCGACGGAGGCTGGCGGCACGAGTGCTGAGGTATGGACGCCGCCCGGGGCTCCCGAGGCGTCGTCCTCAGTGTCCCGTGATTCTGGAATGCCGGTTGCTAAGGCGACGCAGCACGCGGCTCCCGAGGCCGAAACTCCGGGGACCTCGGGAGGTTGCGGTGAAAGGGCGCCCGACTGTTCTTCGCAGCCGGGCACCACTGAAGTCGTTCTCCCGAGCACTTCTCCGGCTTCACCCCGCACTGGCCGCCACGTTCAATGCTTCGGTCGGCTTTGCATGGACTTCGAGGAGCTCCGCAAAAGGAAAGGATCTCCGAGCAGCAGTGGTATCTTCGGGCCGTTGAAGCGATGAAAGTACATCACCATCGACGAGTAAGTACCTTATTTCGGTGATCTTCTGTGAGCCGTCTTCCCTTGCTGACGGTTGTTCCCCCAAGACTCCTTCTGCGGGGGCCGTGAAATCTCCTGAGAAGCAGCTCCCTCTCGTCCTGCCACACCCGCCAAGCTCCAGCGCCGCGGGTTCGGGTGCCGCCCGCGACGTGGGGTCAACCATGGGAGTTGGTTCGTTGTCAAGGCGCCCCGAGCTCGCGCCTTCTCCGTCCTTCCTCCACGGTCTCGCTCGGAGCACAATAGGTGTGCCAAGCGCTCCAACTAGTCTCGGTTGGCAGCTGGCTGGCCTCGACCCTGGGGTCTTCTTCAAGCAGTGGGCCTTTCTTGGCTCGGGCCCCTCGTGAGGGCCGGCTGGCACCCGAGGCTGCGCCAGGCCCCAGCCCCTGCTGAGAGGGGGCGCGCCGCGTCGGGCGCCAACCACAGCCCCCGTGGCGGAGGGTGAAATGGGCCCTGCGCTCGAGTTCGAGCGCGAGCGGAGCGTCGTTCTCCATGAGCTCTTCAAGGAGGCGACGGACGTGATGAACCAACTCGGCGAAGAACTTGAGGGTGTTGACGCGCGCCTTGAGGCCGAGGGTCTTTGGTTGGCGGAGGAGTGGCACAAGCTGAAAGTGGCCATCAACCTCGGGCATCACCAGCGCGAGCTAGAGAACGTGAAGGCCGAGGCCTCCGTCATGGTCTCCCGTGAGGACTTCTCCCGGGCTCTAGAGGATGCTCGTGAAGCTGACCGCCATCACGAGGCTATGGAGAAGCGCGCGTGGGAGCTCCACGCCTGGAGTGCGTCCCTTGAGCAGCAAGTGGAGGCGCACCAGGCCGCCCTCGCGACACTAAGGGGGACGCCTGCCGAGGAAGATGAGGTCCGGAAGCGCGAGAAGGCGTTGGCTCTGGAAGCCGTGGAGCGCAGCCTCGAGCTCGAGCAACTGGAGATGAGGGAGCATCAGGTTGCCCAAGCGGAGAATGCCGTTGGGGCTCGTGAGGCCCGAGTCCAGGAGGAAGTCGACCGCCGGGTGGCCGAGGTTCGCGCGGATCTTGAAGGTAAGCGTGTCTTGGAGCCGAAGCTTGCGGGAACTGGGGCAGCGGGCAGGACCACCGCTCCCCGGCCCAGGTCGGATGAGGCGGAGAGGCGTGAGGAGACCATGGCGACCGCCCTGGTCACGGCGCAGGCGGACTTGGCCTCTGCCCGCGCCGAGCTTCTCTCTCTTCGGAGGCGGGTTGATGACGCCGAGGCCATCGCGCTGCAGAACAGGGAGGAGGTGCTTCAACGGCGGACGCTGCAGCGCGAGCACGCCCCTGCTACCTCTTGAGCATGCGTTGTATTTCACCGAAGAGGAAAGGATGATGCAGCAGAGTAGCGTAAGTATTTCCCTCAGTTTTTGAGAACGAAGGTATCAATCCAGTAGGAGGCCACGCTCAAGTCCCTCGTACCTGCACAAAACGATAGCTACTCGCAACCAACGCGATTAGGGGTTGTCAATCCCTTCACGGTCACTTACGAGAGTGAGATCTGATAGATATAATATTTTTGGTATTTTTGGTATAGAGATGCAAAGTGAAAAGTAAAAGGCAAAGTAAAAAGCAAAGCAAGATTAAAGTATGGAGATTGATATGATGAAATAGACCCAGGGGCCATAGGTTTCACTAGTGGCTTCTCTCAAGAGCATAAGTATTCTACGGTGGGTGAACAAATTACTGTTGAGCAATTGACAGAATTGAGCATAGTTATGAGAATATCTAGGCATGATCATGTATATAGGCATCACGTCCGTGACAAGTAGACCGAAATGATTCTGCATCTACTACTATTACTCCACTCATCGACCGCTATCCAGCATGCATCTAGAGTATTAAGTTAAAACAGAGTAACATTTTAAGCAAGATGACATGATGTAGAGAGATAAATTCATGCAATATGAAATAAACCCCATCTTGTTATCCTCGATGGCAACGATGCAATAGGTGCCTTGCTGCCCCTTCTGTCACTAGGAAAGGACACCGTAAGATCGAACCCAAAGCTAAGCACTTCTCCCATGGCAAGAACTACCAATCTAGTTGGCCAAACCAAAAGGATAAATCGAAGGGACTTGCAAATATAACCAATCATACATAAAAGAATTCAGGGAAGATTCAAATATTATTCATAGATAGACTTGATCATAAACCCACAATTCATCGATCTCAACAAACACACCGCAAAAAGAGGAAGATTACATCGAATTGATCTCCACAAGAGAGGGGGAGAACTTTGTATTGAGATTCAAAAAGAGAGAAGAAGCCATCTAGCTACTAACTATGGACCCGAAGGTCTGAGGTAAACTACTCACACTTCATCGGAGATGCTATGATGATGTAGAAGCCCTCCGTGATGACGGCCCTCTCCGGTGGAGCTCTGGAACAGGCCCCAAGATGGGATCTCATGGATACAGAAAGTTGCGACGGTGGAATTAGGTTTTTGGCTCCCCTTCTGTTCGTTTGGGGGTACGTAGGTATATATAGGAGGAAGAAGTACGTCAGTGGAGCTTTAGTGGGCCCACGAGGGTGGGGGCGCGCCTAGGGGTATAGGGCGCGCCTGCCTACCTCGTGCCCACCTCGGTGCTTCCTTGGCGTAGGGTCCAAGTCTCCTGGGTCATATTCGGGAAGAAAATCACGTTCCAGAAATGTTTATTCCGTTTGGACTCCGTTTGATATTTTGTTTCTTCGAAACACTAGAATAGGAAAAAAACAGCAATTCTGGGCTGGGCCTCCGGTTAATAGGTTAGTCCCAAAAATAATATAAAAGTGGAAAATAAACCCAATATAGTCCAAAACAGTAGATAATATAGCATGGAGCAATCAAAAATTATAGATACGTTGGAGACGTATCAGGCATCCCCAAGCTTAATTCCTGCTCGTCCTCGAGTAGGTAAATGATAAAAAGAGAACTTTTGATGCGGAGTGCTACTTGGCATAATTTCAATGCAAATCTTCTTAATTGTGATATGAATATTCAGATTCGAAAGATTCAAGACAATAGTTTATATTGACATAAAAATAATAATACTTCAAGCATACTAACAAAGCAATTCATGTCTTCTCAAAATAACATGGCCAAAGAAAGTTATCCCTACAAAATCATATAGTCTGGCTATGCTCTATCTTCACCAAACAAAGTATTTAAATCATGCACAACCCCGATGACAAGCCAAGCAATTGTTTCATACTCTAACTTTTTCAAAACTTTTTCAATATTCACGCAATACATGAGCGTGAGCCATGGATATAGCACTATATGGGGAATAGAATGGTGGTTGTGGAGAAGACAAAAAGAGGGGAAGATAGTCTCACATCAACTAGGCGTATCAACGGGCTATGGAGATGCCCATCAATAGATATCAATGTGAGTGAGTAGGGATTGCCATGCAACGGATGCACTAGAGCTATAAGTATATTAAAGCTCATCAAAAGAAACTAAGTGGGTGTGCATCCAACTTGCTTGCTCACGAAGACCTAGGGCATTTTGAGGAAGCCCATCATTGGAATATACAAGCAAGTTCTATAATGTAAAATTCCCACTAGTATATGAAAGTGACATAACAAGAGACTCTCTATCATGAAGATCATGGTGCTACCTTGAAGCACAAGTGTGGTAAAAGGATAGTAACATTGTCCCTTCTCTCTTTTTCTCTCATTTTTTTATTTGGGCCTTTTCTCTTTTTTTATGGCCTCTTTTTTTTCTCTTTTTTTCGTCCGCACTCTCATCCCGACTTATGGGGGAATCATAGTCTCCATCATTCTTTCCTCACTTGGGACAATGCTCTAAAAATGATGATCATCACACTTTTATTTTTCTTACAACTCAACAACTCATACTTAGAACAAAATATGACTCTATATGAATGCCTCCAGCGGTGTACCAGGATATGCAATAACTCAAGAGTGACATGTATGAAAGAATTATGAACGGTGGCTTTGCCACAAATACGATTTCTACTACATGATCATGCTAGCAATATGACAATGATGGAGCGTGTCATAATAAATGGAACAGTGGAAAGTTGCATGGCAATATATCTCGGAATCGCTATGGAAATGCCATGATAGGTAGGTATGGTGGCTGTTTTGAGGAAGGTATATGGTAGGTGTATGATGAGGACATCAATACCATTGTTACACCCACAGCCCCTACTACTACCTATACTGGACCAATTACTAGAGCTCGCGCATGCCAATTAAATTATCAGGTACTTTCGTTTCTTGGTAATGATTCTAATGTTCATGAGAATATGATGCTACCTAAATTGGATACATTTGTTTTTCTTACAAATGAAGGGCCTGGCATGGATAAGAGTGATGAACATTGGAGCAAGAACAAGCATGGAGTTGATGGCATGCGCAAGGGGAACAAGAACGGAGTTACAAGTGATGATTTCAGGACATTGAAGCCACCATACTGAGTGCATGAAGCCTTGGATGAAATATACAAGATGCCACTTCATAAACTTCGTCCAGAGGCTATTCTAGGTGTTGCGTCACCTTATTATTGGGCCAGGCCCATGTAATTTCGAAATACATAAGTATAGGCTGTTTTTAGAGTCCATATGTGTGGGGAAACAAGAGATAGGGTTGGTTTCGGACCCCTTCCCCAAGGGCCACGAAATTCCCCCCTCTTCCTCCATATATACAGCCCTTAGGGCACCGTCTAGACTTTGGGTTCTGTTTAGATCAAAAGTTCGCCACAGTTGCAACTTCGCGTACTTCGTTTGTGTTCAACGACCAGAACAAGGCGTCACAGAACCCCACCTTGATCAATAAAGCTTTCCTCTTATATTCGCCATATCCAGATTGCAATCTTAGTTTCTTGCTTGTTCTTCGTTTGCCTGCAGGAAACAGACCTTCGTGGTCAGGTTGATCGTGCTCCTACGTGGTCAATAACCTCTCGGAGTTGGTTTAGCGATTTCTAAGGCGCAACGTCCTCGCACTTTCGTAGTCGGATCGTCAAAGTCGATTTCCTCCAAAACGATAGCCACCATCTCATCGAAAGATGGGACACCTTTGCCTCTATCAAGTGGTATCAGATTTCCAGGTTGCTCGGTGAGATTTTACAGTTTTTCATAGTTTAGATCGAGTCTGTTCTTCATACCTATAGTCCACGAAAAAGCCAAAAAAATTAGGGTTAGTTCATCCCATCCGAACCAATCTGATCCTTTGCATAATCTTTTCTGTATTTGCTTTGTTGAATTTGCGGTTGCATCATCGTGTCAAGTTGCTGGTTTCAGCAAATGATGAGCGGATATGTGCAAGATGTGCTAAACAGATTTGACGAGGCCATGGAGAAGATATATGGCATGGAGAAGACGTTTGAAACAAAGCTCGATAACAAGTTTGCTGAATTGCTTTCACGTTTTCCACCACCACCACCGGCTGCACCTACTGCACCTCTGCAACAACAACAACAACGACTACCTCCACGTCGGGAAACAGCCCTCCGTCGAGCAAGTCGTGTCCCTCTTCAACCTGGCCAAACTGCTGGTGCTGCTGTTGATACTTCTGTGGCTCCTACTGCTGATGTGGATGAGGATGATTATGTGGGGGATTACGAGGATGAGGTTGATCAAAATCAGAACTACGTGCAACCACCAGCACCACAACCACCAGGTCGTCCACATGCAAATACTGGCAATGTTAGGGATCCCCCTCAGGTACGAGATCATGACCATCTCCCTAAACTAAAATTGAATATTCCACCATTGAGGGTAGATATGTTCCTGATATATATCTTACTTGGGAGTTAGAAACTGAACAACAATTTACATGTTTACAATATCCTGAGGAGAGATGTGTTCCTGCTGCTGTTTGTGCTTTCACTAGCTTTGCATGTGTTTGGTGGTCTGAACATTGTCGATTAAATCCTGTTCCAGCTACTTGGGCTGCTTCGAAAACTGATATGCGTACTCGTTGGGTTCCACCATATTATCAACGTGAATTACTTTAAAAATTGCAGTGCTTAAGACAAGGAAAAAATTCGGTAGGAGAATATTATCAGGAATTAGAAACTGGCTTGATTAGATGTGGTATTGTTGAGGAGAATGAAGCTATGCTTGCACGTTTTCTGGGTGGATTAAATAGAGAGATTCAGACCATTCTAGACTATAAGGATTATAATAATATCACTCGTTTATTCCATCTTGCTTGTAAAGCTAAACATGAAGTGCAGGATCAACAGGCATTGGCGCGGACTAACTTTTCTGCAGGTCGACCTTCATCATGGACACCACGTGCATCATCTACTTCCACACGTTCTGCTACACCGACACCTCCGTCGGCTGCCACCCCCAACCGTGATACAATAAAGCAGGCACAATCACCACTATCTGCCAAGAGCACACCTTCTGGGCCTGCAAAAATTTCTTCTTCATCCATGGCATCAACAAGGCAAACACATGATATTATTTGTCGATGTTGCAAGGGTGGAGGTCATTATGTGAGAGAATGCCCATCTAAGCGTGTGATGATTGTTACTGAGGATGGTGGGTATGAGTCTGCTAGTGACTATGATGAGGATACTTTGGCTCTTATTACACATGAAGAACACGGTGGAGATGATTCTGATCATGAGACGCAATACATGGCTGCTGAAGATGTTGACAGGTATGAATGTTTAGTTGCTCAACGTGTTTTGAGTGTGCAGGTTACACAAGCTGAGAAAAATCAGAGGCATAATTTGTTCCATACAAAGGAGTTGTGAAGGAACGTTCTATTCGCGTCATCATAGATTGAGGGAGATGCAACAACTTGGCTAGCATGGAGATGGTGGAGAAGCTATCTCTCACCACAAGACTACATCCACATCCTTACTACATCCAATGGTTCAACAACAGCGGCAAGGTTAAGGTAACACATACTGTTCGTGTGCATTTTAGTATCTCTACATATGTTGATTATGTTGATTGTGATGTGGTACCTATGCAAGCATGTTCCTTATTACTTGGTAGACCATGGCAATTTGATAAAAATTCTGTACACCATGGTAGAAACAATCAGTATACTCTTGTTCATAAGGATAAAAATATTACTTTGCTTCCTATGACTCCTGATTC
This sequence comes from Triticum dicoccoides, assembly GCF_002162155.2. Classification (NCBI taxonomy): domain Eukaryota; kingdom Viridiplantae; phylum Streptophyta; class Magnoliopsida; order Poales; family Poaceae; genus Triticum; species Triticum dicoccoides. Next base: position 288,996,225 of record NC_041386.1, read on the forward strand.
CATTTTGAAATATGATATTAATTGAGCTAATAAAGCAAAACAGGAGAAAAATAAGAGTGAAAGTCAGATTGTGGCAGAAGAATTTGAGCAACAAATGAAGCCTAATAATAAACCATCTGCTATTGCTTCAGAAATTAAATTGAAAAGTGCATGTTTACTTGCCACCAAATCTGATATTGATGGGCTAGATTCTAGCAAATCTGTTTGCTATGCTTTTGTGTGCAAAGAGGCATTATTTTCATTCGAGGACGTGCCTTCCTCTTTGCCCCCTGCTGTCACTAACATTTTACAGGAGTTCGCTGACGTCTTCCCACAAGACGTGCCACCGGGATTACCACCTATTCGAGGGATTGAGCATCAAATTGACTTAATTCCCGGTGCATCGCTACCCAACCGTGCACCATACCGTACCAATCGAGAGGATACGAAGGAGATTATGCGTCAAGTACAGGAGCTGCTCGACAAAGGTTATATACGCGAATCTCTTAGTCCTTGTGCTATTCCTACTATACTAGTGCCTAAAAAGGATGGTATGTCGCGTATGTGTGTTGATTGTAGAGGCATTAATAATATTACTATTTGTTATTGTCATCCTATTCCTAGGCTAGATGATATGCTTGATGAATTGAGTGGCTCTACAATATTCCCCAAAGTTGATTTGCGTAGTGGATACCATCAAACTCGTATGAAATTGGGAGATGAATGGAAAACAGCATTTAAAACTAAGTTTGGTTTATATGAGTGGTTAGTCATGCCTTTTGGGTTAACTAATGCACCTAGTACTTTCATGAGACTAATGAACGAAGTTTTACGTGCTTTCATTGGACGATTTGTGGTAGTCTATTTTGATGATATACTGATTTATAGCAAATCTTTGGAAGAACATTTGGAACATTTACGTGCTGTTTTTAATGCTCTACGTGATGCACGTTTGTTTGGTAACCTTGGGAAGTGCACCTTTTGCACCGACCGAGTATCTTTTCTTGGCTATGTTGTTACTCCACGGGGAATTGAAGTTGATAAAGCCAAGATTCAAGCTATTGAGAGTTGGCCGCATCCCAAAACGGTCACACAAGTGAGGAGTTTTCTTGGATTCGCTGGTTTCTATAGGCGTTTTGTGAGAGATTTTAGCACCATTGCTGCACCTCTCAATGAGCTTACAAAGAAGGATGTGCCTTTTGTTTGGGGTACCGCATAAGAAGAAGCCTTCACGGTATTGAAAGATAAGTTGACACATGCTCCTTTACTCCAACTTCCTGACTTTAATAAGACTTTTGAGCTTGAATGTGATGCTAGTGGAATTGGATTAGGAGGTGTGTTATTACAAGATGGCAAACCTGTTGCATACTTTTCTGAAAAATTGAGTGGGCCTAGTCTGAACTATTCTACTTATGATAAAGAATTGTATGCTCTTGTTTGGACTTTAGAGACATGGCAACATTATTTATGGCCCAAAGAATTTGTTATACATTCTGATCATGAATCTTTGAAACATATTAGAAGTCAAGCTAAACTGACTCGTAGACATGCTAAATGGGTTCAATTCATTGAGACTTTCCCTTATGTCATTAAACACAAGAAGGGTAAAGAAAATCTTATTGCCGATGCTTTGTCTCGTCGCTATACTATGCTTTCACAACTTGACTTCAAAAATTTTGGTTTGGAGACCATCAAAGATCAATATGTCCATGATGCTGATTTTAAAGATGCAATGCAAAATTCTAAAGAAGGAAGAACATGGAACAAGTTCGTTATTAATGATGGCTTTGTGTTCCGTGCTAACTAGCTATGCATTCCTGCTAGCTCTGTTCGTCTTTTGTTGTTGCAGGAGGCGCATGGAGGAGGATTAATGGGACACTTTGGCATGAAGAAGATGGAGGACGTACTTGCTACACATTTGTTTTGCCCAAAGATGAGACCGGATGTTGAGCGTTTTGTTGCTCCCTGCACTACATGTCAAAAAGCTAAGTCAGGACTCAATCCTCATGGGTTATATATGCCTTTACCTGTGCCTAGTGTTCCTTGGGAGGATATATCTATGGACTTTGTTTTAGGTTTACCTCGAACAAAGAAGGGGAGGGATAGCATATTATTTGTCATGGATAGATTCGCGAAAATGGCACACTTTATACCATGTCATAAAAGCGATGATGTTGTTAATGTTGCTGATTTGTTCTTTCGTGAAATTATTCGCTTGCATGGTGTGCCAAATACTATTGTTTTAGATCGTGATACTAAATTTCTTAGCCACTTTTGGAGATGTTTATGGGCTAAGTTGGGGACTAAACTGCTTTTTAGTACTACTTGTCACCCCCAAACGGATGGTCAAACTGAAGTAGTCAATAGAACATTGTCTACTATGCTTAGGGATGTTTTGAAGAATAATAAGAAAATGTGGGAAGAATGCATGCCTCATATTGAATTTGCTTATAATCGTTCGTTGCATTCTACTACTAAGATGTGCCCTTTTGAAATTGTGTATGGTTCCCTACCTCATGCACCCTTTGATTTGTTGCCTCTTCCATCTTCGGAGAAGGTTAATTTTGATGCTAAACAACGGGCTGAATTGATCTTAGAAATTCATGAGTTAACTAAGGACAACATTGAGCGTATGAATGCTAAATATAAACTTGCTGGAGATAAGGGTAGAAAACATGTTGTCTTTGCACCTGGAGATCTTGTTTGGTTACATTTGCGTAAGGATAGGTTTTCTAATTTGCGCAAATCAAAGCTAATGCCACGTGCTAATGGTCCTTTTAAGGTGTTAGAGAAAATAAATGATAATGCATATAAACTTGAGCTGCCTGTAGATGTTGGGGTTAGTCCCACTTTTAACATTGCAGATTTGAAGCCTTATTTGGGTGAGGAAGATGAGCTTCCATTGAGGACAACTTCATTTCAAGAAGGAGAGGATGATGAGGACATCAATACCATTATTACATCCACAGCCCCTACTACTACCTATACTGGACCAATTACTAGAGCTCGCGGACGCCAATTAAATTATCAGGTACTTTCGTTTCTTGGTAATGATTCTAATGTTCATGAGAATATGATGCTGCATCAATTGGATACATTTGTTTTGCTTACAAATGAAGGGCCTGGCATGGATAAGAGTGATGAACATTGGAGCAAGAACAAGCATGGAGTTGATGGCATGCGCAAGGGGAACAAGAAAGGAGTTACAAGTGATGATTTCAGGACATTGAAGCCACCATAATGAGTGCATGAAGCCTTGGATGAAATATACAAGATGCCACTTCATAAACTTCGTCCAGAGGCTATTCTAGGTGCTACGTCACCTTATTATTGGGCCAGGCCCATGTAATTTCGAAATACATAAGTATAGGCTGTTTTAGAGTCTGTATGTGTGGGGAAACAAGAGATAGGGTTGGTTTCGGACCCCTTCCCCAAGGACCACGAAATTCCCCCCCTCTTCCTCCATATATACATACCTTAGGGCACCGTTTAGACTTTGAGTTTTGTTTAGATCAAAAGTTCACCATACTTGCAACTTCGCCTACTTCGTTTGTGTTCAACGACCAGACCAAGGCGTCACAGAACCCCACCTTGATCAATAAAGATTTCGTCTTATATTCGCAATATCCAGATTGCAATCTTAGTTTCTTGCTTGTTCTTCGTTTGCCTGCAGGAAACAGACCTTCGTGGTCAGGTTGATCGTGCTCCTGCGTGGTCAATAACCTCTCGGAGTTGGTTTAGGGATTGCTTAGGCGCGACGTCCTCGCACATTCGTAGTCGGATCGTCAAAGTTGATTTCCTCCAAAACAATAGCCACCATCTCATCAAAACACGGGACACCTTTGCCTCTATCAGTGTATGATACCGGCGAAAAGTGCGCGGTATTAGAGATGCTAGCAATGGTGGAAGGATGGGAAAAGGTGCATAGAATCCATGGACTCAACATTAGTCATAAAGAACTCATATACTTATTGCAAAAATCTAGAAGTTATCAAAGCAAAGTATTACGCGCATGCTCCTAGGGGGATAGATTGGTAGGAAAAAACCATAGCTCGTCCCCGAACGCCACTCATAAGGAAGACAATCAATAAATAAATCATGCTCCGACTTCATCACATAACGGTTCACCATACGTGCACGCTACGGGAATCAAAAACTTTAACACAAGTATTCTTGAAATTCACAACTACTTCAACTAACATGACTCTAATATTATCACCTCCATATCTCAAAACAATAATCATGCTTCAATCTTTTCTTAGTATTCAATGCACTCAAAAGAAAGTTTCACAAATCTTGAATACCAAGCATATTATTATTAAGCAAATTACCATGCTATTAAGAGACTCTCAAAATAATTTAAGTGAAGCATGAGAGATCAATAGTTTCTTTAAAACAAATACACCACCGTGCTCTAAAAGATCTAAGTGAAGCACATAGAGCAAAATTATAACGCTCAAAAGATATAAGTGAAGCACATAGAGCAAAACTACATAGCTCAAAAGATATAAGTGAAGCACACAGAGCAAAATTACACAGCTTAAAAGATATAAGTGAAGCACATAGAGTATTCTATCAAATTTTAATTCATGTATGGCTCTCTCAAAATGTGTGTACAGCAAGGATGATTGTGGCACACTAAAACACAAAGACACAAATAATACAAGACGCTCCAAGCAAAACACATATCATGTTGGTGAATAAAAATATAGCTCCAAGTAAATTACCGATGGAAGTGGACGAAAGAGGGGATGCCTTCCGGGGCATCCCCAAGATTTGAATTTTTGGTGTCCTTGGATTATCTTGGGGGTGCCATGGGCATCCCCAAGCTTAGGCTCTTGCCACTCCTTATTCCATAATCCATCAAAAGAATTCACCCAAAACTTGAAAACTTGACAACACAAAACTCAATAGAAATCTCGTGAGCTCCGTTAGAGAAAGAAAACAAAAGACCACTCCAAGGTACTGTAATGAACTCATTATTTATTTATATTGGTGTTAAACCTACTGTATTCCAACTTCTCCATGGATTATAAACTATTTTACTAACCATAGATTCATCAAAATAAGCAAACAACACACGAAAAACAGAATCTGTCAAAAACAGAACAATCTGTAGTAATCTGTAACTAACGCAAACTTATGGAACCCCAAAAATTCTAAAATCAATTGCTGGACGTGAGGAATTTATCTATTAATCATCTGCAAAAATAATTAACTAAATAGCAATCTCCAAATAAAAATGACAGCAGTTCTCGTGAGCGCTAAAGTTTCGGTTTTTTTACAGCAAGTTCAACAAGACTTTCCCCAAGTCTTCCCAACGGTTCTACTTGGCACAAACACTAATTAAAAACAAAAAACACAACCAAAACAGAGTTTAAATAAATTATTTATTATTAAACAGGAGCAAAAAGCAAGGAATAAAAATAAAATTGGGTTGCCTCCCAACAAGCGCTATCGTTTAACGCCCCTAGCTAGGCATAAAAGCGAGAATAGATCTAGGTATTGACATCTTTGGTAGGCAATCCATAAGTGGCTCTCATGATATTTTCATATGGAAATTTTATTTTCTTTCTTGGAAAGTATTCCATACCCTTTTTAATGGAAATTGAAATCTAATATTCCCTTCCTTCATATCAATAATCGCACCAACCGTTCTAAGGAAAGGTCTACCAAGAATAATAGGGCAAGAAGCATTGCAATCTATATCAAGAACAATGAAATCTACGGGAAAATAATTCCTATTTGCAACAATAAGAACATAATTAATTCTTCCCATAGGTTTCTTAATAGTGGAATCCGCAAGATGCAAGTTTAGAGAGCAATCATCAAGATTACGGAAATCTAGCAAATCACACAAAGTCTTGGGAATAGTAGAGACACTAGCACCCAAATCACACAAAGCATAAAACTCATGATCTTTAATTTTAATTTTAATAGTTGGTTCCCACTCATCATAGAGTTTTCTAGGGATAGAAACTTTCAACTCAAGTTTTTCTTCATAAGATTGCATCAAGGCATCAACAATATGTTCGGTGAAGGCTTTCTTTTAACTATAAGCATGTGGAGAATTTAGCACGGATTGCAACAAGGAAATACAATCAATTAAAGAGCAACTCTCATAATTAAATTACTTGAAATCCAATATAGTGTGTTTAGCAACATCTAGATTTTTTTTTCTTTCAATCCCACTTTCATCAATTTCATCATAAAGATCTAAATACTCCGAATTTTTAGAACGCCTTCTAGGTAAAGGAAGATCATATTAAGTTTCATCAAGATTCATATTGCAAAACAAAGATTTAATAGGAGACACAACAATAACTTTTAGATCTTAATCTTGATTTTCATAGGAATTGGAACAACACGCTTTAATAAAGGCATCTTTGGAAGCACGCATCCTAGCGGTTCTTTCCTTGCACTCATCAATGGAAATTCTCATGGCTTTGAGAGACTCATTGATATCATGCTTAGGAGGAATAGATCTAAGATTTAAAGAATCAACCTCAAGAGAAATTCGATCAACGTTTCTAGCCAAATCATCAACTTTAAGCAATTTCTCTTCAAGCAAAGCATTAAAATTCTTTTGTGAATTCATAAAATCTTTAACACTATTCTCAAATTCAGAGGGCATCTTATTATAATTTTCATAAGAGTTGTTGTAGGAATTCCCATAATTATTAGAAGGATTACTAGGATATGGCCTTGGATTAGAATTCCCTCTATAAGCGTTGTTACCAAAATTATTCCTACCAACAAAATTCACATCCATAGATTCATTGTTATTCTCAATCAAAGTAGACAAAGGCATATCATTAGGATCAGAAGAAACACTCTTAGTAGCAAATAATTTCATAAGTTCATCCATCTTTCCACTCAAAACATTGATTTCTTCTATCGCATGCACTTTTTTATTAGAAGATCTTTCAGTATGCCATTGAGAATAATTAACCATAATATTATCTAGGAGTTTAGTAGCATCTCCTAAAGTGATTTCCATAAAAGTGCCTCCCGTGGCCGAATCTAAAAGATTTCTAGAAGCAAAATTCAATCCGGCATAAAAATTTTGTATAATCATACACAAATTCAAACCATGAGTAGGGCAATTACGTATCATTAATTTCATTCTCTCCCAGGCTTGTGCAACATGTTCATGATCAAGTTGCTTAAAGTTCATAATATCGTTTCTAAGAGAGATGATCTTAGCGGGAGGGAAATAATTAGAGATAAAAGCATCTTTGCACTTGTTCCAAGAATCAATACTATTTTTAGGCAAAGACGAAAACCAAGATTTAGCATGATCTCTAAGCGAAAAAGGAAATAGCTTCAATTTAACAACATCATTATCGACATCTTTTTTCTTTTGCATATCACATAAATCAACGAAGCTATTTAGATGAGTAGCGGCATCTTTACTAGGAAGGCCGGCAAATTGATCTTTCATAACAAGATTCAACAAAGCAGTATTGATTTCACAAGATTCCATATTGGCAAGAGGAGCAATCGGAGTGCCAAGGAAATCATTATTATTGGTATTGGTGAAGTCACACAATTTGGTAGTATCTTGAGCCATCGCGACAAACAAGCAATCCAACACATGAGCAAACAAAAAGCAAGCGGGCAAAAAGAGGCAAATAGAGAGGGAGGATAGAGAGAGAGAGGGAGAAGGAGAGGGCGAATAAAACGGCAAGGGTGAAGTGGGGGAGAGGAAAATGAGAGGCAAATGGCGAATAATGTAATGCAAGAGATAGGGATTGTGATGGCTACTTGGTATGTTGACTTTTTGCGTAGACTCCCTAGCAACAGCGCCAGAAATTCTTCTTGCTACCTCTTGAGCTTGCGTTGGAGTTCCCCGAAGAGCAAAGGATGATGCAGCAAAGTAGCATAAGTATTTCCCTCAGTTTTTGAGAACCAAGGTATCAATCCAGTAGGAGGCCACGCTCAAGTCCCTCGTACCTGCACAAATGAAAGCTACTCGCAACCAACGCGATTAGGGGTTGTCAATCCCTTCATGGTCACTTACGAGAGTGAGATCTAATAGATATAATATTTTTGGTATTTTTGGTATAGAGATGCAAAGTGAAAAGTAAAAGGCAAAGTAAAAAGAAAAGCAAGATTAAAGTGATGGAGATTGATATGATGAGAATAGACCCGGGGGCCATAGGTTTCCCTAGTGGCTTCTCTCAAGAGCATAAGTATTCTACGGTGGGTGAACAAATTACTGTTGAGCAATTGACAGAATTGAGCATAGTTATGAGAATATCTAGGCATGATCATGTATATAGGCATCATGTCCGTGACAAGTAGACCGAAACGATTCTGCATCTACTACTATTACTCCACTCATCGACCGCTATCCAGCATGCATCTAGAGTATTAAGTTAAAAACAGAGTAATGCTTTAAGCAAGATGACATGATGTAGAGAGATAAATTCATGCAATATGAAATAAACCCCATCTTGTTATCCTCAATGGCAACGATGCAATACGTGCCTTGCTGCCCCTTCTGTCACTAGGAAAGGACACCGCAAGATCGAACCCAAAGCTAAGCACTTATCCCATGGCAAGAACTACCAATCTTGTTGGCCAAACCAAACGGATAATTCGAAGAGACTTGCAAAGATAACCAATCATACATAAAAGAATTCAGAGAAGATTCAAATATTATTCATAGATAGACTTGATCATAAACCCACAATTCATCGGTCTCAACAAACACACCGCAAAAAGAAGAAGATTACATCGAATAGATCTCCACAAGAGAGGGGGAGAACTTTGTATTGAGATCCAAAAAGAGAGAAGAAGCCATCTAGCTACTAACTATGGACCCGAAGGTCTGAGGTAAACTACTCACACTTCATCGGAGAGGCTATGATGATGTAGAAGCCCTCCGTGATGACGGCCCTCTCCGGTGGAGCTCCGGAACAGGCCCCAAGATGGGATCTCGTGGATACAGAAAGTTGCGATGGTGGAATTAGGTTTTTTGCTCCCCTTCTATTCGTTTGGGGGTACGTAGGTATATATAGGAGGAAGAAGTACGTCAGTGGAGCTTCGGTGGGCCCACGAGGGTGGGGGCGTGCCTGGGGGTATAGGGATCGCCCCCCTACCTCGTGCCCACCTCGAAACTTCCTTGGTGTAGGGTCCAAGTCTCCTGGGTCATATTCGGGAAGAAAATCACGTTCCATAAAGGTTTATTCCGTTTGGACTCCGTTTGATATCCCGTTTCTTCAAAACACTGAAATAGGCAAAAAAACAACAATTCTGGGCTGGGCCTCCGGTTAATAGGTTAGTCCCAAAAATAATATAAAAGTGGAAAATAAAGCCCAATATAGTCCAAAATAGTAGATAATATAGCATGGAGCAATCAAAAATTATAGATACGTTGGAGATGTATCAGCCCCCATGCTCCAGGGTCTGCGGAGCAGGGCTAATGCCGCCCTGGGCTTCATCTACGACGAGAACGCACTGCCCCCCACTCGGATGACTACACCAGTCACTTGACCTTCTTCACCAGAGTGGTGATGCGCCAGGAAGCCTGGTCTAACAGGGCTCGCCAGCTTGTGGAAGAGAGAGGCCGCAGTCTTCTTGGGCGCGCGTTCTCCCGCGTCTTCAGCCACCTCCAGAACATTGATCTCAACTTTGATTTTGACGCCGCTATCGCTCCCATGCCGGAAGCCATCCGGGGCGACCTGGCGCGGTGGGTTGAAGACCATGTGGATGCGCTGGTCAGGGCCTTCACTTCTGATGATGACGGGGTTGTGGTTGCGGTGGACGCAGGCGACGTGGTTGGTGACGGAGACGTCGATGCCGGCAAAGGTGGAGTCAACACCAACGGTGGTGACAACGACGCGAGCGGTGCGTGTGATGATGACATGGGGGACGTGGCGAGTGACATATCTAGCTGATTCCTTGTTTTCGTGTAAAAACTTGGGTGTGGCCCTGGAAGACTGTAAGAGCATTTTGAGAGGGGGAGCCCCTCATGTAAATAATCGTGGCTTTTATCCTTTCGTGCTAAATTGAGTACGCGTCTTCATGAGCTTATGCATGTCAGGGCAATGTTGTTGTTGCGGTTTACCTTAGCTTGGATGATCCTAAAACCGGCCCGACAGACTGCCGGCTTCTAAGGAGCCCCTGACGAATTCGTCGCCACGCCCGAGAGGGCCGTATGATAAGAGTGAGGTCACCACGCCCCGCCACGCGTGTGGCTCGAGTGCTTCATGCCCATCTCGGCTCGCGAGAGGCCTGCGAGTGGGGAGCAACTGGCTCGAACTCCGAAATAAGGCAAGAATGAGACCGCGAGAAATAACTCGAACGAGAAAAGGTATCCCCCCGCACACATCAAATGAACATTCAACTTCAACTTAACACGAAACCCAGAAAGCAGGGTTACAGAAAAGAAATCCAAAGCAAATAGCCGTGTCCAGCGCCTAGTCTAGTCTTCAATGTCTTCTCACTAGAGTGGACCTAAGTGCTGCCACTAGGCGTGGGAGGGAGCCCCTAGGCCCGAGGGCAGCTCTCCGGAGACTCCGGGGCATGTACAGCCCCACTCACTAGTACATGAGAGTGTCACGGGCGGCTATCTTCATAGGCACTGGGCCTTGATTCACAGGTACAAGCCTTGCTTCATATCACCACGCCAGGGCCCCGCCTTGCGCCACCCCCTACCACCGCTCAAACGACCGGAAACCGGGACGGCCCAACGAGGGCAGAGGGGACGCCAGCGGCGCCCTCAGAGACCACGGGTCCTCTGCCGGGGGAAGGGTCGCGGCCGCCACCTCAGCAGAGGGCCTACCTCCGGGTGTTGCGTTGCTCCTCGCGACACAGGGAGGGGCCCTGCTCCTGGCCCCTTCCGCGCAGCCCCCAGCGGGTCTCTCCTGTCGGTGCGGGCATCGCCGTGCCGGAGCCACCGTTCGGCGCCGCGGCCTAGTTCATCTGTGACTCATGGTTAGCGTAAGCTTGCTCCCGAGGGATTATTGGTACCATGTATATGTTGTCGATGGCGCGGTTGGCGGGGCTCTCCAGCGGCTCTTGGAAGGCTTCAGCTCCCAATGCCTCCTCCTCCCAACCTGGCCCGGGAAACAAGCCAGGGTCATCCTCCGGCGTGTACTCCTGGTCCATCATGTGGGGCACATAGGCTTCCAGGGCTGCCTCCCCAAATACCTCGCTGTAGTGCCCCACGCTCCACATCGCCCGACCCAGCGCGGCGTCCTGAGGGTCGTGTGATGCCTCGCTGGGGCCATGGGGAACAACGCTCGTGCCCATGCTCATCAGAGGCGGCGCGGGGGCAATAGGGCCCCCGACGCTGTTGGCCGTCCTGGTGTTGGTGAAGCCCCCGGGCGCACCAAAGGGCATGCGGTTGTGGCGCGGCCCGTCGTGAGGTCCAGTAGCGGCTCGTGAAGGAACCATATAGCAGAAAGGCGGCGCTCCTGACGCCGCCGTGTCTATCAGCTCAGCGACATGTTCCAGTAATGCGTCGCCTCTGCTCTCCATTAGTTGGCACCGCAGCAGCTCCCGCGCCACCGTGAGCGCGGCTCGCATATTCGCCTACTCCCGCCAGGTGTGTGGCGCCGTTGCCGCAGCATGCCTTGCGGCCCTTGCACCGGCTCGCGCTTGTCGTGGAGTCGGGGTGGATGACACCTGGCCGCGCCGCCCGCGCACCACAGTGTTAGGAGGCGCTCACGCCGTCTGGAGCATCGGTCGAGGTCTTCATGGGCAGGTGGCACCGCCCGGGCTGGCCAGGGTGCCCATCGGTCGGTGTTGGCCCTTGGTTCGCCAAACATCAGGGCCACAGAGCGTCGGCCGGTCGATTGGTGGGGAAGAGACTCCGGCGCACCCCTACCTGGCGCGCCAAACGTCGGATCTCAGGTTCTGGCAAATCCCTGAGGTTCGAACACTGGGGTGCGCGCGAAGGCTTTCTCTCTATCGATCCACGCCCTAGCTCTCTAAGATCTCACAGACGAACTCAACGAACTCACAACACAGAAAGACACAAGATTTATACTGGTTCGGGCCACCGCTGTGGTGTAATACCCTACTCCAGTGTGGTGGTGGTGGATTACCTCCTGGGCTGATGAAGAACAGTTACAAGAGGAAGAACTGCCTCCTGAGGTTGAGGAGTTCTTGTGTTTTGCGGACTTGTGATGAGGCTAGTCCTCACTTGTCTCTCGTCCCCTTTCTTGCAATCAGGTCCCCCTCACTGTAGTGGCTAGTTCTACTTATATAGGCCCTGGTCCTCTCCCCAAATATTGAGTGGGAAGGGAGCCAACAACTGCCAATTCGAAAGGGGACAACTAGTACAAGTTATCCTGACAAAAGGTGGTCTTCACCCGCCAAAGGCTCTGGTGGTGACGCTGCCTTGGGCTCCATGGTGACCTCCGTCCTGTCTTTCTTCTGGTCTTGGTCTTGTTGCACCAATATGGAAACCTTTTCCTGATGCCTCGGTACTCTGCGCCTGCGCTTGCCCCCTTGGTACCAAAGAGGAAACAAGGACACTACACGCTGGCGCCCGCTTGGTGCCCGCCTGGTCTCGATCGTCATGGCTCACGTCACGAGGACCTCGCGAGGTTTGCCCTGCATTGATCTCTCCGCCCCTCGCGAGCCTGCCTGGTGAGGCCGCTCCAAAGGAGGTCGTGCATCGTCCGCCTCGCGAGGCTTGGCCCCACGCGAGGGTCTTGAATGCCTTGTCGATGAATATGGGCCGCACAGACCTGCCAGCCCAGCCACGCCGTGGGCCGCAGGCAGGCAAGTCCGGGGACCCCCGTTCCTAGGACACCGACAGTGGCCCCCGGGCCCAGCTCCTGGCGGTCACCGCACAAATCACACGAAGCTTCTCCAACAACGGTCAGCAACCCACGGTCGAAGAGTTGGCAATCGTCGGGAGCGTTCGAGCAGTCGCTCCTTCGTTCGTGGCATACTTTCCACGATGGAGCCTGTCCAAACCTAGACCATAGTTGCCCACGCCGAGCTTGCGGTAGTCTTTTCCAAAGAGATCGTGGATGCGGATGGCAAGATGCTTGCCGAGTATGGTGGGATGGATGCTATGGAGCCCCTTCCCCAGGATATCATCAGGTGAGAGCTGTAGATGGAGGAGGCGGCGAAGATCGAGGAGCGCTTGCCAGAGCAGTACTCTTTGTTTAGAGCGTCGGTCTTTAATTTGTTAGAGTAATGTTTAGGTCACCAAGCTCTATTTAATTGCTAAACTTGCTTGATTAAGAAGTGTGGGTGTGATGTAGGTTCTGGTGCGTACCCTAATTATGCAATGACCTGGATGACCACTAAACCAGGAAAATTCAGACCAAAATTTGCATGTTCAAACTCATCACACACAGGGTAAGCTATATGAATTGTTTGTGATGTTCACATATCGTACAAAATTTTGAATAAGGGCCTGTGTCTGATGATAGTTTGCGCGCTAGTTTTTCGCTGCCCCGACCCAAAATTTACGGCTTTCCTTTCCAAGTTCAAACCCTCACTAATTGCTTGCAGCGTCGCCTCCTCGCCGATGACCGTCATTCACGTTGCTCGGGCTCTTCAATCATGGCAGGTAATCCACACCATACCCCCATCCTCCTCCTTCTAGGCCCCACAGGCCCCGACCGCCGGCACGACACCTTCCACCCAACTCACCGACCAATCCTCCAAATAAGCGCTGCCCTAAGCCATGGTGCATGCAGTATAGCCAGGCACTCCAGGAGCTTTTGTCAATGGAAAAGCAAATCGCGTCCGCACGCGCGGATGAGGTCGCGATGGCTGCCATTCATGTCGCTCCACAGATCTTGGAGGAGCACCTCCTTGTTGAGGCCATTTTTTATGCCTCGCTTGCTGATGCCGCCACGCGGTTGGTTGCTTTAAATGACGGTTCATGCCATTTTCTTGAGGCCATCGTTGATGTCTTCGACGAATACTATGCGACGTTTTCTTAGCGTGCCCATGCTAACCTCAACTCGAGACCCAGCAGGTAGGTGCCAGGAGCGGCTTAAGCAACTCACCAGTACGAGGAGGGCACCCACGATGTGGAGGCCTCGCCCTCTTCCAATTCCAAGGAGCCAATCATCATCGATATCTCCGGCGAAGAGGAATAGCTTGTCTTATTATCTCACTATAAGGGCCTATGTTTGGTTAGCTAGCTAAGCTTGTTGGATCTTGGGTTCCGGCAAACCCTTGAGGTTCGAACACTAGGGTGCGCGCGAAGGCTTTCTCCCTATCGATCCATGCCCTAGCTCTCTATGACCTCGCAGACGAACTCAACAAACTCACAACACAGAAAGACACAAGATTTATACTGGTCCGGGCCACCGTTGTGGTGTAATACCCTACTCAAGTGTGGTGGTGGTGGATTGCCTCTTGGGCTGATGAAGAACAATTACAAGGGGAAGAACTGCCTCCTGAGGTTGAGGAGTTCTTGTGTTTTGCGGACTTGTGATGAGGCTGATCCTCACTTGTCTCTCGTGCCCTTCCTTGTCATCAGGTCCCCCTCACTGTAGTGGCTAGTTCTACTTATATAGGCTCTGGTCCTCTCCCCAAATATTGAGCGGGAAGGGAGCCAACAACTACCAATTCGAAAGGGGACAACTAGTACAAGTTATCCTGAGAAAAGGTGGTCTTCGCCTGCCAAAGGCTCTAGTGGTGACGCCGCCTTGGGCTCCATGGTGACCTCCTCGTGTTGTTCTTCTGGTCTTGGTCTTGTTGCACCAATATGGAAACCTTTTCCTGATGGCTCGGTACTCTGTGCCTGTGCTTGCCCCCTTGGTACCAAAGATGAAACAAGGACACTGCGCATTGGCGCCCGCTTGGCGCCCGCCTGGTCTCGATCGTCATGGCTCACGTCACAAGGACCTCACGAGGTTTGCCCTGCATTGATCTCTCCACCCCTCCCGAGCCTGCCTGGCGAGGCCGCTCCAGAGGAGGTCTTGTGTCGTCCACCTCGCGAGGCTTGGCCCCTCGCGAGGGTCTTGAATGCCTTGTCAATGAAGATGGGCCGCACAGACTTGCTAGCCCAGCCACGCTGTGGGCCGCAGGCAGGCAAGTCTGGGGACCCCCGTTCCCAGGACACCGACAGTAGCCCTCGGGCCCAAGGCGCGCTCGGGTTTGGCTTCGAGGAGAAGCCAAAGGGGCAAGCGCGAAGCGCCGCGGGCCCCCAAAGCCTGCGGCCTCGGTTGACGCGTGGCAGTTGATTGGACATGGGCATCTCCGCTTCCCCATGTTGCCTTTGAACCCGCCTGGCTATGCGGCCCTCGCAACCTACAAAGTTATTCTCCCATTGCCCACGCCTTGCTTCCACAGTCCTTCTGCTTCCTCGAGACTCTACCCCTCCTCTCGAATTTGACCTGCACTCCGCCTCCTTCATCGCCATGGTGCCGAAACAAGCTGACAAGGGGAAGAAGCCACTGTCTCCGCCAAGTGCGCCTCTAGCCGCCGAGCCTGTAGTCGGCCGTCCTTAGTGCTCAACGACAAGGCCATGGACAAGGTGCGCCCAATGCTCGCCACCAGCTTCAACGAGTGGGGAAGACGGTGGCTTGGTCCGCTCTCGCGCTTGCATCGCTCGGACGGTCACCGAGGTCCCAATCTTCATCGACGCCCTTCGGGCGGGCCTAATTCCCCCTTTATCTGCCTTCTTCAACGTAGTGCTTGAACACTACCAGATCCATATGCAGCATCTCGACCCCCAATCCGTGACTCTCCTTGCCGTCTTTGCCTTTGTGTGCGAGGCCATGGTGGGCATCGCTCCCTCTGTGGCCCTTCTCCGCCATTTCTTCTCATTGCATCTGACTGATCCCCGATAAAGCTCGGGGTTCATGAGCTTCTAGGCCGTGGCCGCGACGGCGGGCACGGGGATCGACTTCGAGCTTCCTCCCTCTACGAGCGAGTTTCAGACATGGTGGGTATTTGTCGACGTTGGTGTGCTCAGCCCCCTACTCCACACCCTGTGAGCACCTGCCGTTTCCCACTCTGGCTGGAGCCATGAGAGGCTCGCGAGCCCCCATCTTGCTCCTGTCAGGTTCCGGCTGAGGATGCTGAAGGACTGTGGCATGACTGCGCCGATGGTGGTGAGGGAGTTTATTAGGCGTCGGGTTGCTTCGCTTCAACGCCATTCTCGCCCGATGTGGACCTTGCTCAGCAATCAGGACCACATGAGGTTTTAGGAGTCCGGGCTCCCCCTTGGGGCACGACAAATGGTGCTAAGGTCTTGAAAGGTGTCCCTTCGCCGGACAATTTGCCTGGGAAGAACTGTCTGTTGTACCGCTGCAGGAACAAGGCTGAATTCACGAAGAGCATGCCTCCCTTTGACAAGTGGGGGCTACATCCGGACGGCCTTGTGGGGTCCCACGAGAACCCTGCCAGCATGGTTCCCCTCTCCATCGCTGACGCCGGGCTCGCCCCGAATTTGGGTGCAGGGGGACGAGCGCCGTTGGAGGCTGGCGCCACGAGTGCTGAGGTACGGACGCCGCCCGGGGCTCCCGAAGCGTCATCCTCGGGATCCCGTGATTCTGGAATGCCGGTTGCTGAGGCGATGCAGCACGCGGGTCCCGAGGCCGAAACTTCGGGGACCTCGGGAGGTTGCGGTGAAACGGCGCCCGACTGTTCTTCGCAGTCGGGCACCACTAAAGTTGTCCTCCCGAGCACCTCTCCGGCTTCACCCCGCACTGGCCGCCACGTTCAGCGCTTCGCTAGGCTTTGCATGGACTTCGAGGAGCTCTGCAAAAGGAAAGGATCTCCGAGCAGCAGTGGTATCTTCGGGCCATTGAAGCGACGAAAGTACATCACCGTCGACGAGTAAGTACCTTATTTTGGTGATCTTCTATGAGTCATCTTCCCTTCCTGATGATTGTTCCCTCAGGACTCCTTCTGCGGGGGCTGTGAAATCTCCTGAGAAGCAGCTCCCTCTCATCCTACCGCACCCGCCAAGCTCCAGCGCCGCAGGTTCGGGTGCCGCCCGCGACGCGGGGTCAGCCATGGGAGTTGGTCCGTCATCAAGGCACCCCGAGCTCGCGCCTTCGCCGTCCTTCCTCCGTGGCCTCGCTCGGAGCACAATAGGCATGCCAAGGGCTCCCCCTAGTATCGGTTGGCAGCTGGCTAGCCTCGACCCCGGGGTCTTCTTCAAGCAGCGGGCCTTGCTCGGCTCGGGCCCCTCGTCAGGGTCGGCAGGCGCCCGAGGCTGCGCCAGCCCCCAGCCCCTTGCCGAGAGGGAGCGTGCCGCGCCGGACGCCACCCACAGCCCCCATGGCGGAGGGCGAAATGGGCCGTGCGCTCGAGTTCGAGCACGGGAAGAGCGTCGTTCTCCATGAGCTCTTCAAGGAGGCGACGGACGTGATGAACCGACTCGGCGAAGAACTTGAGGGTTTTGACGCGCGCCTTGAGGCCGAGGGTCTTTGGTTGGCAAAGGAGTGGCACAAGCTGAAAGTGGCCATCAACCTCGAGCGTCACCAGCGCGAGCTAGAGAACGTAAAAGCTGAGGCCTCCCTTGTGGCCTCCCGTGAGGCCTTCTGCCGGGCTCTAGAGGAGGCTCGTGAAGCTGATCGTCGTCGCGAGGCTACGAAGAAGCGCGCGTGGGAGCTCCATGCCTGGAGTGCGTCCCTCGAGCAGCAAGGGGAGGTGCGCCAGGCTGCCCTCGCGGCACTAAGGGGGACGCTTGCCGAGGAAGTCGAGGTACGAAAGCGCGAGGAGGCATTGGCTCTAGAAGCCGTGGAGCGCAGCCTCGAGCTCGAGCAACTGGAGATGAGGGAGCATCAGTTTGCCCAAGCGGAGGATGCCGGGTGGCCGAGGTTCATGCGGATCTTGAAGGTAAGCGTGTCTTGGAGCTGAAGCTTGCGGGAACTGGGGCAGCGGGCAGGACCGCTGCTCCCCGGTCCAGGTCGGATGAGGTGGAGAGGCGTGAGGAGGCCACGGCTGCCACCCTGGTCACGGCGTAGGAGGACTTGGCCTCCGCCCGCGCCGAGCTGCTCTCTCTTTGGAGGCGGGTTGATGACGCCGAGGCCATCATGCGGCAAAACAGGGAGGAGGTGCTTCAACGGCGGACGCTGGAGCGCGAGCACGCCCCAATGCTCCAGGTTCTCCGGAGCAGGGCTAATGCCGCCCTGGGCTTCATCTGCGACGAGAACGCACCGCACCCCCCCCCCCCACTCGGATGACTATGCCAGTCACTTGACCTTCTTCACCAAAGTGGTGACACGCCTGGAAGCCCGGTCTAACAGGGCTCGCCAGCTTGTGGAAGAGAGAATCCGCAGTCTTCTTGGGTGCGCGTTCTCCCGCCTCTTCAGCCACCTTCGGAACGTTGATCTCGACTTTGATTTTGACGCCGCTATCGCTCCCGTGCCAGAAGCCATCCGGGGCGACTTGGCATGGTGGGTTGAAGACCACGTGGATGCGCTGGTCAGGGCCTTCACTTCTGACGATGACGGGGTTGTGGTTGCGGTGGACGGAGGCGACATGGTTGGTGACGGAGACATCGACGCTGGCGAAGGTGGAGGCAACACCAACGATGGCGACAGCGATGCGAGCGGTGCGTCTGATGATGACATGGGGGACGCGGCGAGCGACGTATCTGGCTGATTCCTTGTTTCCCTGTAAAAACTTGGGTGTCACCCTGGAAGACTGTAAGAGCATTTTGAGAGGGGGAGCCCCTCATGTAAATAATCGCAGCTTTTATCCTTTCGTGCTAAATTGAGTACACGTCTTCATGAGCTTATGCATGTCAGGGTAATGTTGTTGTTGCGGTTTACCTTAGCTTGGACGAGCCCAAAACCGGCCTAAGAGACTGCCGGCTTTCGAGGAGCCCCTGACTAATTCGTCGCCACGCCCGAGAGGGCCGTATGATAAGCGTGCGGTCACCACGCCCTGTCACGCGTGTGGCTCGTGTGCTTCATGCCCAGCTCGGCTCGCAAGAGGCCCGTGAGGGGGGAGCGACTGGCGTGAACTCCGAAATAAGGCAAGAATGAGACCGCGAGAAATAACTCGAATGAGAAAAGGTATCCCCCCCCCCCGCACACATCAAATGAAAATTCAACTTCAACTGAAAACCATACCCAGAAAGCAGGGTTACAGAAAAGAAATCCAAAGCAAATAGCCGCATCCAGCGCCTAGTCTAGTCTTTGACGTCTTCTCACCAGCACGGAGCTAAGTGCTGCCACTAGGCATGGGAGGTAGCCCCTAGGCCCGATGGCGGCTCTCCGGAGACTCCGGGGCATGTACAACCCCACTCATTATTACGTGAGAGTGTCACGGGCGGCGATCTTCATAGGCATCGAGCCTTGATTCACAGGTACCAGCCTTGCTTCATATCGCCAGGCGAGGGCCCTGCCTTGCGCCACCCCCTACCACCGCTCGGACAACCGGAAACCGAGACGGCCCAACGAGGGCAGAGGGAACGCCAGCGGCGCCCTCGGCGACCACGGGTCCTCTACCGGGGGAAGGGTCGCGGTCGCCACCTCGGCAGAGGGCCTACCTCCGAGTGTTGCATTTCTCCTCACGACACAGGGAGGGGCCCTGCTCCTGGCCCCTTCCGTGCAGCCCCCAGCGGGTCTCTCCTGTCTAGGCAGACATCGCCGTGCCGGAGCCACCGTTCGGCGCCGCGGCCTGGTTCATCTATGACTCATGGTTAGCGTAAGCTTGCTCCCGAGGGATTAGTGGTACCATGTATCTGTTGTCGATGGCGCGGTTGGCGGGGCTCTCTGATAACCGACAAGTATAGGGGATCGCAACAATTTTCGATGGTAGAGTATTCAACCCAAATTTGTTGATTCGACACAAGGGGAGCCAAAGAATATTCTCAAGTATTAGCAGCTGAGTTGTCAATTCAACCACACCCGGAAACTTAGTATCTGCAGCAAAGTGTTTAGTAGCAAAGTAATATGATAGTGGTGATAACGGTAACAAAGTAAAGACAGCAAAAGTAATGTTTTTGGTATTTTTGTAGTGATTGTAACAGTAGCAACGGAAAAGTAAATAAGCGTAAACCAGTATATGGAAAACTCGTAGGCACCGGATCAATGGTGGATAATTATGTCGGATGTGGTTCATCATTTAACAGTCATACCATAGGGTGACACAGAACTAGCTCCAGTTCATCAATATAATGTAGGCATGTATTCCGTAAATAGTCATACGTGCTTATGGAAAAGAACTTGCATGACATATTTTGTCCTACCCTCCCATTGCAGCAGGGTCCTATTGGAAACTAAGGGATATTATGGCCTCCTTTTAATAGAGAACCGGAACAAAGCATTAACACATAATGAATACATGAACTCCTCAAACTATGGTCATCACCGGGAGTGGTCCCGATTATTGTCACTTCGGGGTTGCCGGATCATAACACATAGTAGGTGACTATAGACTTGCAAGATAGGATCTAGAACTCACATATATTCATGAAAACATAATAGGTTCGGATCTGAAATCATGGCACTCGGGCCCTAGTGACAAGCATTAAGCATAGCAAAGTCATAGCAACATCTATTTCAGAACATAGTGGATACTAGGGATCAAACCCTAACAAAACTAACTCGATTACATGATAAATCTCATCCAACCCATCACCGTCCAGCAAGCCTACGATGCAAATACTCACGCATGGCAGTGAGCATCATGAAATTGGTGATGGAGGATGGTTGATGATGACGACGGCGACGAATCCCCCTCTCCGGAGCCCCGAACGGACTCCACATCAGCCCTCCAGAGAGAGGTTAGGGCTTGGCGGCGGCTCCGTGTCGTAAAACGCGATGAAACTTTCTCTCTGATTTTTTTCTCCTCGAAAGCCAATATATGGAGTTGGAGTTGGCATCGGAGCGCCACCAAGGGGCCCACGAGGTAGGGGGGCGCGCCCCGGGGGGAGGGGCGCGCCCCCCACCCTCGTGGACAGGGTGTGAGCCCCTTGGTCTTCATCTTTGGCGAGGATTATTTATTATTTATTCTAAGATATTTCATGGAGTTTCAGGTCATTCCGAGAACTTTTGTTTTCTGCACATAAAACAACACCATGGCAATTCTGCTAAAAACACCGGGTTAGTTCCATTCAAATCATACAAGTTAGAGTCCAAAACAAGGGCAAAAGTGTTTGGAAAAGTAGATACGACGGAGACGTATCAACTCCCCCAAGCTTAAACCCTTGCTTGTCCTCAAGCAATTCAGTTGACAAACTGAAAGAGAAAAAGAAAAACTTCTACAAACTCTGTTTTCTCTTGTTGTTGTAAACATGAAAAGCCAGCATTCAAGTTTCAGCAATTATTATGAACTAACCATACTCACAATAACACGTAGGTCTCACAATTACTCATATCAATAGCATAATCAGCTAGCGAGCCATAATAATAGAACTCGGATGACAACACTTTCTCAAAATAATCATAACATGATATAACAAAATGGTATCTCGCTAGCCCTTTCTGAGACCGCAAAACATAAATGCAGAGCACCTTTAAAGATCAAGGACTGACTAAACATTGTAATTCATGGTAAAAGAGATCCAGTCAAGTCATACCCAATATAAACCAATCATAATGAATGCAAACGATAGTGTGCTCTCCAGCGGGTGCTTTTTAATAAGAAGGGTGATGACTCAACATAAAAGTAAATAGATAGGCCCTTCGCAGAGGGAAGCAGGGATTTGTAGAGGTGCCAGAGCTCGATTTTTGAAATAGAGATAAATAATATTTTGAGCGGCATACTTTCACTGTCAACGTAACAACTATGAGATGGTTGTATCTTCCATACTGCATGCATTATAGGCAGTTCCCAAACAGAATGGTAAAGGTTTATAATCCCCCTCCTCCACAAGCATCAATCCATGGCTTGCTCGAAACAACGAGTGCCTCCAACATTCAACGGGTCCCAGGGGGAGTTTTGTTTAATTATTTTCATTTGCTTTGATCTTTTTGGATCATGGGACTGGGCATCCCGGTTACCGGCCCTTTCTCGTGAATGAGGAGCGGAGTCCACTCCTCTTGAGAATAACCCACCTAGCATGGAAGATATATGCAGCCATAGTTGCACATGAGCTGCTCGAGCATACAAAACAGAATTTCATTGGAAGGTTTGGAGTTTGGCACATACAAATTTACTTGGAACGGCAGGTAGATACCGCATATAGGATGGTATAGTGGACTCATATGGAACAACTTTGGGGTTTAAGGAGTTTGGATGCACAAGCAGTATTCCCGCTTAGTACAGGTGAAGGCTAGCAAAAGACTGGGAAGCGAACACCTGAGAGAGCGACAACAGTCGTAAACATGCATTAAAATTAATTCATACCGAATATAAGCATGAGTAGGATATAATCCACCATGAACATAAATATCATGAAGGCTATGTTGATTTGATTCAACTACATGCATGAACATGTGCCAAGTCGAGTCACTCAATTCATTGAAAGGAGGATACCATCCTATCATACGACATCATGATCATCTCAATAGCATGTTGGCACGCAAGGTTAACCACTATAACTCATAACTAATCAAGCATGGCACAAGCAACTATAATCTCTAAATATCATTGCAAATATGTTTACTTCATAATAGCTGAATCAGGAACGATGAATCATCATATTTACAAAAACAAGAGAGGTCGAGTTCATACCAGCTTTTCTCATCCCAATGAGTGCATCATATATCATCATTATTGCCTTTCACTTGCACGACCGAACGGTGTGTATAATAATAAGAGTGCACGCGCATTGGACTAAGCTGGAATCTGCAAGCATTCAACTCAAGAGAGAAGACAAGTAATATGGGCTCTAAGTTAAATAAACAATCATGCATATAAGAGCCACTAAGCATTTTCAATATAGTCTTCTCGACCCCCAAAGAAAGGAAAAGAAAAATAAAAACTATTTACACGGGAAAGCTCCCAACAAGCAAAAGAAGGACGGGAAATATTTTTGGGTTTTCTTTTTAATTCTACTACAAGCATGGAAAGTAGACTAACACTAATTTTTTTTGTTTTTCTTAAGGTTTATCAAACACACAAGAAGAAAGCTAGAAAAATAAATTTAAACTAACATGGATATTACAATGAAAGAGTATGAGCACCGACATCTAGCAATGAGTGTGTGTGAACATGAATGTAATGTCGGTGGGAAACACGTACTCCCCCAAGCTTAGGCTTTTGGCCTAAGTTGGTCTATTGCCAGGGATAACCTGTCTGATATCCGTGGATGAAGCGGGGGTCATACTGCGATGAAGAATAGTTGGGATCATAATGTGATGAAGAGGACTCTGACTGCCACTGGCTGGCAACCGCCTTAGGATCCCAAGAATAAACAGACATTCATGGAGGCTCCGGTTCCGAGGCTGGTGCAGGATTCCGATAGGCTTGAAAAGCCGCCCACGGAACAATGTAAGTACCTGCAGACAAGTTAAACAAAGAGGGAGCAGGCAAAGTAATAGTCTCAGGGTGATGTTTATCAAAGTACAATTTATATTTAAGCGCCCTTTCGCGATTCTTAACAAGAAAATCATGCGCTACCATACTCTTATAATCTAAATAAGCACGGGGCAGCGCTGTTTATTCTTTGTCCTCATGCCTAATAGGTATTTCAAAATGTTCAGCTAGGCGTGAAGCATAAATGCCTCCAAAGATGGGGCCCTTAGTACGGTTCATACTCAACCGTCTAGCAACAATTCCACCCATACTAACAGAGTTATTGCGGTATAAACCATGGAGCAAAATAATAATATCAGGAATACTTAGGTTCCCACAGTTCCCGCGACCAATCAAGCAACGACTAGCAAATAAGGCAAAGTAGCGTAAAACAGGGAAATGTATGTTAGTAATTCTTGCATCAGAAACCTTCCTGGTTTCTCCCACAGTGATAGTGTCAATATAAGCTTCCACTTCATTACGGTGTGGTTCATCTAAAGAACCCTCGAAAGGTATTTTGCAAACCTCGCAAAATGCAGCTAATGTCATCTCCCTAGCAACATCATATAAATGGAACTCTACTGTTGGAGGTGATTTCTTAGGGAAAAAGTAGAAGTTCTGCACAAAAGTATTTGTGAGTAAGAGATACTGATGACGTTGGTTGCGGAGGAAGTTGGTGAGGCCGGCGTTCTCAATCAATAGATAGAAATCTTCATAAATCCCGGCACTTCTCAAGAAGTCATCGGAAGGACATTCACACGGCCGGACCTCCGCGATATGAGCCAGATTAAATTTGGGCTTCTGTTCTTCTTCCTTTTGTTTCTCCTTAGAACGTCGGCTCGACGAGCCCCTCAAAAGTATCTTCATTATTTCTGAATAAATCTGAAATTTTTAGTAACTTCAAACAAAGTGAACCAACTTCAATAAGATTGATAGTAACTACTCATACAAGTGCCTAGAGCATATATCAAGCATTAGAACTACTTGGAACCATATATATTTGACATGCAAGCTCAAGAACATGGTCACCTATGCAGCACAAATTTGCAATGAATAAAGCACTAGAACAAAAACTAATTGGACCAATGGAGGAGTCACATACCAAGGAACAATCTCCCCAAGCAGTTTTGCGAGAGGTGCTTTGAGCAAGGAGATCGAAAATCGCAGCAAAAGTTGCTGGAACACGAGCTTGAGTTGGTTTTTCAGGTTTGTGCGAGACAGAGGAAGAAGATGGGTGCAGGAATAAGTGGAGGACCGCCACCGTGGGCCCACAAGGCAGGGGGGCGCGCCCAGGGGGGTAGGGCGCGCCCTCCACCCTCGTGACCAGGTGGCAGCTCCCTCCGCGGTAATTTTTGCACTAAAAATCCTTAAATATTCCCGAAAAAATCATACTAAATTGGCATGGCATTCTGAGGACTTTTATTTTTGGGATATTTTTATATTGCACGGATAAGTCAGGAAACAGACAGAAAAATACTATTTTACTTTATTTCTACTAAAGAACAGAAAATATAAAGAGGGTACAGAAGGTTGTGCTTCTAGTTTCATCCATCTCATGCTCATCAAAAAGAATCCATTAACAAGGTTGATCAAGTCTTGTTAACAAACTCATTCCGATAATCATGGAACCGGAGAAATTTCGAATAACACTATGTTACCTCAACGGGGATATGGACATCCCCAACAATAAGTATATCATATTTCTTTTTGACAGTAGGAAGAGGAAATTCAAAACCTCCAAATATAATCGATGGAATTTTTCCAATAGAGTTGATACTATAAACTTGAGGTTGTTTCCTCGGAAAGTGCCCCGTATGCTCATTACCATTAACATGAAAAGGTCTTCCAAGAATAATAGACATACTATCATCCTCGGGAATATCAAGAATAACAAAGTCCGTTAAAATAGTAACGTTTGCAACCACAACAGGTACATCCTCACAAATACCGACAGGTATAGCAGTTGATTTATCAGCCATTTGCAAAGATATTTCAGTAGGTGTCAACTTATTCAAGTCAAGTATACGATATAAAGAGATAGGCATAACACTAACACCGGCTCCAAGATCACATAAAGCAGTTTTAACATAATTTCTTTTAATGGAGCATGGTATAGTAGGTACTCCTGGATCTCCAAGTTTCTTTGGTATTCCACCCTTAAAAGTGTAATTAGCAAGCATGGTGGAAATTTCAGCCTGCGGTATCTTTCTTTTATTAGTAATGATATCCTTCATATACTTAGCATAAGGATTTGTTTTGAGCACATCAGTCAATCGCATACGCAAAAAGATAGGTCTAATCATTTCAGCAAAGCGCTCAAAATCCTCATCATCCTTTTTCTTGGATGGTTTCGGAGGAAAAGGCATGGGTTTCTGAACCCATGGTTCTCTTTCTTTACCATGTTTCCTAGCAACGAAGTCTCTTTTATCATAATGTTGATTCTTTGATTGTGGGTTATCAAGATCAACAGCAGGTTCAACTTCTACATCATTATGATTACTAGGTTGAGCATCATCATGAACATCATCATTAACATTTTCACTAGGTTCATGTTCATTACCAGATTGTGTTTCAGCATCAGACATAGAGATATCATTTGGATTATCAGGTGGTTCAGCAATAGGTTCAGTAGAAGTTTGCATAGTTCTATCATTTTTCTTTTTCTTCCTTTTAGAAGAACTAGGTGCATCAATATTATTTCTTTGAGAATCTTGCTCGATTCTCTTAGGGTGGCCTTCAGGATACAAAGGTTCCTGAGTCATTCTACCAGTTCTAGTAGCCACTCTAACAGCATAATCATTTTTCTTACTATTAATTTAATCAAGCATTTCTTTCTGAGCTTTAAGTACTTGTTCTACTTGAGTGGTAACCATAGAAGCATGTTTGCTAACAAGTTTAAGTTCACCTCTAATATTATCCATATAATCACTCAAGCGTTTAATCATAAAGGTATTCTGCTTTAATTGTCTACCAAAATAAGCATTAAAGTCATCTTGCTTAAACATAAAGTCATCAAACTCATACAAGCACTGGCTAGCAATTTTAGTAGGAGGGACTTCAACTTTATCATATCTATAGAGAGAATTTACCTTTACTACCTGTGTCGGGATATCGGGAGGTTCTTCGGTAAATAAGTAATTGAGATCATATAATTCTTCAACAGGCGGTAAATTAAGACCATGTATTTCTTCAATAGGAGGTAAATTCTTAACATCTTCAGCTTTAATACCTTTTTCTTTCATAGATTTCTTTGCCTCTTGCATATCTTTGGGACTGAGAAATAGAACACCTCTCTTCTTCGGAGTTTGTTTAGGAATAGGATCAGTAATTGGCTCAGGAGCTGGCTCAGGAGTTACCCAATTATTTTCATTTGCCAACATATTATTCAATAAAATTTCAGCGTCATCCGGTGTTCTTTCCCTGAAAAGAGAACCAGCACAACTATCCAGGTAATCTATGGAAGCATCAGTTAGTCCATTATAAAAGATATCAAATATTTCAGGTTTCTTAAGAGGATGATCAGGCAAAGCATTAAGTAACTTGAGAAGCCTCCCCCAAGGTTGTGGGAGACTCTCTTCTTCAATTTGCACAAAATTGTATATTTCCCTCAAAGCAGCTTGTTTCTTATGAGCAGGGAAATATTTAGTAGAGAAGTAATAAATCATATCCTGGGGACTTTGCACACAGGCAGGATCAAGAGAATTAAACCATTTCTTGGCATCACCCTTTAATGAGAACGGAAATATTTTGAGTATGTAAAAGTGGCGCGATCTCAAATTATTAGTAAACAGGGCAGCTATTTCATCTAACTTACGAAGATGTGCCACAACAGATTCAGATTCATAGCCATAAAAAGGATCAGATTTAACCAAAGTAATTATATCTGGATCAACAGTAATATCATAATAATCCTGATCAGGAACACAAATAGGTGAAGTAGCAAAAGCAGGGTCGGGTCTCATCCTACCTCTAAAAGATTCCTTACTCCACTTAATTAGTAACCTCTTACGTTCAGGTTTATCCGGACAAGCAAGAATAGCTTCATAAGATTCATTATTAAAAAGATAACCCTAAGGAATAACAGGCATAGGTTCATCATCACTAACATCATCGTGTTCAGGTTCACTAATTTCTCTTTCTCTAGACTTAGAAATTTGCTCATCTAGAAATTCACCAAGTGGCACAGTAGTATCAAGCATAGAAGTAGTTTCATCGTAAGTATCATGCATAGCAGAAGTGGCATCATCAATAACATGCGACATATCAGAATTCATAGCAGTAGTAGGTTTAGGTGTCGCTAGCTTACACATAACAGAAGGTGAATCAAGTGCAGAGCTAGATGGCAGTTCCTTACCTCCCCTCGTAGTTGAGGGATAAATTTTTGTCTTAGCGTCTTTCAAGTTCTTCATAGTGTCCAGCAGATATAAATCCCAAGTGACTCAAAGAATAGAGCTATGCTCCCCAGCAACGGTGCCAGAAAAAGGTCTTGATAACCCACAAGTATAGGGGATCGCAACAGTTTTCGAGGGTAGAGTATTCAACCCAAATTTGTTGATTCGACACAAGGGGAGCCAAAGAATATTCTCAAGTATTAGCAGCTGAGTTGTCAATTCAACCACACCTGGAAACTTAGTATCTGCAGCAAAGTGTTTAGTAGAAAAGTAATATGATAGTGGTGATAATGGTAACAAAGTAAAGACAGCAAAAGTAATGTTTTTGGTATTTTTGTAGTGATTGTAATAGTAGCAACGGAAAAGTAAATAAGCGTAAACTAGTATATGGAAAACTCGTAGGCACCGGATCAATGGTGGAAAATTATGCCGGATGTGGTTCATCATGTAACAGTCATAACATAGGGTGACACAGAACTAGCTCCAGTTCATCAATATAATGTAGGCATGTATTCCGTAAATAATCATACATGCTTATGGAAAAGAACTTGCATGGCATCTTTTGTCCTACCCTCCCATGGCAGCGGGGTCCTATTGGAAACTAAGGGATATTAAGGCCTCATTTTAATAGAGAACCGGAACAAAGCATTAACACATAGTGAATACATGAACTCCTAAAACTATGGTCATCACCGGGAGTGGTCCCGATTATTGTCACTTCGGGGTTGCCGGATCATAACACATAGTAGGTGACTATAGACTTGCAAGATAGGATCTAGAACTCACATATATTCATGAAAACATAATAGGTTCGGATCTGAAATCATGGCACTCGGGCCCTAGTGACAAGCATTAAGCATAGCAAAGTCATAGCAACATCTATTTCAGAACATAGTGGATACTAGGGATCAAACCCTAACAAAACTAACTCGATTACATGATAAATCTCATCCAACCCATCACCGTCCAACAAGCCTATGATGCAATTACTCACGCATGGCGGTGAGCATCATGAAATTGGTGATGGAGGATGGTTGATGATGACGACAGTGACGAATCCCCCTCTCCGGAGCCCCGAACGGACTCCAGATCAGCCCTCCCGAGAGAGATTTGGGCTTGGCGGCGGCTCCGTATCGTAAAACGTGATGAAACTTTCTCTCTGATTTTTTTCTCCTCGAAAGCCAATATGTGGAGTTGGAGTTGGCGTCGGAGGGCCACCAGGGGGCCCACGAGGTAGGGGGCGGCCCAGGGGGGAGGGGCGCGCCCCCCACCCTCGTGGACAGGGTGTGGGCCCCCTGGTCTTCATCTTTGGCGACGATTTTTTATTATTTATTATAAGATATTCTGTGGAGTTTCAGGTCATTCCGAGAACTTTTGTTTTCTGCACATAAAACAACACCATGGCAATTCTGCTGAAAACAGCGTCAGTCCGGGTAAGTTCGATTCAAATCATACAAGTTAGAGTCCAAAACAAGGGCAAAAGTGTTTGGAAAAATAGATACGACGGAGACGTATCACTCTCCAGCGGCTCTTGGAAGGCTTCAGCTCCCAATGCCTCCTCCTCCCAACCTGGCTCGGGAAACGAGCCAGGGTCGTCCTCTGGCGTGTACTCCTGGTCCATCATGCGGGGCACGAGGCTTCCGGGGCTGCCACCCCAAATACCTCGCCGTAGTGCCCCACGCTCCACATAGCCCGACCCAGCGCGGCGTCCTGAGGGTAGTGCGATGCCTCGCTGGGGCCATGGGGAGCAACGCTCATGACCATGCTCATCAGAGGCGGTGCGGGGGCAACGGGGCCCCAGGCGCTGTCGGTCGTCCTGGTGTTGGTTGTAACACCCCAGATGTAATTTACCTTATATGTATCCCAACTCTTGCCGTTTCCAGCCTAAGTTATTTTATTTTCTCCGTTGTCAGGTTTTTGTCTTCGTGTGTTGTTTCCTTTGTCATGCATCTCATATCATGTCACCATGTGCATTGCATTCGCATACATGTTCGTCTCATGCATCCGAGCATTTTCCCCGTTGTCTGTTTTGCATTCCGGCGCTCCTATCTCCTCCGGTGGTCCTTTCTACCTCTTTTCGTGTGTGGGGGTTAAACATTTCCGGATTGGACCGAGAATTTCCATGCGGCCTTGGTTTACTACCGGTAGACCGCCTATCAAGTTTCGTACCATTTGGACTTCGTTCGATACTCCAACGGTTAACAGAGGGACCGAAAAGGCCTCGTTTGTGTTGCAGCCCAACACCCACCCAAACCCTCTCCATCGTCTCGGTCGTTCAATCACAATCGCGTGGCCGAAAACCTCACTCCATTTGGAGCTTCCTAGCTCCTTCAACGCCTATATAAAGACCCCCCCCCCCAATTTCAATTCGCGGATGAAACCCTAGCCCCCCTTCTCCTCCAGCC
>NC_041386.1:289026619-289045605 GCF_002162155.2 Triticum dicoccoides
GCGCCGCCACCTCGGTTCGCCGCCCGCCATCGTCTTCTTCGGCGAGCCGCACCACGGCCGCGCCGGCGACCGCGACGTTCACCTCGCCAGCGGGCCTCTTCCTCCTCCGGCCGGTGAGCCCGCCAAGTCCGACGGCCTCCTGCTCCGGTGAGCTATTCAGAACCGGCCGGTGAACCTCGGGTTCCGTGCCCTGCAGATCTCAGATCCAAACGAGGGTTGACTTTCTGTTCGAAACCCTATTTTTTGCATTTTTCATCATGTCGTAACTCTTCATCCGTAGCTCCGATTTGTGCATGTAGCATATCAAAAATTTCGCCTCAACGAGTACATCATTTCATCTCAGTGCATCATTTTCATTTGAGCTCATCTTGATGCCCGAAATGCTGTTGGAAGAGAGCTATGTGGTTAATTTGTCAGATCTGTTTCATCAAATAGCTATTTGTCATTTTTGCCATGATTAATGTGTGCATGATATGATCCTGAGCTCTACATGTGTTTTGTTATATGCCATGCCATCTTTACAAAGGTGCTTGCCATGTATTTTTGTGACATTTGTGGTGACTAGCACAAGCTTGCAAAGTAGCTAATCGGTAATGCTGATTTCAGGGAGTCTGTGTTCTGTTTTTGTCGGTATGCTATATGTGTTAGGAATAAGCCACACGGTGGCTTTGGTGATTAGTGTGCGTGTTGGTTGTGCCGGGCACCGTGTGTAGGGTGTGTGTACCTGTGAGGTGTGCGTGTGTTGCATGCATTAGTGGAGTGAATCTCCAGGTGGTTAGTTGCATGCTTACATAGTGGACCAGGTGGTGGCTTGCGATGAGCTCGGAGGATGGCCGCTTCGTACGTGTACGAGTGGAGTCCGGTTCGTGTGGATCGTGCGTACGTGCGCAAGAGACCCGGTTGGAGTTTGTTGCTCTGGGCAGTGTGTTGCCTGGGTCATTATAAGCACCATGTATCCAGCTTGTTCCGTTTGAGCCGAGTGTAAGCCATGTAGTCATTGTAAAGAAGAAAAGATTGGGGCGTTTGAGCGCCCGTGGTGGCTTTCGTCGCCGGCCAGAAAATCTTGTGTCCACTGTTCTTCTTCTACGACCTCCGTTTGAGTGAGAGGAGAGGTAGCTAGAGGGCTGCGGTTCCAACAATTGGTATGCTATATGTTCATGTTGTTTCCTAGTGATCTGTGCCTCTTTTGCGGATGATCAGTAAGGATGTTTTGTTAACATTGTGGTGATCTATCCATCCATTTATTTGTTTGCAATTATGGAGCACCCTAGCTTGAGTCAATCAAGCTCTACTTTTGCTATTTCGTGAATCCTTGCAGATTGTTGACATGTTTAGCGATTTTGCCGAGGATGTTGCTATTGATCCGTGCATGCTATGTTGTTGTTCTTGCCATGTCTAGCTTCTATGCCATGTATTCTTGATGGATGGATGCTTAGTTTGTCATGCCATGCTGTGTAGTGAGTGCAACGAGCTCGTAAACATGCCTACTCGTTAACTGATGTGCATGCTCCTGTTTTTCACCAAGTCTGGAATCAGTTTATGTTTTTGCTATGTTCACATGCTTGCAATTGTATTTTCTAATCCCTTTTGGCTCAAGGTCACTAAGGGACTTTTGTTAAGTGCTTTGAGTAGCTTCATGCCATGCCTTGCTTTGCCATGTTAAGTTTCTGTAGCATGTAGTTTTCATGCTCTAAATTGTGCTTCCTGATGATAAATTCCAGACTTGTGTTAATTTCACAAAGTCTGAAACCTGTTGTCATTTGCACTTTTGCCATGCTTGTTTGAACCTGTTAATGGATGAATTAGCCGTAGCTTAGTGTTAATATTTTGTCAAGCATCATGAGTGGATCCGTGGCATGTATTTTGTTGTCATGTTTTAGTGTCGTAGCATATTTATCTTGATGCATTTAGATGACTACTTGCTGATTATCGCAGACCGGTGCCATATTTGTTTTGCTTGTCATTTCCAAACCGTCCATCCGATTCCGGTGATCTTTATATCGATTTCAACCGAAATCACCTCACCTTTCCAGTGGCACTCTGGATTTCCAAGTTGAGGCCAGGTTCAATCATTCCTTGTCAAATCTTGCATATGCATCACATATCGCATCCCGCATATCATACCATGTTTGCATCATGTTGTTTGAGCATTGCACGTGGTTGATTGTGTTCCGTTTGCTTGTTGTTCTTGTTTGGGTAGAGCCGGGAGACGAGTTCGCAAACGAGGAGCCCGTTGAGTTCACTTACAAGGATCAAGTCAACTCTGAGAACTTTGCAGGCAAGATGACCATACCCTCGAAATCACTTCTATCTTTGCTTGCTAGATGCTCGCTCTTTTGCTATGCCTATGCTATGATGCCTACCACTTGCTTATCATGCCTCCCAAATTGCCATGTCAAACCTTTAACCCACCATGTCCTAGCAAACCGTTGATTGGCTATGTTATCGCTTTGCTCAGCCCCTCTTATAGCGTTGCTAGTTGCAGGTGAAGATTGGAGATCGTTCCTTGTTGGAACATTGTTTATTGTTGGGATATCACTATATTATCTTGTTATCTTAATGCACCTATATACTTGGTAAAGGGTGGAAGGCTCGGCCATATGCCTAGTGTTCCGTTCCGCTCTTGCCGCCCTAGTTTCCGTCATATCGGTGTTATGTTCCCGGATTTTGCGTTCCTTACGCGGTTGCGTTATAATGGGAACCCCTTGACAGTTCACCTTGAATAAAACTCTTCCAGGAATGCCCAACATTGGTTTTACCATTCGCCACCTAGCCTTTTTCCCTTGGGTTTCGCGGACTCAAGGGTCATCTTTATTTTAACCCCCCTGGGCCAGTGCTTCTCAAAGTTTTGGTCCAACCGAGCGATGTCTGGGGCTACCAGGGGCAACTCTGGGCTGGCCTACCCGACGTCTTGCTCATCCGGTGTGCCCAGAGAACGAGATATGTGCAGCTCCTATCGGGATTTGTTGGCACATCTGGGTGGTGTTGTCGGTTTAGTTTTACCATTGTCGAGGATGTCTTGTAACCGGGATGCCGAGCCTGATCGGAATGTCTCGGGAGAAGGAATATCCTTCATTGACCGTGAGAGCTTGTGATGGGCTAAGTTGGGACTCCCCTGCAGGGATTTGAACTTTCGAAAGATGTGCCCGTGGTTATGGGTAGATGGGAATTTGTTAATGTCCGGTTGTAGATAACATGAAACTTAACTTAATTAAAATGAATCAACCGCGTGTGTAACCGTGATGGTCTCTTCTCCGCAGAGTCCGGGAAGTGAACACGGTGTTGGAGTAATGCTTGGCGTAGGTTATTCTAGGATCACTTCTTGATCATAGTTGTTCGTCTATGCTTTGCCTTCTCTTCTCGCTCTCTTTTGCGTATGTTAGCCACCATATATGCTACTCGCTTGCTGCAGCTCCACATCATACCTTGCCTTACCTATAAGCTTAAATAGTCTTGATCGCGAGGGTGTGAGATTGCTGAGTCCCCGGGACTCACAAATTACTTCCAAACAGATGCCGGGACCGATGATACCGCTCCAGACGATATGCTTGAGCTCAAGTGGGAGTTCGATGAAGACTCTCGCCGTTACTATGTGTCTTTCCCAGATGATCAGTAGTGGTGCCCAGTTGGGGTGATCGGGGACCGTGTCGCATGTGGGGGTTGATCTTTATTTTGGTACCATAGTCGGACCATGAGTGTATTGGATGTTTGTAATGTTATCCATGTATTTGTGTGATGTGGCGAGTGTAAGCCAACTATGTATCCTTTCCCCTTTTATATATTTACATGGGTTGTTGTGAAGATTACCTTACTTGCGACATTGCTTTCAATGCGGTTATGCCTCTAAGTCGTGCTTCGACACGTAGGACATATAGCCGCATCGAGGGCGTTACATTGGTGGAGCCCCCGGGCGCACCCGAGGGCACGCGGTTCTGGCGCGGCCCGTCGTGAGGTCCAGTAGCGGCTCGGGAAGGAACCAGATAGCAGAAAGGTGGCACTCCTGACGCCGCCACGTCCAGCAGCTCGGCGACATGTTCCAGCAGTGCATCGCGTTTGCTCTCCATCAGTTGGCACCGCAACATTTCCCGCGCCACCATAAGCACGGCCTGCATATTCGCCTACTCCCGCCTGGTGTGTGGCGTCGTTGCCGCGGCGTGGCTTGCGGCCCCTGCAGCGGCTCGCGCTTGTCGTGGAGTGGGGGTGGATGACGCCTGGCCGCGCCGCCCGCGTCCCGCAGCGTTAGGCGGCGCTCGCGCCGTCTGGAGCATGGGGTCGAGGTCTTCATGGGCAGGTGGCGCCGCCCGGGCAGGCCAGGGTGCCCATCGGTCGGTGTTGGCCCTTGGTTCGCCAAACATCTGGGCCACGGAGCGTCGACCGGTCGATTGGTGGGGAAGAGACTCCGGCGCACCCCTACCAGGCGCGCCAAATGTCGGATGTCGGGTTCCGGCAAACGCTTGAGGTTCGAACACTAGGTTGCGCGTGAAGGCTTTCTCCCTATCGATCCATGCCCTAGCTCTCTAAGATCTCACATACAAACTCAAAGAACTCACAACACAGAAAGACACAAGATTTATACTGGTTTGGGCCACTATTGTGGTGTAATACCCTACTTCAGTGTGCTGGTGGTGGATTGCATCTTGGGCTGATGAAGAACAGTTACAAGGGGAAGAACTGCCTCCTGAGGTTGAGGAGTTCTTGTGTTTTGCGGACTTGCGATGAGGCCGATCCTCACTTGTCTCTCGTCCCCTTCCTTGTCATTAGGCCCCCCTAACTGTAGTGGCTAGTTCTACTTATATAGGCCCTGGTCCTGTCCCAAAATATTGAGTGGGAAGGGAGCCAACAACGGCCAATTCGAAAGGGGACAACTAGTAAAAGTTATCCTGACAAAAAGTGGTCTTCGCCTATCAAAGGCTCTGGTGGTGGCACCGTCTTGGGCTCCATGGTGACCTCCGTCCTGCCGTCCTTCTGGTCTTGGTCTTGTTGCACCAATATGGAAACCTTTGCCTAATGGCTCGGTACTCCGCGCCTGCGCTTGCCCCCTTGGCACCAAAGAGGAAACAAGGACACTACGCGCTGGCGCCCGCCTGGTCTCGATCGTCATGGCTCACGTCACGAGGACCTCGCGAGGTTTGCCCTGCCTTGATCTCTCTGCCCCTCACGAGCCTGCTTGACGAGGCCGCTCCAGAGGAGGTCTTGCATCGTACGCCTCGCGAGGCTTGGCCCCTTGCGACGGTATTCAATGCCTTGTCGATGAAGATGGGCCGCACAGACCTGCCAGCCCAGCCACGCCGTGGGCCGCAGGCAGGCAAGTCTGGGGACCCCCATTCCCAGGACGCCGACAAAGCTGGTTAAGCATGTTCAATTTACCTGTTGCATGTGCTGCTCCTGCATTGCCTTAACAAATTTTCATGAATTTTCCTATGTACTTTTACCATGCAATCTAATCCTCTAGTATATATGTTCTATATGTCATGCAATGTGGTGCTCACTTATTAACTGTTTGGTTAATTTGTTCTCGTGTTCAGTTAACTGCTTTGTCAGGACCCCGACTCAATGTCACATCGATCTAGCCTGTAACACCTCATATCACTTTGCGGCCTCACGCACAGTATTCCCACGGGTGTCGCCTTACCTTTGCCCGGGACCGTTTGCGCCTTTCGGCTCACGTATATGATGATGTCGCTAGCATCCATATGATAAGGAGCCCGGGCTGACATGACTAGTCGTAAACCCAAAGTGGCACAGACTTACAGGGACAGGCATCCATGACCCAGCATCGAACGTGTCGGTCATCAGCAAGTGGGTCCGGGCTGTTAACAGGGCTCCGGTACTCAATGCGTGACATTTCCCCGAAGGGACAAACACAGGAACGAAGAAGGACACATGCCGGCCAGCCTAAGTGTTCCGGAGCAGTAGCAAGCTACCATGGCTCAATGGAAACACTAGGAGACATTTCCCGGTAAGAGAGGCTACTAAAGATAAACAACTAGATAGTCAGATCCCACACATACCAAGCATTTCAATCATACACACAATATGCTCGATATGTGCAAATACAACAAGGCATCACAACATGACTCTACGACACAAGTACTTTATTTAAAGGCTCAGAGAGCCATACATAACATACATATCAGTACAGGTCACACGACCCACATTCAAGTCATACAGTCATACAAACCAGCAGCGGAAGTAACTTGTCTGAGTACAGACAACTAGTAAAATAAAAGAGGCTTGGAAAGCCTAGCTATACTACGTGGACCTTCACAAGCTCAGGATTACCACCTGGGCCTTAGTCTACTCGTCAATGTCAACGTCTACGAAGAACCCATCAGAAGGGGTTGCAGCGCCTTCTGTAAAATGTAAATTATAGCAACATGAGTACAAAGGTACCCAGCAAGACTTACGTCAGATCCTACATACATGCACATTATCAAGAAGGGTTGGTGGAGTTATTGCAGCAAGCCAGCTTTGACTCTTGGCTAAACTATCCTACGAGACTCCAACTTGAAATGGTTTTGCGCACACGAGTCCACTACTCACCACTTCAATACACCACCGAGGATCCACCTCCGTCATCCTATGGAAGAGCCATCCTCGGCACTCACGCTTATCTTGAGATTTTTAGTAGTATCCATTCACTTGTCTATGAACTGTATAAGCAACCAAGTAGTCCTTTACCGCGGACGCGGCTATTCGAATAGATCATGATAACCCTGCAGGGGTGTACTTCTTCATACATGTTTCCACCACTTAGCGTCTGCACATGACATGTGCTCGGCAGACTTCAAGCGAAAGCCGACGTGGGTGTAGACCACGACCTACCTAAACACCTAAGTCTCTAGTCCAGGTTTATCGTCTATCCAGGTTCCATCCGCAGGGAGTCCGGCCGAGGTTTCCCATACGGCCCCGAACAATGTGTACAGGGTTCCCGAGATACCTAACGGGTATTCGATACACCGTGCCACGTACCTACCGCATCACAGCCCACCCCGCGGGTCAGCGCTGTCCACGGCCTCCAGTAAGCTACAAACACCAGAAACTACTTGCAACTCCTGGACAGAGGACTAGGGTGAATAAGAAGTCGAGCGGGGTCATATTTCAGGGCCCAATGCATGGTAGTAGCTGAATCTTCAGTCACGCATACAGATCTCAGTTCTTAAGGTCGGCTTCAATGAAACAACCCACCATGTACTCCTACATGGCCTCTCATCGATACCTTTACCAAATCGTGTTCACCACATCACTCTCATTACCGACATGATCATTTCACTCTAGCCCATCACCTAGATGAACCAGACCTGACACGACTCTAAGCATAGCAGGCATAGCAAGGTAGGAACAACACATACATATGGCTCAATCAATTCCTACACATGCTAGTGGGTTTCATCTAATTACTGTGGCAATGACAGGTCATGCAGAGGAAATGGGTTCAACTACCATAGCACACAACATTTTGAAACGCGTTGTCTTAATGCAGTAAAAGAGAGCAAGAGCGAGAACATGGGATTGTATCGATATGATCAAATGGTTGGTTGCTTGCCTGATGGATCGATGCACGGATACGGTTCTTCGCTAGGGTAATCACGGTACTCCTCGGAGGCAGAACCTGCCGCAAAGAACACCGATACACAACCATCACCAAACAATGTGCGACAATATGATGCATGCATGAAACATGGCAATATGAGTGTGTTGGGCTAATGCAACTAAAACCAGATGGGTTTGAATCAATTTGAACCAAAGATTCAAATTTCAAACTCATAAATGGCCCTTTAAAGTGTTTTATCTTGTTCTGCACTAAACCTCAAGTTATCTTGTTTAAACATGCATGAAACTAGTACAGATGGATAGATTGGGTTTTTCTGATCATTTTTCATATATAATTTGTTTGATTTGGAGCTACAGTTGAATTTATATGAATTTTTGAAGTTTGCAACAATTTCTGGAATTTATAAATCATTTTAGATTTATTTTAATTTCAGAAAAGGTTTACTGCGTCAGCATGAGGTCATGCTGACCTCAGCAAGTCAACAGACCCGGTCCAGGTCAAACCTGACGCGTGGGTCCAGGGTGTCAGTGGATAATTAACTAATTTAATTTAGTTTAAACTAATCTGGATAATTAGCAGAAGGGGGCCCCACCTGTCATTGACTCAACAGAGTCAACCAGGGCCCACCCGTGGTCAAAGTCAAAATGGCTGCACCAGCGTTTAGCCGCCGGCGAGCCCGACACGGCGGCGGAAGTGGTTTTGGCCGTTCCGGCCACCAAATGGGTCACCGAGGGCATCGGGGTGGAGCTGAGGACGAGCCGCAGCTCTTGGTGGA
Organism: Triticum dicoccoides; assembly: GCF_002162155.2. NCBI lineage: Eukaryota > Viridiplantae > Streptophyta > Magnoliopsida > Poales > Poaceae > Triticum > Triticum dicoccoides. The sequence continues at coordinate 289,034,950 of NC_041386.1, forward strand.
GTCAGTTGGGGTCGGGGTGGCCGGAGTTGGCGCCGGCGACGACCTTGGCGGTCACCGGAGTTCGGGTGAAGGCGAACTCGGGGCTAGGGTGTGCGGTGAGGTGCGGGGAGTGTACGGTTGGACTCAATGCAGCGTGGTGAGTGCGTTGGACACCGTGAGGTGGCCGGAGGATGGCCGGGAGCACGTCGGCGACGAGATCCGGGGCGGTGCGTGCGGGTGATCTTCGTGCGGTGGCTACACGGCTTGGGGGCGAGAGACGAAGGGTAGGAGGGGTAGCTAGGCTCACAGAGCACCCGTAGAGGTCACCGGCGGGGTCGGGGACGAGCTGATGCGGCGACGGCGTTGAAGGGGATCTCCGGCGACGGCGAACTCGGGCGAGGTCGGTGCAGTGGACTCGGGCCTCACGAGCACGCGGGGCTCAGTTAGCTCGACGAAGTGGACGGCGGCGGAGCTCCTGGACACCACGAGACGGAGCACGGGAGGCGGGGAGCGCGGCTACGACGATGGAGCGGCGGCGGTGGCGTCGGCCATGGCTGGGGAGCGCGAGGGGGAGGAGCTGGAGAGGAGAGGGGGCATCTGGGGGGTTCGGGGGAGAGAGAGGGGTCGATCCACGTCGTTAGCCGGGTGAGTGGAGCGGCGAGGCGGCGAGCAGGTGCGTGGCACCCATGCGGTGCTCGCCTCGAGCACCTTGCCTGCCTGCCTGGCCGACAAGCAGCTTGCTGGCGCGGCGCTGGGCTGGGCCGGCAGGTGGGCCGGGTTGCAGGCGCCAGGTAAGTCCTTCCTTTCTGTTTTTTTTCTATTTTTCTGCAACTTTGTTGAATTATTAAAAATACCTAGGCAACTCCTAAAATCACCAAACTGCTCCTGGTCCAAAGTTGGAATATTTCCAACATGAAACATTTCAGTTTAGGAATATTTGAGCATTTGAAATATTTTATATAATTTAAAATGCCCAAATTCAAATACTTAACATTTAATTCAAAGACCCTAAGATGACCTAGAAAATTGTGCAACACTTTTGGCAGAGGTTCTGAACCAAGACAAAAATGATGGACATTTTAGAAGGGCATTTCAGGTTCATTGAAAAAGTTTTTAGTAAACCCTAGTTGGTTTCAGAGGGGGCTGGGGGTTCTGACATCCCCATTTCAAGTTTCTGATGAAAGGATAGACATGATGCAACACTCTAATGCATGAACTAGCTAGGGTGTGACAACTCACCCCCACTCAAAAGAATCTCGACCCGAGATTTAGGTTCCTCCGGCAAGAAGGCGGGATACTCGAGTCGAAGACGATCCTCCCTTTCCCAAGTTGCTTCATTCTCAGAATGGTGCGACCATTGAACCTTGAGAAACTTGATATTATGACGTCGAGTGGTACGCTCAGCTTGATCGAGGATACGAACGGGGTACTCTCGATACGTGAGATTATCTTGGAGATCAAGCGTTTCGTGGTCTACTCCACGGATAGGATCCGAGAAGCAACACCTGAGTTGAGAAACGTGGAAGACGTCGTGGGCTCTGGAGAGATGCGGAGGTAGTTCCAATTGGTAGGCAACTTCTCCTCGTTTTGCGAGAATGCGAAAGGGTCCAATGTAACAAGGAGCCAATTTGCCCTTGATACCGAAGCGATGGGTTCCCTTCAGAGGAGTAACCCGAAGGTAAGCCTTCTCGTCAACCTCAAAAGTCATAGCCTTATGTTTTCGGTCATATTGACTCTTTTGACAAGATTGGGCCGTTTTCAACTTTTCACGAACGATGCGAACTTGCTCTTCTGCTTCCTGAATCATATCTGGGCCAAAGAATTGTCTTTCCCCGGTTTCTGACCAGTTAAGAGGCGTTCGACACCTTCGTCCATAGAGAACTTCAAAAGGGGCTTTGCCCAAGCTGGATTGATAGTTGTTGTTATAAGCAAATTTGGCAAATGGAAGGCATTTCTCCCACTCCATTCCGAATGAGATAACAGAAGCTCGAAGCATGTCTTCTAGAATCTGGTTGACTCGTTCCACTTGACCACTTGATTGAGGGTGGAAAGCGGTACTAAAAGAAAGGCGGGTTCCCATAGCATTTTGGAAACTTTCCCAAAATCGAGAGGTGAAAAGACTTCCTCGATCCGAGTTAATTTCCAAAGGAACACCATGGAGAGACACTATTCGGGAGACGTACAAGTCTACTAACTGACTAGCAGTTATACTCTCACGAACAGGTAAGAAATGGGCCACTTTGGAAAGACGGTCGATAACGACGAAGATAGCGTTATTCCCTCTCTTGGTCCTGGGAAAACCGGTAATGAAGTCCATACCAATTTTATCCCATTTCCATTCAGGAATAGCTAGGGGTTGAAGGGTGCCAGCAGGCCGTTGATGCTCTGCTTTTACACGACAGCAGACGTCGCAATTAGCAATATACTGAGCAATTTCTCTCTTCATCCTAGTCCACTAGAACCTCTGGCGTAGGACCTGATACATCTTGGTACTACCGGGATGAATGGTGAGAGGAGATTCATGAGCCTCCTTAAGGATCAACTGCCGTAGATGCCGGTTCTTGGGAACCACTAAACGGTTCTCAAAGTACACAACACCATGATCATTTGTGGAGAAACATCTAGTACCTCCGCTAGCAATGTTCTCCTTGATCTTAGATATTCCCTTATCTCGCTTTTGGGCAGCGATGATTTGATCCGTAAGAGTAGGTTTCGCCACCAAGGTGGAAAGAAATCCTTGAGGAACAATGTGAAGGTTAAGCTTCCGAAATTCCTCATGGAGAAGCGGTTGACTTTGTTGTAACATCAGGTTGTTACAATAAGATTTACGACTTAGCGCATCAGCCATGACGTTGGCTTTCCCTGGGGTGTAAGTTATTCCTAAGTCGAAATCTGTGATCAACTCGACCCAACGTCTTTGCCTGAGATTTAAATCCGGTTGGGTGAATATATACTTCAGACTTTGGTGATTAGTGTAGATTTCGCAACGATTACCGAGAAGGTAATGTCACCATGTTTTGAGTGCATGGACTACAGCTGCAAGCTCTAGATCATGAGTGGGGTAGTTTTCCTCATGTGGGTGTAATTGCCGTGAAGCATAAGCAATTACGTGTCGATCTTGCATGAGAATACAGCCTAGTCCTTGTCGCGAGGCGTCGCAGTAGATAACAAAATCCTTGGAAAAATCCGGTGGTACTAGTACGGGAGCAGAGGTTAAACGTCTTTTCAGTTCCTGGAAACTGTGCTCACATTGTGGAGTCCACTCGAACTTTTTATCTTTCTTGAGGAGTTCAGTTAGAGGTTTGGCAACTTTGGAGAAATTCTCGACAAAGCGACGGCAATAGCTCGCTAGGCGAAGGAAACTCCGAACTTGCTTGACCGATTCAGGTGGAGTCCAATTAAGGACGGCTTGAACTCGCTCAGGGTTAACAACAATGCCTTTACCAGAAATAACATGTCCAAGATAGGTCACCTCTGACAACCAGAATTCACATTTAGAAAATTTGGCATAAAGGCGATGCTCTCGAAGTTTTTTCAACACTAGCCTTAGGTGTTCGGCATGTTCTTCCTCGTTCTTGGAGTAGATGAGTATATCATCGAGGTAAACCACGACGAATTTATCCAAATACTCCATGAAGATTGAGTTCATCAACCGAGAAAAGGTGGCTGGAGCGTTGGATAAACCGAAGGACATGACGGTGTACTCGTATTGGCCATAACGAGTAACAAAGGCCATTTTCAGAATGTCCCCATTTCTGATTTTGATTTGATGGTAGCCCAACCTCAAATCCATTTTAGAGAAGACCGAGGATCCAGCGAGCTGATCATACAGGTCGTTGATCCTGGGGAGCGGATACTTGTTCTTAATTGTGACCAAGTTGACAGGTCGATAATCTACAACCATCCGGTCCGTACCATCCTTCTTCTTGACGAAGAGGACGGGGCAAGCCCAAGGAGATGAACTAGGTCGGATGAAACCCTTTTTCAAGGACTCATCGAGTTGTTTCTTAAGCTCGGCTAGTTCAAAAGGTGCCATCTTGTAGGGTCTTCTGGAAATCGGGACAGTTCTTGGAATGAGATCTATCACGAATTCGACATCTCTGTCAGGTGGAACACCTGGCAATTCCTCTGGGAAGACATCCGGAAAGTCACGGACTACCGGAACATCCTCAAGGTCTGGCAAAGGGCTGGCATTAAGAGAATATAACTGTCGCTTGGCTATTCGGGTCAAGACATTGACTATCTTCCCCGAAGGATGGGTGAGTTGAACAGTCCTAGAGGAGCAATCAATTTTGGCATGATGGGCTGACATCCAGTCCATACCCAAGATGATATTACTATCCGAAGATTTGAGGGCTATCAAAGATGCGAGAAAAACAAGTTTGTCGACTTGAATTTCATTTCCATGGCTTACTCTAGAAGTTTGCCATTTGGATCCCGGAGTTTGAATTACCATAGAGGTGGGCATCTCACAGAATGTGGTGTTATGCAGACGAGCATAGCTCTCGGATATAAATGAATGAGATGCTCCTGTATCGAAAAGAACAGATGCCGGGTGGCAATTAACAAGGAGCGTACCGAGAACGACGTTGGGATCTTCTTGAGCCTCTTCCGCAGAAACACAATTAACATGGCCACGAGCAGTGGTGGCCGGCTTGGCGTAGAACACTTTCCCTATCGGCTTGCCGCGGCCAACAGTTTTTGCTGTCTGGTTGGGGTTGGTTTGGGGACACTCGCGCATATAGTGGCCTGATTCCCCACACTTGAAACAAGTCACGGAACTGGTACGTGGAGGAGCATTGTTGGTTGGACCACCATAGGGCTTGGCTGGTGCATATGGCTGAGCTGGGCGAGGCGCCTGGAAGGATGGCCTCGGTGTGAACCTGGGTGGTAGGGCAGTGTTAGGCACCCACACGCGGCGCTTCTGAGGACCAGCACCGGATGAGGAACCCAAGTCACGACCATGCTTGCGTGTTGCTTCATAATTAGTCTGACTAGTCTCAGCACTGATGGCCTTGTTAACAAGCTTCTGAAAAGATGTGCACTCATGCAGACGGAGGTCGCGGCGAAGCTCAGGACTAAGTTCCTTACGGAACCTTGCCTGCTTCTTGGCATCAGTAGAAACTTCCTCCGTTGCATAACGAGCAAGGTTACCAAACTCCCTGCTGTAAGCGTCAACAGAGAGTCGACCTTGAGTGAAACTACAGAACTCCTCACGTTTACGGTCCATGAGACCCTCCGGAATGTGATGTTCACGGAAAGCCTCGCTGAATTCAGCCCAAGTAGTGACATGGTCCGCTGGGCGCATAGCTCCATAATTCTCCCACCATAGACTGGCGGGGCCTTCAAGATGATATGCAGCAAAGGTGACCTTGTCAACCTCAGCTACTAGCGCAGAACGCAGTTTGTGAGAAATACTGTGAAGCCAGTCATCAGCGTCGAGAGGCTCGACGGAGTGGTGGAACGTGGGTGGATGTAACTTGATGAAATCACTGAGTGACACCAAGTTAGTCCTCTGATGGTGTGCTGTGTTCTGTTCAATACGCTCCAACAAACGGTTGGTCTCCCGCTTGTTTCTCTCAGCCTCTAGCATAACTTCTGCCAGAGAGGGAGGGTGAGGCAGATTTGTATCCCCAACTCTGCTGCCTTCGGCCTGCTCTGGGGGAGCAGGGTTGTTGCGGGTGTTGACCATCCTAGGAAAAACAAGACAATGGTTTAGTCCAACATGACAAGATTCCGACATAGAATGTAGAATGTAATGGACAACTCAGAATGCAAGATGATCATCCGTATGACATGGTAGATACAGAATCTACTTCTTTTATTCCATCGTCATACACACCATACGAGGTTTAGTACAAGACCAACAAGTACTACTACGGTGAGAGGAGGATTACATATCATCGGAGGCATCCCAAGCTCCTATACATTATTTTTCCTACACCCCCGGAATTACTACACGCTAAGTCATATTCCACAAGTCACGCAGGATGGTGCAAATACAACTATTACAATACCTAGTGGATCTACTACTATCTCAGTCATCTCCGTAGTAGTTCTCATAGAAGTCTCCTCCATAGCCTGGAAGTTCAACGTGAGCATCTGGAAACAAACGGTCCTGAGGAGCCTGTGGACCAAAAGGGCTAGGGTGAGGTCTTGGACCAACAAACGGTGGCCTGCGAGGACCACGAGGTGGGGTGATGCCTCCCACATCACGCCAATCCATCATGTCCGGCAGAGCAGACCTAACAGGATACAGATCTCTCATATCCATGCATCCAGCTTGCACAGCCGGTGCAAACCGAGTCAAGGTGGCCCAATGATCGGCGCGGGTGTTGAAAAGCTCCATTCTCAAGGCCCGATTCTCTCGGTCCTTATCCTCGAGCAACTCAGCAGTGGTGCGAGTTAGTGAGTCCTCCTGACTGGAGTTAGCATAGATAGCCCGGAGATAACCGTGCGCTCCAGGAAGTGAAGCCGGCATATACCGGAAGTCGGTGTTGCGAAGCAGGCCAGTCCTGACTCGCGTGATGGTCATCATAGAATAAGCCGCATCTTGCACAGCCATCTCAATAGTAACACCGAGCCCATAGGAACAGTGAAGAGCCTCGGTAGAACCAGGATAAGAGGGAAATATCCGGACGGTGCAAAGATACTGGCTTTGGTTAAAATCTCGAAACTGCTCTTCGACCGTGTATTCGGGATACCAACGGTAACCCGTCTCGATCATCACTCGGACTAACATGGCCGTATGACCGGTCACACCAATGCATCGGGTCAGGCGAACCACTTGATTTTGGTCGCGAGTGGCCATCTGAAAGCACAACCATAATGCAAAGGCATTAGAATTTCTAGCAAAATTTCGACAGCATAACGGCTGTAAATGCTCAAGAAGGGTTTGAGACATTTATCAAAAAAATTGCATAGACACTCAACAATATCATATCAAGGTTCTGGGTTCAACTTATCAGCATAACAAGGTAGTAGAACTGAACTAGGCTTGTAGTCATCAAACCTATAAGGTACTACTGATTCGTAACACGTGAACCTGATAGAGAGAGAAGATCCTAATCCTTAATCCCCGGTAGAAGAATGGACTGACTCAGATCAGAATGCCATGAGGTAAAGAAGTAAAAAGAGCCTTACGTACCATCCCACAATCAATTCCCCTACATATAACTAAAGCATTTCTAGACTCAACATCGACCAGTTTGGCTTGGAGAACCTATAGGCAGTCCGGCTCTGATGCCAACGCTGTCAGGACCCCGACTCAATGTCACATCGATCTAGCCTGTAACACCTCATATCACATTGCGGCCTCACGAACGGTATTCCCACGGGTGTCGCCTTACCTTTGCCCGAGATCGTTTGCGCCTTTTGGCTCACGTATATGATGATGTCGCTAGCATCCATATGATAAGGAGCCCGGGCTGACATGACTAGTCGTAAACCCAAAGTAGCACAGACTTACAGGGACAGGCATCCATGACCCAGCATCGAACGTGTCGGTCATCAGCAAGTGGGTCCGGGCTGTAGCACTGGGCTAGCAGGACTCCGGTAAACCGGGCTGTAGCGGGCTAACAGGGCTCTAGTACTCAATGCGTGACATTTCCCCGAAGGGACAGACACAGGAACGAAGAAGGACACATGCCGGCCAGCCTAAGTGTTCCAGAGCAGTAGCAAGCTACCATGGCTCAATGGAAACACTAGGAGACATTTCCCGGTAAGAGAGGCTACTAAAGATAAACAACTAGATAGTCAGATCCCACACATACCAAGCATTTCAATCATACACACAATATGCTCGATATGTGCAAATACAACAAGGCATCACAACATGACTCTACGACACAAGTACTTTATTTAAAGGCTCAGAGAGCCATACATAACATACATATAAGTACGGGTCACACGACCCACATTCAAGTCATACAGTCATACAAACCAGCAGCGGAAGTAACTTGTCTGAGTACAGACAACTAGTAAAATAAAAGAGGCTTGGAAAGCCTAGCTATACTATATGGACCTTCACAAGCTCAGGATTACCACCTGGGCCTTAGTCTACTCGTCGATGTCAACGTCTACGAAGAACCCATCAGAAGGGGTTGCAGTGCCTTCTATAAAATGTAAATTATAGCAACATGAGTACAAGGTACCCAGCAAGACTTACGTCAGATCCTACATACATGCACATTATCAAGAAGGGTTGGTGGAGTTATTGCAGCAAGCCAGCTTTGACTCTTGGCTAAACTATCCTACGAGACTCCAACTTGAAATGGTTTTGCGCACACGAGTCCACTACTCACCACTTCAACACACCACCAAGGATCCACCTCCGTCATCCTACGGAAGAGCCATCCTCGGCACTCACGCTTATCTTGAGATTTTTAGTAGTATCCATTCACTTGTCTATGAACTGTATAAGCAACCAAGTAGTCCTTTACCGCGGACGCGGCTATTCGAATAGATCATGATAACCCTGCAGGGGTGTACTTCTTCATACATGTTTCCACCACTTAGCGTCTGCACACGACATGTGCTCGGCAGACTTCAAGCGAAAGCCGACGTGGGTGTAGACCACGACCTACCTAAACACCTAAGTCTCTAGTCCAGGTTTATCGCCTATCCAGGTTCCATCCGCAGGGAGTCCGGCCGAGGTTTCCCATACGGCCCCGAACGATGTGTACAGGGTTCCCGAGATACCTAACGGGTATTCGATACACCGTGCCACGTACCTACCGCATCACAGCCCACCCCGCGGGTCAGCGCTGTCCACGGCCTCCAGTAAGCTACAAACACCAGAAACTACTTGCAACTCCTGGACAGAGGACTAGGGTGAATAAGAAGTCGAGCGGGGTCATATTTCAGGGCCCAATGCATGGTAGTAGCTGAATCTTAAATCACGCATACAGATCTCAGTTCTTAAGGTCGGCTTCAATGAAACAACCCACCATGTACTCCTACATGGCCTCTCATCGATACCTTTACCAAATTGTGTTCACCACATCACTCTCATTACCGACATGATCATTTCACTCTAGCCCATCACCCAGATGAACCAGACCCGACACGACTCTAAGCATAGCAGGCATAGCAAGGTAGGAACAACACATACATATGGCTCAATCAATTCCTACACATGCTAGTGGGTTTCATCTAATTACTGTGGCAATGACAGGTCATGCAGAGGAAATGGGTTCAACTACCGTAGCACACAGCAGTTTGAAACGCGTTGTCTTAATGCAGTAAAAGAGAGCAAGAGCGAGAACATGGGATTGCATCGATATGATCAAATGGTTGGTTGCTTGCCTGATGGATCGATGCACGGATACGGTTCTTCGCTAGGGTAATCACGGTACTCCTCGGAGGCAGAACCTACCGCAAAGAACACCGATACACAACCATCACCAAACAATGTGCGATAATATGATGCATGCATGAAACATGGCAATATGAGTGTGTTGGGCTAATGCAACTAAAACCAGATGGGTTTGAATCAATTTGAACCAAAGATTCAAATTTCAAACTCATAAATGGCCCTTTAAAGTGTTTTATCTTGTTCTGCACTAAACCTCAAGTTAGATTGTTTAAACATGCATGAAACTAGTACAGATGGATAGATTGGGTTTTTCTGATCATTTTTCTTATATAATTTTGTTTGATTTGGAGCTACGGTTGAATTTATATGAATTTTTGAAGTTTGCAACAATTTCTGGAATTTATAAATCATTTTAGATTTATTTTAATTTCAGAAAAGGTTTACTACGTCAGCATGAGGTCATGCTGACCTCAGCAAGTCAACAGACCCGGTCCAGGTCAAACCTGACGCGTGGGTCCAGGGTGTCAGTGGACAATTAACTAATTTAATTTAGTTTAAACTAATCTGGATAATTAGCAGAAGGGGGCCCCACCTGTCATTGACTCAACAGAGTCAACCAGGGCCCACCCGTGGTCAAAGTCAAAATGGCTGCACCGGTGTTTAGCCGCCGGCGAGCCCGACGCGGCGGCGGAAGTGGTTTTGGCCGTTCCGGCCACCAAATGGGTCGCAGAGGGCATCGGGGTGGAGCTGAGGACGAGCCGCGGCTCTTGGTGGAGTCAGTTGGGGTCGGGGTGGCCGGAGTTGGCGCCGGCGACGACCTAGGCGGTCACCGGAGTTCGGGTGAAGGCGAACTCGGGGCTAGGGTGTGCGGTGAGGTGCGGGGAGTGCACGGTTGGACTCAACGCAGCGTGGTGAGTGCGTTGGACACCGTGAGGTGGCCGGAGGATGGCCGGGAGCACGTCGGCGACGAGATCCACGGAGGTGCATGCGGGTGATCTTCGTGCGGTGGCTACACGGCTCGGGGGCGAGAGAGGAAGGGTAGGAGGGGTAGCTAGGCTCACAGAGCACCCGTAGAGGCCACCGGCGGGGTCGGGGACGAGCTGATGCGGCGTCGGCGTTGAAGGGGATCTCCGGCGACGGCGAACTCGGGCGAGGTCGGTGCGGTGGACTCGGGCCTCACGAGCACGCGGGGCTCGGTTAGCTCGACGAAGTGGACGGCGGCGGAGCTCCTGGACACCACGAGACGGAGCACGGGCGGCGGGGAGCGCGGCTACGACGATGGAGCGGCGGCGGTGGCGTCGGCCATGGCTGGGGAGCGCGAGGGGGAGGAGCTGGAGAGGAGAGGGGCTGATCCACGTCGT
>NC_041386.1:289045970-289207462 GCF_002162155.2 Triticum dicoccoides
GCGGGGCTCGGTTAGCTCGACGAAGTGGACGGCGGCGGAGCTCCTGGACACCACGAGACGGAGCACGGGCGGCGGGGAGCGCGGCTACGACGATGGAGCGGCGGCGGTGGCGTCGGCCATGGCTGGGGAGCGCGAGGGGGAGGAGCTGGAGAGGAGAGGGGCGTCTGGGGGGTTCGGGGGAGAGAGAGGGGTCGATCCACGTCGTTAGCCGGGTGAGTGGAGCGGCGAGGCGGCGAGCAGGTGCGTGGCACCCATGCGGTGCTCGCCGTCGAGCACCTTGCCTGCCTGCCTGGCCGGCAAGCAGCTTGCTGGCGCGGCGCTGGGCTGGGCCAGCAGGTGGGCCGGGTTGCAGGCGCCAGGTAAGTCCTTCCTTTCTGTTTTTTTTCTATTTTTCTGCAACTTTGTTGAATTATTAAAAATACCTAGGCAACTCCTAAAATCACCAAACTGCTCCTGGTCCAAAGTTGGAATATTTCCAACATGAAACATTTCAGTTTAGGAATATTTGAGCATTTGAAATATTTTATATAATTTAAAATGCCTAAATTCAAATACTTAACATTTAATTCAAAGACCCTAAGATGACCTAGAAAATTGTGCAACACTTTTGGCAGAGGTTCTGAACCAAGACAAAAATGATGGACATTTTAGAACGGCATTTCAGGTTCATTGAAAAAGTTTTTAGTAAACCCTAGTTGGTTTCAGAGGGGGCTAGGGGTTCTGACATCCCCATTTCAAGTTTCTGATGAAAGGATAGACATGATGCAACACTCTAATGCATGAACTAGCTAGGGTGTTACATGTTTGGTCCAATTCTGCAATGTGATGTTCAATTCTTCTCTGTGCAATTTTGTATTGTCTTCCATGTCAGAAATAAATTGAATTTGGCTGTACAAAATACAATAGAAACAGATACAATTGCTATATTTCCAAGTTGTCAGGCATGCTTGGTTTGGTCAACTATCTGGTCTTCTAGTAAGTTATATACTATGCAATGTGGTGCTTAGTTAATGTTTGGTTCATTTGTTGTGGAATTTAGTTAGCTGTTTTGTTCAATTCTGCAATGTGATGTTCAATTGTTGTGCGTGCACTTTTTGTTGACTTCCATGTGAGAAATCAATCGAATTTGGCTGTACCAAATACATGAGAAACAGATACAATTGCTATATATCCAAGTTGTTAAGCATGCTTGGTTTGGTTAACTGTCTGATCTTCTATTAGGAGTATGTTATATTATGCAAAGTGGTTCTGAGTTAATGTTTGGTTCATTTGTTGTGGTGTTTAGTTAACTATTTGGTTCAATTATGTAATGCGATGTTCAATTGTTGTGGGTACAATTTCGTATTGTTATACATGTGAGGAATAAATCAAATTTGATTGTACTAAATACATGAGAAATATATACAATTGCTATTTTTCCTAGTTCTTATTCATGATTGGTTTGGATAAATGGATTTCCATGTGGCTCAAATTAATCCGTTGAGTCCGCAATGTATTTATTTTCTATCAACATATTTTACTGATAGTATTCCAACCCTCACTCAACCTGATAATAAATACCTTGTATGTATTGCAAGAAAACAATGGGAAGCATTGAGGTTTAAAATCGAGCTTTACACATGCATGTTCCTTGGTCTAATATCACATTATTGTGCAATTGCAGTAACCATTCTAATATTTAGGTTTTGAACTATTTGGCCTTGCATATGTAGGTCCTGCTGTCAGAGGTTTTGAACCATTGTTCGACCCTTTTTGCATTGGGAAATGAGTTGTACATGAATTTCAGTCCAGTCAAGAAACTCAGAAAGATTGTTAGGATAAAGAAACTAGCGACGAAAACAACAAGATCTTTGTCTGCACAATGAAGAAGACATTAGTGCACTACAGGATGGTACTAACTATTATACCTTGTCTTTCTTATTCCTTTGTACCATTTCAAAATTTAGAGAAGATATTTATGCATATATTTGTTTTTAGGCCTTTCCAAAGCAGTTAATTGATGATTACCTCTCAAACCACCTGTAGGGTCAGGAGGAAAGGAAGGTATTCATACAACACCCATGGTACAATACTGATGTCTTCCTCAAGAGGACAAAGGATCGACGGACAATCATCCAAAGGCACTGGCCTAAAGTTTCATGGACCTTCAACATCAATGAAGGCTCAATACTCGCCTTTCGCTTCAGCAATTTTACATATGAGATTCATCTATATATCTACCCTCTATGATGCTAATTTCCAAAGGTTATAGATGTTGCATGTGAAACTTGGTGCCGGTGCAGTTGTGTAATGGGGTAGCTAGCTATATGCATATATGGTGTAACTGAGTGCTGAAGCAATATGATGCTCTACTCTGATGTATTTCAATTATAAAATCATGGTTCCATAATACAAAAAGAAATATATTGTGTGCTTATATGAAATGTGAATTTGATTAATAAATGGATTATTAATAAAAGACCAATTGCCTGCTTATTTGTTTTTTCTATTGCAAACGGTTATTGAGACAACATCGTGGGCGATGACCTCAAACAACCGACACAGTTTCTAGGAAGAAAATGTGTTGGATCATTGAAAAATCACACATGACTACCTCTTGAAAACTATTTGTGTTAGGCCACCTCGCGCAAACGTTTTCCACATAAAAAGTGTGTGTGATAGACAGATTATGGCACATAGATTCTTCTATGCACCGTGTGTGTTGCATTCAATAACGCAAATGATAAAATTGCTAATATCATCTGCAATGGCAACGCTATCATAGATGATTTGATGGGGGGAAATTGTGTGTGATGTACGTGTGAATGGAAACATTTGTCTAAGATCCATAGTGTGGGTTGTACATACGAACGGAAACGTTCTTCTCAGATTGACTGTGTGGGATGTACATACAAACGGAAATGTATTCCTTGGATTGACTGTGTGGGATGTACCAAACGAAAATGATTGGGCGTGTATAATTGTATATGATGTCTAGCCCGATCGCACATGAGCTCATTTTGCCTAGCGTGTGTGACCGAAGGTCCTATCCCCGACGGTTTTTGGGTTGTGTGGTAAGGACCCCCCTATCGCCCACACTTGCAAGGCAGCGGTTTAAAATGTCGTCGCGGAAAGGGGTTAAAAATCGTTTGTATAGCTGGTCATTGCACCCGTGCATGTAGTAAAACAGGATGCCCAAGTCCTCTTGAACACACCTAGAATTGTCTTCTCCTCTAGGATATTAAATAGTTTTTTCAATCATTGTTTGCTGGAACTTTGATTGTCACATGAAGGAGATTATGCCAAATAACTGATCATGCATAGGTTTTTGTTGTGACTTAATGTTTGCAAACTATGAACCTTTAGCATTAATGTCTCTTTTGAACTCTTTTGATCAGTCCACTTTATTTACCACATACACACGCATTCAAGAGAAACCGGAATAATATTAATTGTAGTATTGCCACTACATACGATAACAAACTCATAGCCGAAATCCGAGCTATCGCTCTTGGTGGATCGTTCATTGGCCAGCGGAGTTCTCAGCATAACATCAAGAAGGGTGATGAAGCCAAATTTACACACGGAAATGCATATATAGCAGCAAAGGCCATGGCACTAGTCGGAGGCTGTAACACCATGTTGAGATACACAACATAGGTTTTTTGCATAATCTCACCCACCTTTCAACTAAGTTCCTCTAGACAATTTAATCCATAAGTGCTATCAAGTCTACTAAAATTAACAACATGTGGTTGAGCATGTCAAACATCAATTCCACTAAAAATTCTCAACTCCCAAGTCTTGAAAGATATTCTCTTGTGCAAAGTTATACTTGGTTAATTTCATTTGATTTTAAAACTATCCTATGACAAGTCTTAGTTGTCTAAACTAAAGAAAACAAAGGCTACAAAATTATTTCAGCTACTAGAGCGAAACCTTTGTATCAACTATCAAGACTCACTCCCATCCACACATATCACAGAAACAACTACTACATCTACTCTAAGTATCTAAGTGCAAAATACGGGAGTCGTAGGACATACCTTCACGGTTCTGTATTTACACACTTCTCTTACTCTTGCATTCCTTGTTGTCCTGGCATAGATCAACTCCTCTAAAAACAAAATGCAAATGAACTCCAAGGCGCTAAATAAAAAGAAGAGCAAAGCACAGCTTATTCTATTTTTTTGGTTTTGGGGTTTTTCGAAACTAACTTGCAACTAAAAAATCGCAAAGTCAAAAGCAAACTAAAAACCAAAAGAAAAATAAAAGGTGAAGTGTTGGAACAAACAAAACGAGTGTTTTGAAGATCCTCGAGCTTAAGTACAACCTCATTACAATTTATACAAATATTGCCACATCTTGATGTAGAAGTGGTGATAACCTCCCCGAAACTTAGGCTTTTGCAAGCCCAAACTGGCGAGATCATTGCGGTGGATGGTCAGGAGCACACTCTTGGCTGCAGTTAGAGAAGTTCATGGTCATGTTGGTGGACGTGCTCCTCAAGGACGATGGGAGGTTGACCATATCATCAATAGAGCCCTAGAGGACGCTAAGGTCTGCATAGGTGTTGTAGTCTTGTTGGGGTTACTCCTCCTCTTCGTCGGTGGCGAGTTCTTCTTCATCTACTTGCTGCTCAGGTTGTGGCAGCAACATCTTCGACGGGGATAGCAACTGGCGAGAGCCGCGCAACATTTGTCCATCCCACAGGGGCGGCCTTAGCCCTGATGGAGGCTTTAGCCCTAATGAGGACTACGATGTGTTTTCTCAGCGTGCCCATGCTAACCTCAACTCGAGAGCTAATAGGTTATTTCCTGGAGCGGCTCAAGCAACTCAGCACTACGAGGAGGGCACCCACGATGTGGAGGCCTCGCCCTCTTCCAAGTCCAAGGATCCAATCATCGTCGATATCCCCGACGATGAGTAGCTTGTCTTATTAGCACACTATAAGGACCTATGTTCAATTCGCTAGCTACACCGGTGAAGCATGTTTGATTTACCTGTTGCATGTGCTTCTCCTACCTTTTCTTAACAAATTCTAGTGAATTGTCCTATGTACGTTTACCTTGGAATCTGATCCTCTAGTATATATGCTCTATATGTCATGCAATGTGGTGCTCACTTAATAATTGTTTGGTTAATTTGTTGTCATCTTCAGTTAACTGTTTGGTTCAATTCTGCAATGTGATGTTCAATTCTTCTGGTTGCAATTTTGTATTGTTTTCCATGTGATTAATAAATCAAATTGGATCTACAAAATACATGAGAAACAAATACATTTGGTATATTTCCAAGTTGTCAAGCATGCTGGGTTTGGTTAACTGTATGGTCTTCTAGTATGTTATATATTATGCAATGTGGTGCTCAGTTAATGTTTGTTTCATTTGTTGTGGTATTTAGTTAACTGTTTGGTTCAATTCTGCAATGCGATGTTCAATTGTTGTGGGTGCATTTTTTTGTTGTCTTCCATGTGAGAAATAAATCGAATTTGGTTGTACTAAATACACGAGAAACAAATATAGTTGCTATATATCTAAGTTGTTAAGCATGCTTGGTTTGGTTAACTGTCTGACCTTCTATTAGGAGTATGTTATATTATGAAATGTGGTGCTGAGTTAATGTTTGCTTCATTTTTTGTGGTGTTTAATTAGCTTTTTGGTTCAATTCTGCAATGCGATGTTCCATTGTTGTGGGTACAATTTTGTATTGTTATGCATGTGAGGAATAAATCAAATTTGTTTGTACTAAATACATGAGAAATACATACAATTGTTATATTTCCTAGTTCTTAATCATGCTTGGTTCGGATAAATGGCTTTCCATGTGGGTAGAATTAATTTGATGAATCTGCAATGTGTTTATTTTTCGTGAACATATTTTACTGATAGTATGCCAACCCTTACTTAACTGATCAATAATTACCTTGTATGTATTGTAGGGAAACAATGGGAAACACTAAGGTTTACAATCCAGGTTTACACATGCATGGTCCTTTTTCTACTAGCACATTATTGTGCAATTGTAGGAACCATTCTAATATTTAGGTTTTCAACAATTTGGCCATGCACATGTAGGTCCTGATGTCAGAGCTTTTGAACCACCGTTCGGCCCTTTTTGCATATGGGGAAATGAGTTGTCCATGAATATCAGTCAAGTCAAGACACTCAGAAAGATTGTTAGGATAAATAAACTAGCGACGAAAAACAACACAATCTTCGTCTCCATAATGAAGAATACAACAGTGCACTACAGGATGGTACTAACTATTATACCTTGTATTTTTATTACTTTGTGACATTTCAAAATTTAGAGAAGATATTTATGCATATATTTGTTTTCAGGCCTTTCCAAAGCAGTTCACAGATGATTAACTCTCAAACCACCTGTAGGTCAGGAGGCGAGGAAGGTATTCATACAACACCCACGGTACAATATTGAAGTCTTCATTAACATGATGAAGGATGGATGGTCAATCATCCAAAGGCGCTAGCCTAAAGTTGCAAGGACCTTCAACATCAATGAACGCTCAATATTCGCATTCTGCTTCAGTAGTTTTCCATATGAGATTCATCTACCATCTATGATGCTAATTTCCAAAGGTTATAGATGTTACATGTGAAACTTGGTGCTGGTGCAGTTGTGTAATGGGGTAGCTAGCTATATGCATATATGGTGTAACTAAGTGCTGAAGCAATATGATGCTCTACTCTGATGTATTTCAATTATAAAATCGTGGTTCCATAATACAAAAATGAAATATATTGTGTGCTTAATATGAAATGTGAATTTGATTAATAAATGGATTATCAATAGGCCAATTAGCCTTCTTATTTGGTTTTTCTATTGTAAACGGTTATTGAGACAACACCGTAGGCGATGACCTGAGACGCCCCACATAATTTCTAGGAAGAAAACGTGTTGGAGCAATGAATAATCACACACGACTACCTCTTGAAAACTGCATGCGTTAGGCCACCTTGCGCAAACGTTTTCCACATAAGAAGTGTGTGTGATGTTCAGACTATGCCACATAATTTATTCTATGCACTGTGCGTGATGCATTCAATAACGCAAATGATAAAATTGTTAATATCATCTGCAATGGCAACGCTATCATAGATGATTTGATGGGGAAAATTGTGTGTCATGTACGTCTGAACGGAAATGTTTGTCTGGGATTCATCGTGTGGGATGTACATACGAATGGAAATGCTCCTCTTGGATTTACTGTGTGGGATGTACATACGAACGGAAATGTATTCCTTGGATTGACTGTGTGGGATGTACATACAAAGGGAAATGTTTCTCTGGGATTCGCTGTTTGGTATGTACTTATGAGCGAAAACTATTGGGCCTGTAAAATTGTATATGATGACTAACCCGATCGCACACAAACTCATTTTGCCAAGCGTGTGTGACCGGAGGGCCTATCCCCGACGGTTTTTGGGTCGTGTGGTAAGTGTCGGTGTTAGAACCGGCGGATCTCGGGTAGGGGGTCTCGAACTATGCGTCTAGGATCGATGATAATCGGAGACGGGGGACAAAATGTTTACCCAGGTTCGGGCCCTCTCTATGGAGGTAATACCCTACTTCCTTCTTGATTGATCTTGATGAATATGAGTATTAGAATAGTTGATCTACCATGAGATCATAATGGCTAAACCCTAAAAGTCTAGTCAAGCTATGATTATTTGGGGTCTATCTACAATCCTAGAACTCCTGTTTATATAGACACAGGAGGGATCTAGGGTTACACAAGGTCGGTTACGGAGAAAGGAATCTTCATATTGATCGCCAAGTTTGCCTTCCACACCAAGGAGAGTCCTATCCGAACACGGGTAGAGTCTTCGGTCTTCAAATCTTCACGGCCCAACACTCCGTCCCATATCCAATAGGTCGGACGCCCGAGGACCCCTTAGTCCAGGACTGCCTCAGTAGCCCCTGAATCAGGCTTCAATGACGATGTGTCCGGCACACAGATTGTCTTCGACATTGCAAGATGGGTTCCACTTTCCGAATACTCCAAGATAGTATTTGGATAAAACGAAGGTGTCCAGATATGCAACACAAGTACCACACACAACCGCAAGTAATATAGTATTTCACGAGTCCCCATCTGCTGACAACTTTTTGCAAGATGACATCACGTTTGTTCGGTCACTATATCAGACCGTTTTTGTCCGCCGTTCTGCGCTTTGAGATGCGGTTTCCATTGGCACATCTTGTCAAAGCAGAGATCGTGTCCCCTTATTGCGGCATTCTCATCAATATGGGTGTGGGTAACCCAACCGTGCCATTTACACAGCCCTTGGGAATAGGCAAGTTTTAGGGCGAGTGGGGAGGCGTTCGATATTCACTGCCTTTATAAGGGGATAAGGATTCCCCCTTCTTCTCCCCACGCCTTCTCTCTTCCTCTTCCCTTCCACTCTTGAGCTCTAGTGCCCAAGTTATCCTCTTTCCCACTCGAGCAAGCACTCAACCATGTCCGGATCCAGAGGTCAAGGCAAGTGGATGGCCTCCACCGTCAAGGAGAAGACATTACCGAGCTTTGGGCGGCCGGGTATCTAGCGAAGGAAATCGCCTACCGTCTTCCAGCCGAGGGACAAGTCGTCCCCAAACCAAAGCCCAACGAGAGGGTGGTATTCATCCCTCATTTCCTTCGCACGCTAGGGTTTCCACTCCACCCTTTCGTCCATGGGCTGATGTACTATTACGGGATAGACTTCCATGATCTATCCCCGAACTCTTTCCTCAACATCTCGGTGTTCATCATCGTGTGTGAGGCCTTCCTCCACATCCAACCCCACTTCGGGTTGTGGCTCAAGGTCTTCAATGTGAAGCCGAAAGTGGTGGATGGCCAGCACGTGGAGTGCGGAGGCGCCATGGTGAGTAAGCTGACCAATGTCTAGTGGCCAAAAGGCACTTTCGTGGAGACTGTCAAGGAATGGCAAAAACAGTGGTTCTACATCACAAAACCCCATGGCGCCACCTGGGCCGCAGCTGCCGAATTCAACTCCAGCACTCCCATGCGACTCACCTCCTGGGTTGAGAAGAGCCCGAACTGGTGTTCGCCAGATGAGCCGATAGCACTACAGACGCGCGTTCAAAGCATGGTGGACAAAGATATCAAGCTCGTCGATGTAATCCAGGTGATGCTGGTTCGCCAGATTCTCCCGTGCTAAAGCCGAAGTCACCCTTTATTATGGGAGTTCAATCCGAAGAAGCACCATATCCTGGAGAGGCTCTTCGAAACCACTCATGAAGACGCCTGGAAGTTGCTCTTCAAGGGCAACGAGACACCACCGACCACAGACTCGAACCATGGGCATGACATCAACCAGCTCGCCAATGAGGTATGTTATTTTAATACATCCTTTACTATCAGGTCCCCGATTCCAAGTCACATCGATCTAGCCGGTAACACCTCATATCACTTTGCGGCCTCACGCACGGTATTCCACGGATGTCGCCTTACCATGGCCCAGGACCGTTTGTGCCTTTTGGCTCACGTATATGATAGTGTCGCTAGCATCCATATGACAGAGAACTCGGGCCGACATGGCTAGTCGTGAACCCAAAGCGGCACTAACCTATGGGGACAAACATACATGAATCACATCGAGCATGTCGGTCAGCAGCGTGTGAATTCGGGCTATAGCATTGGGCTAACAGGACTCCGGGAACCCAGGCTGTAGCAGGCTAGGCAGGCCCCCGGATGTCACCGCGTGACATTTCCCCGAAGGGACAGACATAGGAACGAAGTGAAACACATGCCGGCCAGTCAAGTGTCCTGAGCAGTAGTGCTGGGATAGCAGGACTCCGGTGAACCGGGCTGTAGCGGACTGCTATGGCTCATGGAAGCACTAGACCACATTTCCCCATAAGAGAGGCTGCCAAGGATAAACAACTAGGTTGTCGGATCCCACACATACCAAGCATTTCAATCATACACACAATATGCTCGATATGTGTAAATACAACATGGCATCACAACATAACTCTACGACTCAAGTATAATTCATTAGTCTCCGAGGAGCGAGATATACAAACATGGGTCTCATGACCCACCAATCATAGCATACAAATCAAAGCACATGCGGAAGCTTAACATGTACGAGCACAGACATCTACAAATGAAAAAGGCTAAGAAGCCTGACTATCTACCAGATCCTGTCGAGGGCACAAGATCATAGCTGAGGTATCAAGCTAAACGTCGAAGTCCACGCGGAACTACTAGCGAGACTGAAGTCTCGCTGCAAAACATAAATTAAGCAAACGTGAGTACAAATGTACCCAGCAAGACTTACATCAGAACTAACCACATATGCATCGGTAGCAACAAAGGGGTAGTGGAGTTCAACTGCAGCAAGCCAGCTTTGACTCAGTGGCTAACCTGAACTACGACTACAAGCAACTCTTTTGAGGTGGCGCACATGAGTCCACATATTCACCATATCAATACACCACTATGGATCCACTCCCGTCTCCCTACCAGAACACCATCCATAGCACTCACGCTTATCTTGCGCATTTTAGAGTATCCACTTTCACTTGTCTATGAACTGTATAGGCAACCAAGTAGTCCCTTACCGCGGACGCGGCTATTCGAATAGATGATGTTAACCCTGCAGGGGTGTACTTCTTCACACACGCTCTCACCACTTACCGCCGTTTACATGACATGTACTCGGCAACCTTCAAGTGGAAGCCCAACAAGGGTGTCGGCCACGGCCTACCTAAACACTCAAGTCTCTAGTCCAGGTTTATCGCCTATCCAAGTTCCATCCGCAGGGAGTCCGACCAAGGTTTCCACATACGGCCCCGAACGATGTGTACAGGGTTTCGAGACACCAAACGGGCGCCCGGCATGCCCGGCCACGGTGTATCTAGCGCATCATAGCCCACCCCTAGGGTCAGTGCTACGCACGGCCGCCAACACATATCCTATAAACACCAGAAACTAGTTGCAACTCCTGGACAGAGGACTAGAGTGGTTAAGAAGCCGAGAGGGTCCATTGGTTTTGGGCCCAATGCATGGTAGTAGCTGGTTCTTAAATCACACATATAGATCTCGGTGCTTAAGGACGGTTCCAATGAAACAACCCACCATGTACTCCTACATGGCCTCTCATCGATACCTTTACCAAATCGTGTTCAACACACTTAGCTCACACACAGTAGGACATGTTCACAACTTTCCAATTCATCCCCGATGAATCAGACCTGACATGACTCTAAGCAATAGTAGGCATGACAAACAAACATGAATGAGTAGGCACATCAGGGCTCAAACAACTCCTACTCATGCTAGTGGGTTTCATCTATTTACTGTGGCAATGACAGGTCATGCAGAGGAAAGGGGTTCAACTACCGCAACATGTAACAATTGAATCATTGTTGACCTAACGCAGTAAAAGAGAGCAGGAGCGAGAGAGTGGGATTGTATCGGAATGAACAAGGGATTTTTGCTTGCCTGGCACTTCTGAAGATATTATAGCTCTTCATCGGTGTCATCGAATTCACCGCCGAAACACGTCTACTGAGAGGGGACAATTACCGGCAAGGGAACATAAACAACATTCAATTAATGCAATGCACAAGCAAATGAATGATATGACATATTAAGGTGTTGAATTGACCTAATGCAATATCTAGCCAATTTAATTGAAGTGGAACTCAAACAAGATCAAATTCCAACTCCAAATGTTATTTCATAATTTGCCCTAATCATCATTTGTCCTATTCAGTGAGGTTAACTTGTTCAAACATGCATGATCATGGCATAAACAGATTCTTTGGATTTTTCTGATCATTTTTCATATATATAATTTATTTCATTCTGAGCTATGGTTGATTTTCAATGAATTTTTGAAGTTTTAAACATTTTCTGGAATTTCCTGATTATTTTTAAAACCAGAAAATGGTTAACTGCGTCAGCATGACGTCTGTGTGACGTCAGCAGGTCAACAGGGCTGGTCCTGGTCAAACTTGACTTGTGGGTCCCACAGGTCAGTGTCATGGTACTGGCTAGGGTCGCTGACTTGTGGGCCCACTCAACGGCCACGTCAGCATGGTCAAAGCTAACGCGTGGGCCACTATGGTTAGGTTAAATCTAAACAAGGGTTTACCCCATGGTTAATTAGGGTGTGGGGCCCGTCTGTTAGTGGCACAGGGCGAGATTAACGCAGTAATTAGCTCAAGCTAATGACGTTGCCACGTCAGCTTCCGGCGTTTAACCGCCGACGACCAAATCCGCGGCGGAGGGAGTCGGGATTTCGCTGCCGGGCCCGATTTGGCGCGCGGGGAGCATCTACAGGGAGCTGGCGGAGGGGCGCATCCAGTGGTGGTGGCGGCTGGAGCTGGGGTGGCCTGCTGGAGCACCGGCGACGAGCTTTGCGGCGGTCGTGGTTCGGGCGTGCTCGGGAACGGCGATGTGGTGCGCCATAGATCGAGCAGGTGGGGCTTTTCGGCTCCTGGGAGGGTGTGGAGTATGGTGCCTCACTCGGTTTTGAGCCCCGATGGCTGTAGCAACGGCGGTGACATCGTCGGCGGCGTGGAGTTTGCGGGTATGGTGGGGTTGGAGCTAGAGCATGCGCGTGGGTGTGGAGATAAGGGGAGGAGCAAGAGGGGCTCACAGCGGTTCGAACGAAGGAGACGGCGAGCTCGAGGAGGGGCTAGTGACGATGGAATGTCGCCGGCGATCTCAGCCGGCCGAGATTGACGGTGATGGCGACGACGATACAGGTTGTACGGAGATGCTTGGCTTGGCGGAGAGCGTCAGCGCGAGGAAGTGGAGCCTGGGGACTCGTCGTTGAGGAGTCTGGTGGCCGGTGGCCGCGGTAACGGTGAACGGCAGTGACAAGCTCCGCTCGGTCGCGGGAAAAAGAGAGAGAGCAGAGAGGGGAGTGAGGTCCAGGGAGAGGAGGGGAAGCGAGAGGGAGCGCTAGGCGTCTCCGTGGCACGTCTGGAGGGCCGGGGTCGTGTGGCTGAAGCAGGAGGTGGCAAGGCGTCGTCGGCGCGCTCGCCACACACCTGCCTGTCCTCCTGGCAGGAGGAAGAAGACCACTCAGCCCCTGGTGGGCTGGGCCTCTTCTACCAGGTAAGGTCCAGGTGAGGTTTCTGTCTTTCATAATTTTTTTTCTGTTTTCTATTTTGTTTATTTTGTGTTCTGATTTAGTTCAGGCACTAAACTATTTTTTTGCTTCTGAAAATAATCATGTGGCTATGTATAATATATTCAGAGCCACCCACCAATTTTCAGAATTATTGGATTAGTAAAATAATTATTATCAATATAATCCAATTCAAATACTATAGGATTTGACTCAAAGGCCCAAGATAAATACTTTTGAACCTCCAAAAATATTGGTTTGAATTTTATTCTTGCCAATATTTTTCAAAGCTGAAAAGGAACATTTCCTTGGAAACATTTGAAGCAATTTTTAATGTTGATCATTTTTAGAAATGATTTTTGAGGCTCTCCAATTCCCCAATTCAAATTTAAAAGAAATTTAGACATGAGGCATGGATGCAAGAAAAATCAAGGAAGGGTTGATCTGGGGCTTTGACATCTACTTGCTTGTTTCAAGGATGATATCTGAGCTTTTATTATCATTGCTTATCCAGTGTCCGGCTCCACTGCTGAAGAACCAGTCATCCCGCGTCTAGCGAAGATGCTGGTACTGGCGCCCTATAAGGCGCCGGAGAAGAAGGCCAAGGGGGTCTGGAGTGGCCCCCGCCACAAGGGCGCTTCGAACGTGACGTCCGAAGACAAGACCCGCTCCTCCGTCGCCGAGGACGACGATGATGAAGAGGAGGATAGCGACTCTCCCTATCGGTGTCAAAATCGGCGGATCTCGGGTAGGGGGTCCCGAACTGTGCGTCTAAGGCTGATGGTAATAGGAGGCAGGGGACACGATGTTTACCTAGGTTCGGGCCCTCTTGATGGAGGTAATACCCTACGTCCTGCTTGATTGATATTGATGATATGAGTATTACAAGAGTTGATCTACCACCAGATCGTAGAGGCTAAACCCTAGAAGCTAGCCTATGGTATGATTGTATGTTGTCCTATGGACTAAACCCTCCGGTTTATAGAGAGATCGGAGGGGGCTAGGGTTACACAGAGTCGGTTACAAGGGAGGAGGTCTACATATCCGTATTGCCAAGCTTGCCTTCCACGCCAAGGAAAGTCCCATCTGGACACGGGACGAAGTCTTCAATCTTGTATCTTCATAGTCCAACAGTCCTGCTAAAGGATATTGTCCGGCTGTCCGGAGACTCCCTAATCCAGGACTCCCTCAGTAGCCCCTAGACCAGGCTTCAATGATGATGAGTCCGCCGCGCAGTTTCGTCTTCGGCATTGCAAGGCGGGTTCCTCCTCTGAATATTCCATGGAAGATTTTGAACACAAGGATAGTGTCCGGCTCTGCAAAACAAGTTCCACATACCACTGTAGAGAGAATAATATTTCCACAAATCTAATCTGCTGACACGTTTTGATAGCATGACATCATGCCATGGCCCGGTCTTTATTCGAACCGTTTTTCTCAACAAGCACTGCACATATTGCGAGGCAGTTTTCTTGACACGTCTTGTCAAAGCAGAGATCATGTCCCCCTTATTACGGGATTCTCATCAGTACGGACGTGGGTAACCCAATCTGCAAGTCAGTATGACTCGTCGATTTTAGGCAAGTCCCAAACGGCCACGAGGAGGATGCTTGATATTCATCCTCTTTATAAAGAGGCCAGGGCCTGTCCCTTTTTTCCTCGCGTGCTCAATCGAATCCTTCCCCCGCCTCGAGTTCCAACGCCCACAGCTCAGGTCAGGCGCTTCGGACCTTCAACCATGTCCAGATCCAACCTCCAAGTTTGGTGGATGCCCTCCTCTGTCATGGAGGAGGACATCAAGAAGCTGAGAGAGGCCGGGTATTTGACCGCCGAAATCTCGCATAGACTGCCTGCCCGAGGATAGGTCATCCCTACTCCCAAACCCAATGAGAGTGTTGTGTTCATCTCTCACTTCCTCCGAGGGCTAGGCCTCGCTCTGGATCCCTTTGTTATGGGGCTCGTGTTCTATTATGGGCTGGATTTCCATGATCTGGCCTCGGATTCCCTCCTTCACATCTCGTCGTTCATCGTCGTGTGTGAGGCCTTCCTCCGCATTACCCCACACTTCGGCCTGTGGCTCAAGACTTTCAATGTGAAGCCGAAGATGATTGAGGGGTGGCACGCAGAATGCAAAAGCGCTGATGCTCCATGGCCAGAGGGTTCCTTCATAGAGGTGTCCAGTTTGTGGCAGCGGGAGTGGTTTTATATCACAGCTCCCCGAAGTGCTAAGTGGGTAGCCGCCCCTGCCTTTCGCTCGGGCCCCCCACCACAACTGACGTCATGGATCAACAAAGGGATGAACTGGGGGCCGGCAAATGATGTGCCGATATGGAAGAGTCGCATTCGAGATCTCCTTGAGAGAGATGTCAGCCTGGTCATGGTAATGTAAGTCATGCTAGTTCGTCGAGTCCAGCCTTGCAAACGTCGACCCCTCCGTATGTGGGAATTCAACCCGGAAGGAGCACGAACTATTCAGCGCTTCCTCGGCATGACGCTCAAAGAGATGTACAAATTGTTCTTCAGACCCCAAATATAGTGTCCGGACACTACCGAGGATGCGGGTCTGAGCTGTAATCGCCCCGATACCCAAGTAAGTAATCCCATGGTCGAACACGTTGTCTTCCTATTTATCATAACATCATTATGAAAAGTCGCTCTTTGACCAGGACTGGATAACAAAGGCGAAGATGATCGGGTGTTCGGCCCTCTTCCCGAAGGCTTGGCCAATCCAGTAATAGACAGAATGCTCAAGCCAGCGCCTTATCAGGCGCCCTCAAAGGAAGATAAAGGGGGGAACAAAGATGCTGAAAGCGGGCCCCACTCACTATTCGTCCAAACTGGGGGAGTTAGCGCCTCCGCAAAGGAGGATAGCCAGGGAGAAGAATCTGAAATTCCCTCTCCCCAAGGAAGGGAGACGACCACCTCGGAAGACCCGGAAAAATAGGTTTCCAAATGGGGGAAGAAATCTTTGCCAGAGGGTCTTGCCTCTGAGGGTATACTTGCTGCACAGTGTCCGCAAGGGGATCACCCCTATACCGAGCTTTAAGTGAAAAGGTACATAATAGTAAAAATATCTTACATTACTTCTAAAGATAATAACCGAAGTATATATCTTGCAGTTCGGATTGTAGCCCTTCTCGACACAGTTTGTCTTCAGGGAATCTTCTTCCGGAGACGATGGAGAGCGAAACACCTCCCCCTGCCACCCCGCCTTCTGAGGCGGGCGACCCTGAAGTGTCGTCATGGAGGGTTTCTCCTAATCCGCCAAGGATAGAGGGTAATCCTTTGGCCACCCGATGTCCTCAGTATTCGGCTCCTAAAGAGAGCAACAGAAAGAGTCCGGAACCGTATAGTGTGCGGTCGGATGCACTGAAGGATCATCTGGAGCAAGCGGCCATCTCAGAAGCGCATCATACGCTAATGGGTACAGTGATTGAAAGGATTTCATCCACTGAAAGCGGGTTGCATGAAGCTTTTATGAGTCTGCTAAAAGGCTTTGAGGTACGTGAAATAGTGTGTGTTTTTGGAAGTACCGCACACGTTAGGTGTGCCCTATGCAGATAGTAGCCCCTAAGACTCTGGTTGCCGTCGAAAATGGCGGCAAACATAGGATCATATTCCGAGGTAATAACCCGACCGGCTTTATGTGCAGGTGGCTGAAGGTCCGGTGGCTAGCCGGACTGATGATTTTGCCGAGCTAAAGCGGCAGATGCTGACATCATGCATGTCAACAAGTGGCTTGACGAGGCACAGGGTAAGTGATTTCTCCGGTGATAAACACATAGTAAGAGGAGCATGATGCCAGTATCTTTAATATGTTGTGACTGCAGATGGAGCTGCCACCAAGGAGACCCTTCGGGCGGAACTTGCCCGAGCCAAGGAACAAGCAAGGAATAGCGATGCAGCCACTCTAAAGGTGGTCGAAGAGCTGAGGGCCAAACGGGCCGCGCATTGCCAGAGCAAGGAAAGAATAGCTAAGATGGCTGTTGAGTTGAAAGATGCCACTGACCGTTACCAGCTTCTTGAAAAATAAAGCCGAGCGAAGGCGACGGACCTAGAGAAGGCCATGGTAGCAGCCAAGGAAGCCCGCTCCAAAATCAGAGCAACGAAGGAGGAGCTACATCAAGCTGCATCATGCTCCTCTTGATCAACTATGGAGTTCTGCAGACGCATACGTGGATTTGGAAGCAAGGGCTGCTGATGCGGCCGAGTTCTTCAAGGATCAAAAAGATCGTGAAGTGGAAAAGCTGTTCTGGTCACAGTTCCCTGCTCCAGTGCGTTCACTGATGTTGAATGAGCGAATGGCCGAGTGGGCCGAGCTCCATAGGTTGTCCGGACTTGCATGAGATCTGTTGTGGATCATCTATTGCCGGAAGGGCCAAGGCCGAATAGTTACTTTAGTTTAGTGCAACAATTCCTTGGTGTTGTGCCGCACAACGACGCTATGAAGAGGTCGGTGTGCATAGAGGGTGCGCGGATGGCACTTGCCCGTGTCAAGACATACTAGGCAGAGATGGAGGCCACCACTATTACAACACAGGGTTCGGTCGTAGGCCGAGTAGCTGCCGAGCACTACTTTCCAGAAGTCCTTGAAGGCGCTCGTTCGATAGAGGGTCAGTGCTCGAACAATATTATGTTCTAGTGACATGTATTCCCATTGTAAAAACAATGTTTTATTTGATTTACAAAGGCTGCGTTTATACTTTTGCCTGAAAGTATTGTGATGCCTCCTGTGCGGCCGTTTATGTATATATGTATATAACCTGAAATATTACAATCGTTGGCTTCATCCCCCACACATATAATGCGGGGGTGTTCGCAAAAAACGTGTATTCACAATTGATCCAACGTCTTGGTCCATGAAGGAGGTGGTAGCGCAGCGAACGAGGCAATCGGACTATATTGCTTTAACGCTTTCACTTAGCCATAGGAGTTTGACGGTGGGACTACTATATAGCCCCTGGTACTTCCGCGCTCGTCCGAATACGGGGCGCGTACGTACATGACCAGGAAATGGCCCTTCGTTAATGCGGAGGAATCTCGAAGATTCTGCTATGTCATCGAGTGGTTGACCAGTCTCGCACTTTATCATGACAGTCAGTTTTTTGCTTTCTCTACTGAGGTGCTCATCCGGATGAACCAGGGCACAATCGCAGTAGTTCTCCCGGTGCCGCCTTAGCCGATAGAGCGGAACGTAAGGTAGCAAAACACAGGAGCCTGGCAAACCCAACATTTGACCAAAGACATGATTCGGAGCTGATGCATGTAATGCCAAACTCGCGACGCCGAACACTCCCTAAGGTATTCGGTCTTTATATTATATGTCGGGCTGAACAATGCCCTTAATAATAAACCCCGAGTGTCCAGGTACGTGCAATATCCTGACGTGGCCACATGCCAATAACATCAGCATCCTTCTCAGTGTATTGAGTATCTGGAGGATGTGAACAACAAGAGACAGTAAAAAAGGTTTACGCAGGGTCTTAATCTAAAAAGAAACCTTTGAGCGGGTCCCTGCTGCACATCTGTGCCCGTGTCTCCATTGTGCCGTGTCCTGGATGGGTATAGCATGATTGTCATCTGTAAAAAAGAAGAACTTAGGTGAACGTTGCCGTGCCAGAAAATTGGTTATTATCAATAAACCATTGCAATTCAAGGTAAGTCAAGTTGAGCCGAACTAGCCCTGATTACACGCGGGAAGCCCCTGGTACCGTCGATGAGGGTTTAACCATCAGACCAATCTCATGTATATGTATTGTTGCGCCAGACTCCTCTAACCGTGTCTGTGGTCTTGATGACCTGCCATTTATTCTTGTTGGTGAGGCCGTCTAGTGCTCGGCTGTTAAGGCCGCCACACATTCTTCCGCGCGTAGAGAACACTCAATATTTCCACTAACTGTGATGGTGCCGCGTGGACCGGGCATCTTAAGCTTGAGAGAAGCGTAATGCGGTACTGCATTAAAACGAGCGAAAGCTCCTCTTCCGAGTAGTGCTTGATAGCCACTTTGGAATGGAGCGATGTAGAAAGTTAACTTTTTGCTTCGGAAGTTGTCGGGAGAACCGAATACAACCTCTAGTAATAGAGAGCCCGTACAGCGGGTCTCTGGGCTTGGTATTACTCCCTTGAAGGTAGTATTACTGTGGCTTATTTTTGTCGGGTCTATCCCCATTTTGCGGACTGTGTCCTGATATATCAGATTTAGAACACTGTCGCCGTCCATAAGGGCTCGTGTGAGGTGGTATCCATTTATTATTGGGTCTAACACCAAGGCAGCCAGTCCTTCATGCCGGATGTTTGTCGCGTGACCCCCGCGATCAAAAGTGATCGAGCAGGCCAACCAGGGGTTGAACTTAGGGGTGATGGGCTCTATGGCGCGTATGTCTCGGAGTGCATGTGTGCTTCTCCTGTACGTCACATGGATCATGTTTACTATTTTAACCTCTCGTGGGAATTTTTCCTGTCCTCCAGTGCTTTGCTGGCGAGGTTCGTCCTCGTCTTCGCTTGGTGTCTCCCCCTCCCCCTTGTGTTCGGCATTTAGCTTACCGGCCTACTTGAAGACCCAGCATTATTTGTGGGTGTGATTTGCAGGTTTGTCTGGGATGCCATGGATCTGACATAGTTTGTCGACAATCTTGTTTAGGCTAGACGGTCCATCTCTGTTGCCGTTGAAAGGCTTTTTCCGCTGACCTGGCCGAGAGCCCCTAAATCCGGTTTTGACCGCCGTATTATCTGGGTTGTTTTCTTTATTTCGACGCTTGTTTTTACTGTGTCGTGGTTTTCCATTGCCATCCCTGACTTCGGATGTGCTTGGGTCGCTGGTGCTACTACGGGCTAACTAACTATCTTCGCCCGCGCAGAAGTGGGTCATGAGGCTTGTCAGGGCTGCCATTGTTCTCGGTTTTTCTTGGCCGAGGTGTCTGGTGAGCCATTCATCTCGAACGCTGTGCTTGAAAGCTGCTAAGGTTTCGGCATCCGGACAATCGACGATTTGGTTCTTCTTAGTGAGAAACCTGTTCCAAAGATTTCGGGCTGACTCCCCGGGCTGTTGAATTGTATGACTTAAATCGTCTGCATCCGGAGGTCGGACATAGGTCCCTTGAAAATTAGCCCGAAAAGCGTCCTCGAGCTCCTCCCAACTTCCAATTGAGTTTTCGGGGAGGCTTTTCAGCCAGTGCCGAGCTGGTCCTTTAATCCTAAGGGGCAAGTATTTGATGGCACGGAGATCGTCTCCTCAAGCCATATGGATGTGGAGGATAAAGTCTTCAATCCAGACCCCAGGGTTTGTGGTCCCGTCGTACGCCTCTATGTTCACTGGTTTGAATCCTTCTAGGAATTCGTGATCCAGCACCTCATTGGTGAAACATAGGGGGTGTGCGGCACCCCTGTATTTGGATGTATCATGGCATTTGGACGGTTGTAGTATTCGATTTTGATTTTGTGCCGGAGGGCGCTTCCTAGATCCATAGATGGATCTGGTCATACTGGATTTTTGGCGCAAGTCCTCACATAGATCGTGTGTTGACTTATGTGCGACCTTGTTAGCCGCTCTATCACGGACACACGGTGGTTGATCCGGCTGGTTGGCCGTTTTATTTTTCGGCTGTATGGGCTCTAAGGCCTGATCGTTGAATTCGGGTAATAGCTTACGCTTTGGATAGCTCTTTGTGGTGTAACCTCCACCATACTTTTCTTTGTTGTCGAGCACTTTGTTCCACCTACTATTGAGAGTATTTTGTTCGGCCTTAAGCCTTTGTTTCTGCTTCTTCAGACTCCTCGCTGTGGCAATAAGCCTTCTGCGGAGGTTCTCTTGCTCCAAGTTCGTTTCCGGGATGATGTGTGCATCTTCGTACGGACTATTTTCTTCCCCAGAGGGGGTTTGATGAGGTTTATCATCGGCATCGCCATGTTCGGACATCGGATTCGTACTGTGTTCACCGTTTGCAGCTTCATCGTGCTCTGCTGCAGGGGGAATGTGGTCGTTGTTTCCTCTGGAGTCGACTGGAGTATTATTTTCTCTTGCGCTGTTATCGCTGTTTTTGCCGAGGCGGGATTTGGAGCAGCGCCTACGCCGACGCTTTGTTTGCTTCTTGGAGGGGTCACCCTCCGCTGTCTCCTCCCGTTCCTCGTCATCATTTTCTTTGGGTGTATCCACCATGTATATGTCATGTGGTGAAGTGGTTGTCCAGTGCCCTGTGGGCACTAGTTCTTGGTCCTCTCCTGCATCGTCGTCCATGTCGTTGATGTTTGCGGAGTCGAGATCGAGCATGTCGATTAAATCGTCGACAAAGGCTACTAAGTGGGTGGTGGTGGGCAACGAATTTCTTCGTCGTCTGCATCCCATTCCAGCCGGACATAGTTCTGCCAAGGTTCTCCAGACAAGGAGAGAGACTTTAATGAATTTAGCACATCGCCGAAAGGCAAGTGCTAAAAGATATCCGCGGAGTTGAACTCCATGATCGGCGCCCAATCGGATTCGATAGGCATGGATGCAGGTGGCTCGGAGTCCGTGGCCGGAGACGAATCCAGTGGTTCGTCAACACGGCTCACGTAAGGGGTGAAGTCAGTATCCGGCTCCATCGCCACTGAGAGTGCGGCCTCCATGGCAGGGTCCATCCCTCCATCGTCGGATGGCGCAATTTGCTCCGGATTGAAGGACGGAGTAGTTGCAGATGCAATCTCCCAAACACTGTCCGACTGCAGAGTTACGTCATGCTCGTCGTGATTGTGCGGCACACCTGACATGGGCTCGAATCCGTCGAAGATCAAGTCTCCGCGGATGTCGGCAGTGTAGTTTAAGTTTCCGAACCTGACCTGATGGCCAGGGGCGTAGCTCTCGATCTGCTCCAGATGGCCAAGCGAATTGGCCCGCAGTGCGAAGCCGCCGAATATTAAGATCTGTCCGGGAAGGAAAACCTCACCCTGGACCGCATCGTTATCGATGATCAAAAGGGCCATAGAGCCTTATGGTGACGGCACAGTGGAACTCTCAATGAAAGCACCAATGTCAGTGTCAAAACCGGCGGATCTCGGGTAGGGGGTCCTGAACTGTGCGTCTAAGGCGGATGGTAACAGGAGGCAGGGGACACGATGTTTACCCAGGTTTGGGCCCTCTTGATGGAGGTAATACCCTACGTCATGCTTGATTGATATTGATGATATGAGTATTACAAGAGTTGATCTACCACGAGATCGTAGAGGCTAAACCCTAGAAGCTAGCCTATGGTATGATTGTATGTTGTCCTATGGACTAAACACTCCGGTTTATATAGACACTGGAGGGGGCTAGGGTTACACAGAGTCGGTTACAAGTGAGGAAATCTACATATCCATATTGCCAAGCTTGCCTTCCACGCCAAGGAAAGTCCCATACGGACACGGGACGAAATCTTCAATCTTGTATCTTCATAGTCCAACAGTCTGGCTAAAGGGTATAATCCGGCTGTCCGGAGAGCCCCTAATCCAGGACTCCCTCACACCCCCTGATGGGGGGAGGAAGAAGAGGGCAGCCTCAACAAATCTGGAGGCGGAGGCGCCCAAGAAGGGGAAAGGCCCTCTCGTGGGCAGCTCCGCATGGGACGTCGACAGTAGTCCGGAGCGACGCCCCCGGAACAAGCCCTTGGCCGCATTGTGAGTACTAAGAACTCATACACGTCCACTTATCTGGCCCTTTCACCATACGGTATTTTATATGGTTTAATCATGTCATTACAGTCCGGCCAACGACGGCTCCCAACGATCCTCATCAAGAGGCTCGTTGGACTCAAAGGAGATGGCCAGCGAGACACCGCGGGCTGCTTACTCTCCCAAGGCTAAGGGAGACGACGAGGTGCTATCCCAAAGGACCTTCCCAGGCTAGGGATAGGTTCGGGAGGCCGTCAGGGCAGCGCCGGAGGGTGACACCTCGGCCGCCAGACACATGGGGGAACATGCCCCCATGGAGACTAACGATGGGGGTCGGGCTCAATTCGGCCCCCATCCGAGCGCAAACCCGGAGACCCATACAGCCCCGGAGTCCGACAAGCAACCTCCTTCAAGGGAAGGAGGCATGCCCATCCCGCCAGCGACCTCTGTTTAACTAGAGGCACCGGATAATCTATTGGAGGCGCTTCGAGGCGCTTCCATTGTGGAAGAACACCGTATCCTTATGGGTACGGTGATTGAGAAGGTTTAGTCCGTTAAGAGCGGACTGACCCAAGCCTGCAGTGGCCTGCTGACAGATTTTGAGGTAAGCAATGTTTAACTGAGAAAATCCCAATATAGACATTAGCCCCTAAGACATTGTCCGGTGTTCGGAAAGAAAGGCCAGACAGAGGATCAATTAAATTTCACAGGAAGCTAACCAAACTGTGTTTGATGTGAATAAGCAGGCGTCGTTGTTGGCCGCGACTTCTCACACTGCCGAAGTCTCTGGACAAAAGCAGAAACAGGAGCGGGCCGAAGAGGAGCTCGGCCAGGCGAGGAAACAGCTGGAAGACCAGCAAGGTATGTAGTGACTCGCTATGTATTTTGAAAAGAATAGAAGATGTATACTGACCGTAGTGTCATGATATGTGTAGGGGCTATGACCGAGGCGAGGCCCTGAAAAAGGCCCTGGCCGAAGCCGAGGGAAAAGCTGTCAAGGAGCAGGTTGCTCGTAAAAAGCTTAAGGCCAGGCTGAACGAGGTCCAGCAAGAGCTCCAAGATGCTATCAAGAAGTATGAGGCCTTGGAGGGAGATCTTTCGTCTTGAGAGGCCGAATTCTCAAAGGCTCGCCAAAGCGCGGAAGCGGCCCGGGTTAAAGCCTAGGGTGCCCTCCAGGAGATCCAGGAGGCCAAGAAGATCGTAGCGGGTAAGGCATTTAGTATGCAAAGCAAGCATGTGAAGAAGAAATATCTCCTACTAACTCGGATTCTGGGTTTTCCAGGGGCATTTGCAGATCTACCGTGTAGTGTGTCCGATGCCGCGGAGTTCTTCCGAGCTGAAGAAGGGATCTTGGTGGAGAAGTTGTTCTGGTCACAGTATCTTGCGCCAGAGCATCCCGTGCCCTTCACCGATCAGCTAAAGCAGCTGGTGGAGCTGCATAGGGTGGCCAAACTAGCCATGAAGGATCTGATAATCCGGCTGTGGCCAGCCGAAGCTATGCCCGGTAACTACTTCGTCAAGCAATCAGCCTGCATTGAGGGTGCGCGCATGGCCCTCGCCCGCATCAAGATATGGTGGGCGAAGATGGACGTCGTCAAGCTAACGACCAAGGGGTTGATATGTCTCCAACGTATCTACTTTTCCAAACACTTTTGCCCTTGTTTTGGACTCTAACTTGCATGATTTGAATGGAACTAACCCGGACTGACGCTGTTTTCAGCAGAACTACCATGGTGTCATTTACGTGCAGGAGCAAATGTTCTCGGAATGACCTAAAACTTCATGGAGACACTTTTCAGAAAATATGAAAAATACCTGCCAAAGATGAAGGCCAGGGGGCCCACCACCTTGCCACGAGGGTGGGGGCGCGCCTGCCCCCCTAGGGCACGCCCCCTACCTCGTGAGCCCCCTGTTGCCTCTCCGACTCCAACTCCACCTCCATATATTGAGTTTTGATGAGAAAAAAACCAAAGAGAAGTAATCATCACGTTTTACGATACGGAGCCGCCGCCAAGCCCTAAAACCTCTTAGGAGGGCTGATCTGGAGTCCGTTCGGGGCTCCGGAGAGGGGAATCTATCGCCATCGTCATCATCAACCATCCTCCATCACCAATTTCATGATGCTCACCGCCGTGCGTGAGTAATTCCATCGTAGGCTTGCTGGACGGTGATGGGTTGGATGGGATCTATCATGTAATCGAGTTAGTTTTGTTAGGGTTTGATCCCTAGTGTCCACTATGTTCTGAGATTGATGTTGCTATGACTTTGCTATGCTTAATGCTTGTCACTAGGGCCCGAGTGCCATGATTTCAGATATGAACCTATTATGTTCTCATCAATATATGAGTGTTCTTGATCCTATCTTGCAAGTCTATAGTCACCTATTGTGTGTTATGATCCGTTAACCCCGAAGTGACAATAATCGGGATACTTACTGGTGATGACCGTAGTTTGAGGAGTTCATGTATTCACTATGTTTTAATGCTTTGTCCCGGTTCTCTATTAAAGGAGGCCTTAATATCCCTTAGTTTCGGTAAGGATCCCGCTACCACGGGAGGGTAGGACAAAAGATGTCATGCAAGATCTTTTCCATAAGCACGTATGACTATATTTAGAATACATGCCTACATTATATCAATGAATTGGAGCTAGTTTTGTGTCACCCTAGGTTATGACTGTTACATGATGAACCGCATCCGGCATAATTCTCCATCACGGATCCATTGCCTACGATCTTTCCATATATTGTTCTTCGCTTATTTACTTTTCCGTTGTTATTGCTATTGCGAATGTGGTTAGTTATAATCTTTGCTGAAAACTTGAATGCTGGCTTTACATATTTACAACAACAAGAGCAAACAGAGTTTGTAAAAGTTTTTCTTTATCACTTTCAGTTTGTCAACTGAATTTCTTGAGGACAAGCAAAGGTTTAAGCTTGGGCGAGTTGATACATCCCCAATGTATCTACTTTTCCAAACACTTTTGCCCTTGTTTTGGACTCTAACTTGCATGATTTGAATGGAACTAACCCGGACTGACGTTGTTTTCAGCAGAACTACCACGGTGTTATTTATGTGCAGGAGCAAATCTTCTTGGAATGACCTGAAACTTCACGGAGACACTTTTCAGAAAATAAGAAAAATACCTGCCAAAGATGAAGGTCAGGGGGCCTACCACCTTGCCACGAGGGTGGGGGGCGCGCCCCCTACCTCATGGGCCCCCTGTTGCCTCTCCGACTCCAACTCCACCTCCATATATTGAGTTTCCACGAGAAAAAAGCCAGAGAGAAGAAATCATTGCGTTTTACGATACGGAGCTGCCGCCAAGCCCTAAAACCTCCTGGGAGGGTTGATCTGGAGTCCGTTCGGGGCTCCAGAGAGGAGAATTCGTCGCTGTCGTCATCATCAACCATCCTCCATCACCAATTTCATGATGCTCACCGCCGTGCGTGAATAATTCCATGATCCTATCTTGTAATGGGTTGGATGGGATCTATCATCAACCATCCTCCATCACCAATTTCATGATGCTCACCGCCGTGCGTGAATAATTCCATGATCCTATCTTGTAATGGGTTGGACGGTGATGGGTTGGATGGGATCTATCATGTAATCGAGTTAGTTTTGTTAGGGTTTGATCTCTAGTGTCCACTATGTTCTGAGATTGATGTTGCTATGACTTTGCTATGCTTAATGTTTGTCAGTAGGGCCCGAGTGCCATGATTTCAGATCTGAAACTATTATGTTTTCATCAATATATGAGTGTTCTTGATCCTATCTTGCAAGTCTATAGTCACCTATTGTGTGTTATGATCCGTTAACCCCGAAGTGACAATAATCGGGATACTTACTGGTGATGACCGTAGTTTGAGGAGTTCATGTATTCACTATGTTTTAATGCTTTGTCCCGGTTCTCTATTAAAGGAGGCCTTAATATCCCTTAGTTTCGGTAAGGATCCCGCTACCACGGGAGGGTAGGACGAAAGATGTCATGCAAGATCTT
Source organism: Triticum dicoccoides (assembly GCF_002162155.2). Taxonomy (NCBI): domain Eukaryota; kingdom Viridiplantae; phylum Streptophyta; class Magnoliopsida; order Poales; family Poaceae; genus Triticum; species Triticum dicoccoides. The sequence goes on from NC_041386.1 coordinate 289,072,689, forward strand.
TTCCATAAGCACGTATGACTATATTCAGAATACATGCCTACATTATATCAATGAACTGGAGCTAGTTTTGTGTCACCCTAGGTTATGACTGTTACATGATGAACCGCATCCGGCATAATTCTCCATCACGGATCCATTCCCTACGATCTTTCCATATATTGTTCTTCGCTTATTTACTTTTCCGTTGTTATTGCTATTGCGAATGTGGTTAGTTATAATCTTTGCTGAAAACTTGAATGCTGGCTTTACATATTTACAACAACAAGAGCAAACAGAGTTTGTAAAAGTTTTTCTTTATCACTTTCAGTTTGTCAACTGAATTACTTGAGGACAAGCAAAGGTTTAAGCTTGGGCGAGTTGATACGTCCCCAATGTATCTACTTTTCCAAACACTTTTGCCCTTGTTTTGGACTCTAACTTGCATGATTTGAATGGAACTAACCCGGACTGACGTTGTTTTCAGCAGAACTACCACGGTGTTATTTATGTGCAGGAGCAAAATGTTCTTGGAATGACCTGAAACTTCACGGAGACACTTTTCAGAAAATAAGAAAAATACCTGCCAAAGATGAAGGTCAGGGGGCCTACCACCTTGCCACGAGGGTGGGGGCGCGCCCCCTACCTCATGGGCCCCCTGTTGCCTCTCCGACTCCAACTCCACCTCCATATATTGAGTTTCCACGAGAAAAAAGCCAGAGAGAAGAAATCATTGCGTTTTACGATACGGAGCTGCCGCCAAGCCCTAAAACCTCCTGGGAGGGTTGATCTGGAGTCCGTTCGGGGCTCTGGAGAGGGGAATTCGTCGCTGTCGTCATCATCAACCATCCTCCATCACCAATTTCATGATGCTCACCGCCGTGCGTGAATAATTCCATGATCCTATCTTGTAATGGGTTGGATGGGATCTATCATCAACCATCCTCCATCACCAATTTCATGATGCTCACCGCCGTGCGTGAATAATTCCATGATCCTATCTTGTAATGGGTTGGACGGTGATGGGTTGGATGGGATCTATCATGTAATCGAGTTAGTTTTGTTAGGGTTTGATCTCTAGTGTCCACTATGTTCTGAGATTGATGTTGCTATGACTTTGCTATGCTTAATGTTTGTCAGTAGGGCCCGAGTGCCATGATTTCAGATCTGAAACTATTATGTTTTCATCAATATATGAGTGTTCTTGATCCTATCTTGCAAGTCTATAGTCACCTATTGTGTGTTATGATCCGTTAACCCCGAAGTGACAATAATCGGGATACTTACTGGTGATGACCGTAGTTTGAGGAGTTCATGTATTCACTATGTTTTAATGCTTTGTCCCGGTTCTCTATTAAAGGAGGCCTTAATATCCCTTAGTTTCGGTAAGGATCCCGCTACCACGGGAGGGTAGGACAAAAGATGTCATGCAAGATCTTTTCCATAAGCACGTATGACTATATTCAGAATACATGCCTACATTATATCAATGAACTGGAGCTAGTTTTGTGTCACCCTAGGTTATGACTGTTACATGATGAACCGCATCCGGCATAATTCTCCATCACTGATCCATTGCCTACGATCTTTCCATATATTGTTCTTCGCTTATTTACTTTTCCGTTGCTATTGCTATCATCATTACAAAATACCAAAAACATTGCTTTTACTACTGTTACCTTTTGTTACCATTATCACCACTATCATATTACTTTGCTACTGAACACTTTGCTGCAGATATTAAGTTTCCAGGTGTGGTTGAATTGACAACTCAGCAGATAATACTTGAGAATATTCTTTGGCTCCCCTTGTGCCGAATCAATAAATTTGGGTTGAATACTCTACCCTCAAAAACTGTTGTGACCCCCTATACTTGTGGGTTATCAAGACCATTTTCTGGCGCCGTTGCCGGGGAGCATAGCTCTATTCTTTGAGTCAATTGGGATATATATCTGCTTATCACTATGAAGAACTTGAGAGATCGAAAAACCAAGATCTATCCCTCAACTACGAGGGGAGGTAAGGAACTGCCATCTAGCTCTGCACTTCATTCTCCTTCTGTTTTGAGTAAGCTTGCGACACCTACACCTGCTTCTGCTATTCGTTCTGATATGTTGCATGTTATTGATGATGGCCCTTCTGCTATGCATGATACTTCTGATGAAACTACCTCTATGCCTGATACTACTTTGCCACTTAGTGATTTTCTTGATGAACAACTTGCTAGGGCTAGGGAAATTGAAAATATTGAATCTGATGATACTGATGAAAGTGATGATGAAGAACCACTTGCTATTCCTAAGCGTTATGTATTTGATCAAGATGCTTCTTTACCCATTTTAGCTTGCAGAAATAGAATTGAACTTAAAAGATTATTAGCTAAATGGAGTAAGCAATCTCTAAATGCTAGAACGAAACCTGACCCTGCTTTTGCTACTTCACCTATCTTTGTTACTGATAAGGATTATGAATTCTCTGTTGATCCTGATATAATTACTTTGGTTGAATCTGATCCTTTTCATGGTTATGAATCTAAAACTGTTGTGGCACATCTTACTCAACTAAATGATATAGCTACCATGTTCACTAAAGATGATAAAACTCGCTACTTTTATCTCCTTAAAATATTTCCGTTCTCATTAAGGGGTGATGCTAAGATATGGTTTAATTCTCTTGATCCTGGTTGTGTGCGTAATCCCCAGGATATGATTTATTACTTCTCTGCTAAATCTTTCCCTGCTCATAAGAAACAAGCTGCTTTAAGGGATATATATAATTTTATGCAAATTGAAGAAGAGAGTCTCCCACAAGCTTGGGGGAGGCTTCTCCAATTACTTAATGCTTTGCCTGATCACCCTCTTAAGAAAAATGAAATACTTGATATCTTTTATAATGGACTAACCGATGCCTCCAGAGATTACCTGGATAGTTGTGATGGTTCTGTTTTCAGGGAAAGGACACCGGATGAAGCTGAAATTCTATTGAATAATATGTTGACAAAAGAAAATAATTAGACACCTCCGGAGCCAATTCCTGAGCCTATTCCTAAACCAACTCCAAAGAAGAGGGGTATTCTATTTCTCAGTCCTGAAGATATGCAAGAGGCAAAGAAATCTATGAAGAAAAGGGTATTAAAGCTGAAGATGTTAAGAATTTACCTCCTATTAAAGAAATACATGGTCTTAATTTACCGCCTGTTGAAGAAACATATAATCTTAATCCATTACCTATTGAAGAAACTCATGGTCTTGATAACTGGACACAGGTAGTAAAGGTAAATTCTCTCTATAGATATGATAAAGTTGTAATCCCATTTACTAAAATTGCTAGCCCATGCTTAGATGAGTTTGACAAATTTATGGCTAAGCAAGAAGATTTTAATGCTTATTTTGGTAGACAATTGAAATACAATTCAAATATGCTTGGACACTGGGGTGATTATATGGCTAATGTTAATGGTGAACTTAAACTTATTAGTAAACATGCTTTGATGGTTACCACTCAAGTAGAACAAGTACTTAAAGCTCAAAATGATTTGCTCAATGAATTGAATAGTAAGAATAATGATAATGCTATTAGAGTTATGACTAGAGGTGGTAGAATGACTCAGGAACCTTTGTATCCTGAAGGCCATCCTAAGAGAATTGAGCAAGATTCTCAGAGAAATAATATAGATGCACCTAGCTCTTCTAAAAAGAAGAAAAAGAAAAATGATAGGACTTTGCATGCTTCTAGTGATCCTATTGTTGAAACACCTGAGAATCCAAATGATATTTCTATTTCTGATGCTAAAACTCAATCTGGTAATGAACCAGAAAATACTGATAATGTTAATGATAATGTTCATGATGATGCTCAACCTAGTAATGATAATGATATAGAAATTGAACCTGCTGTTGATCTTAATAACCCACAACCAAAGAATCAACGTTATGATAAGAAATATTTTGTTGCTAGGAAACATGGTAAGGAAAGAGAGCCATGGGTTCAGAAACCCATGCCCTTTCCTCCTAAACCATCAAAGAAAAAGGATGGCGAGGATTTTGAGTGCTTTGCTGAAATGATTAGACCTATCTTTTTACGTATGCGATTAACTGATATGCTCAAAACCAATCCTTATGCTAAGTATATTAAAGATATTATTACAAATAAGAGAAAGATACCGGAAGCTGAAATTTCCACCATGCTTGCTAATTATACTTTTAAGGGTGGAATACAAAAGAAACTTGGAGATCCAGGAGTACCCACTATACCATGCTCCATTAAAAGAAACTATGTTAAAACTACTTTATGTGATTTTGGAGCCGGTGTTAGTGTTATGCCTCTCTCTTTATATCATAGACTTGATTTGAATAAGTTGACACCTACTGAAATATCTTTGCAAATGGCTGATAAATCAACTTCTATACTTGTCGGTATTTGTGAGGATGTGCCTGTTGTAGTTGCAAATGTTACTATTTTAACGGACTTTATTATTCTTGATATTCCCGAGGACGATAGTATGTCTATTATTCTTGGAAGACCCTTTTTGAATAATGCAGGGGCTGTTATTGATTGCACTAAAGGCAATGTCACTTTTCATGTTAATGTTAATGAGCATACGGTACACTTTCCGAAGAAACAACTTCAAGTTCATAGTATCAACTCTAATGGAAAACTTCCATCGACTATATTTGGAGGTTTTGAATTTCCTCGTCCTACTGTCAAGAAGAAATACGATATTCTTATTATTGGGGATGTGCATATCCCTGTTGAGGTAACATATCATTCTTCGAAATTTCTCCGGTTCCATGTTATTCGGAATGAGTTCGTTAACAAGACTTGATCAACCTTGTTATTGGATTCCTTTTGATGATCATGAGATGGATGAAACTAGAAGGCACAACCTTCTGTACCCCACTGTTACTTTCTATTATTTATATTAGCTAAAACAAAAATAAATATTTTTTTGTCTGTTATCTGATTATCCGTGCAATATAAAAATACATCGAAAATAAAAGTTCTCCAAATGCCCTGAAAAATAAATATGATTTTTTCTAGAATATTTGAGGATTTATGGAACTGAGAACACACCAGGGGGGTCAACCACCTGCCCACGAGGGTGGAGGGCGCGCCCCCTGCCTCGTGGGCCCACGGTGGCCCTCCTCCACTTATTTCTGCACCCACACACTTCATCTTCCTCCCCCAAACATGAATAACCAGCTCAAGCATGAGGTCTAGCTCATTCTACTGCCATTTTCGATCTCCTTGCTCAAAGCACCTCTCAAAAAACTGCTTGGGGAGATTGTTCCTTGGTATGTGAATCCTCCATTGGTCCAATTAGTTTTTGTTCTAGTGCTTTATTCATTGCAAATTTTAGCTGCTTAGGTGACCATGTTCTTGAGCTTGCATGTAAAATTTATATGGTCAAAAGTAGTTTTGATGCACGATATAGGCACTAGGCACTTGTAGGAGTAGTTGCTATCAATATTATTGAGTTCGGTTTACTTTTTTTCTGAAGTTACTAAAAATTTTCAGAATTTTTCAGAGGTAGAAAAATGCTAAGGAATATGTTCCAAGGTGGTTCTTCCAAGAAGCAAGGACACATGCTTGCAATGCGTGATGCTGACGAAGAGCCACCAAGAGATGCTCCAGTGCGTCCTTGTGAGTGGCCTTTTGAAAATTTTATGGATCAAGCTGGAATAAAAGAAGAATTCAATGCATATTTGCATAACGCTGATCTTGTGAGATTTGAGGAAGAGAAGTGCAGTCAATATCATAATCTCACTAGTTCCTTGGTGAGGAGGTTTGAATTTTCAACTTCACGTAATTCTCCACCTGTCATGTTTGATCTTTATGATAAATCTTATACCATGGACTTAGAGGATTTTACCACTGCATGCAAACTTCCACAATGGGGTAGTATAAGGGATCCTCACAAATCTGAATTTAGAGATTTTCTTGATAATATAACTGTGGGAGAATCTAGAGATATTACACAAGCTACCATAGGGAGCATTCACTTTCCTGCCATACATTATTTTGCTCTCTTCATAGGTAGATGCATAAATGGTAAAGATGAGGCATGTCACGTGTGTGTCCCTGACCTCAGTATTCTTAGGAGTGTTGTGTTAGGAGACAAATCATATAATTTGGGAGCCATTATTGCACGTAGGTTGCATCTTAATAGACGTAATGGAGATTTCTTTTGTGGATTTTATGCAACCCGCATAGCTAATTTTCTTGGCATAGATGTACGCGAAGATGATATTGAATTACCACCTGCTTACCTAGACTTTAATGCTATGGTTCATCACCAGTTTGTTGAGAGGAATGAATCACCTCTCCAGTACCGACTAATCTTTGACAGACGTCGTGCTGTCCGTATTACTCTCCCTGCTCCTGCTTTCTTTGATTATCAGGCAAGAGGAGGATATACTATTACCAGAGAGGAGGCAGATGAGTACGAGAGGAGAGAGGAGGCTTCTCGTCGTGATGCTGCAGCTCAGTAGGCGATAGCTACTGCATCACAGTACGACCTGAACAACTATTATTATGGATATCAGCCAGGCCAGCCGTGGCCATAGACCAACTTAGGCCAAAAGCCTAAGCTTGGGGGAGTACGTATTTCCCATCGACATTATATGCATGTTCACACACTCATTGCTAAATGTCGGTGCTCATAGTTTTTCATTGTATCATCCATGCTAGTTTATTCTCCTTTTTATGCTTTCTCCTTGTGTGTTTAATAAACCTTAAGAAAAACCAAAAAAATTAGTTGTAGCTTTTAATCAGTTTAATTAGAAAGAAAACCCAAAAATATTTCCTATTCTTCTTTTGCTTGTTGGGAGCTTTCCCGTGTAAATAGTTTTATTTCTTTTCTTTTCTTTGGGGGTCGATAGGAGAAGACCATAGTTAAATTGTTGAAATGGATCTTGTATGCATTATTGTTGATGTAACAAAAGAACCCATATTGCCTTGTATTGTCCTGTTTATTGAATGCCTGCATATTCCAGCTTAGTCCAATGCACGTGCACTATTATTATTATTCACATTGCTCGGTCGTGCAAGTGAAGGGCAATTATGATGATATATGATGGACTGGCTGAGATGAGAAAAGCTGGTATGAACTCGACCTCTTTTGTTTTTGTAAATATGATTAGTTCATCATTCTTGATTCAGCCTATTATGAATAAACATGTTTGCAATGACAACTAGAGATCATAGTTTCTTGTTCCATGCTTGATTAGCTACGAGTTATAATGGTTTACCCTACATGCCAACATGCTATTAAAATGGTTATGATGTGGTATGATAGGGTGGTATCATCCTCTGAATGATTTAAGTGACTTGACTTGGCACATGTTCACGCATGTAGTTGAAACAAAATCAACATAGCCTTCACGATATTTATGTTCATGGTGGATTATATCCTACTCATGCTTGCATTCGATGTTGATTAATTTTAATGCATGTTCATGATTGTTGTCGCTCTCTAGCTGGTTGCTTCCTAGTCTTTTGCTAGCCTTCACCTGTACTAAGCGGGAATACTGCTGGTGCATCCAAATCCCTTAAACCCCAAAGTTATTCCACATGAGTCCACTATACCTACCTATATACGGTATATACCTGCCGTTCCAAGTAAATTTGTATGTGCCAAACTCTAAACCTTCAAATAAATATCCTGTTTTGTATGCTCGAATAGCTCATGTATCAACTAGGGTTGTCTATATCTTCCATGTTAGGCGGGTTATTCTCAAGAGGAGTGGACTCCGCTCCTCACTCACGAGATAAATGGCTTGTCACCGGGATGCCCAGTCCCATGCTTTATGCAAACTAAATCAAAATAATTGCAAACATAACTCCCCCTGGGACTCTTGTTAGTTGGAGGCACTCGTTGTTTCGAGCAAGCCATGGATTGATGCTTGTGGTGGAAGGGGGAGTATAAACTTTACCATTCTGTTTGGGAACCGCCTATAATGTGTGTAGCATGGAAGATATCGCCATCTCTTGGTTGTTATGTTGACAATGAAAGTATACCGCTCAAAATATTATTCACCTCTGTTTCAAAACTGAGCTCTGGCACCTCTTCAAATCCCTGCTTCCCTCTGTGAAGGGCCTATCTATTTACCTTTATGCTGAGTCATCATCCTCTTATTAAAAAGCACCAGTTGGAGAGCACCGCTGTCATTTGCATTCTTTATTGTTAGTTTACATTGAGTATGACTTGACTGGATCTCTTTTACCATGAATTACAATGTCTAGTCAGTCCTTGGTCTTTAAAGGTGCTCTGCATGTATGTTTTGCGGTCTCAGAAAGGGCTAGCGAGATACCATCATGTTATATCATATTATGATTGTTTTGAGAATGTGTTGTCATCCGAGTTTTATTATTATGGCTCGCTAGTTGATTATGCTACTGATATGAGTAAGTTGAGACCTATGCGTTATTGCAAATGTGGTTAGTTATAATCTTTGCTGAAAACTTGAATGCTGGCTTTACATATTTACAACAACAAGAGCAAACAGAGTTTGTAAAAGTTTTTCTTTATCACTTTCAGTTTGTCAACTGAATTGCTTGAGGACAAGCAAAGGTTTAAGCTTGGGCGAGTTGATACGTCCCCAATGTATCTACTTTTCCAAACACTTTTGCCCTTGTTTTGGACTCTAACTTGCATGATTTGAATGGAACTAACCCGGACTGACGTTGTTTTTAGCAGAACTACCACGGTGTTATTTATGTGCAGGAGCAAATGTTCTTGGAATGACCTGAAACTTCACGGAGACACTTTTCAGAAAATAAGAAAAATACCTGCCAAAGATGAAGGTCAGGGGGCCTACCACCTTGCCACGAGGGTGGGGGGCGCGCCCCCTACCTCATGGGCCCCCTGTTGCCTCTCCGACTCCAACTCCACCTCCATATATTGAGTTTCCACGAGAAAAAAGCCAGAGAGAAGAAATCATTGCGTTTTACGATACGGAGCTGCCGCCAAGCCCTAAAACCTCCTGGGAGGTTGATCTGGAGTCCGTTCGAGGCTCCAGAGAGGGGAATTCGTCGCTGTCGTCATCATCAACCATCCTCCATCACCAATTTCATGATGCTCACCGCTGTGCGTGAATAATTCCATGATCCCATCTTGTAATGGGTTGGATGGGATCTATCATCAACCATCCTCCATCACCAATTTCATGATGCTCACCGCCGTGCGTGAATAATTCCATGATCCTATCTTGTAATGGGTTGGACGGTGATGGGTTGGATGGGATCTATCATGTAATCGAGTTAGTTTTGTTAGGGTTTGATCTCTAGTGTCCACTATGTTCTGAGATTGATGTTGCTATGACTTTGCTATGCTTAATGTTTGTCACTAGGGCCCGAGTGCCATGATTTCAGATCTGAAACTATTATGTTTTCATCAATATATGAGTGTTCTTGATCCTATCTTGCAAGTCTATAGTCACCTATTGTGTGTTATGATCCGTTAACCCCGAAGTGACAATAATCGGGATACTTACTGGTGATGACCGTAGTTTGAGGAGTTCATGTATTCACTATGTTTTAATGCTTTGTCCCGGTTCTCTATTAAAGGAGGCCTTAATATCCCTTAGTTTCGGTAAGGATCCCGCTACCACGGGAGGGTAGGACAAAAGATGTCATGCAAGATCTTTCCATAAGCACGTATGACTATATTCAGAATACATGCCTACATGATATCAATGAACTGGAGCTAGTTTTGTGTCACCCTAGGTTATGACTGTTACATGATGAACTGCATCCGGCATAATTCTCCATCACCAATCCATTGCCTACGATCTTTCCATATATTGTTCTTCGCTTATTTACTTTTCTGTTGCTATTGCTATCATCATTACAAAATACCAAAAACATTGCTTTTACTACTGTTACCTTTTGTTACCATTATCACCACTATCATATTACTTTGCTACTGAACACTTTGCTGCAGATATTAAGTTTCCAGGTGTGGTTGAATTGACAACTCAGCAGCTAATACTTGAGAATATTCTTTGGCTCCCCTTGTGCCGAATTAATAAATTTGGGTTGAATACTCTACCCTCAAAAACTGTTGTGATCCCCTATACTTGTGGGTTATCAAGACCATTTTCTGGCGCCGTTGCCGGGGAGCATAGCTCTATTCTTTGAGTCAATTGGGATATATATCTGCTTATCACTATGAAGAACTTGAGAGATCGAAAAACCAAGATCTATCCCTCAACTACGAGGGGAGGTAAGGAACTGCCATCTAGCTCTGCACTTCATTCTCCTTCTGTTTTGAGTAAGCTTGCGACACCTACACCTGCTTCTGCTATTCGTTCTGATATGTTGCATGTTATTGATGATGGCACTTCTGCTATGCATGATACTTCTGATGAAACTACCTCTATGCCTGATACTACTTTGCCACTTAGTGATTTTCTTGATGAACAACTTGCTAGGGCTAGGGAAATTGAAAATATTGAATCTGATGATACTGATGAAAGTGATGATGAAGAACCACTTGCTATTCCTAAGTGTTATGTATTTGATCAAGATGCTTCTTTACCCATTTTAGCTTGCAGAAATAGAATTGAACTTAAAAGATTATTAGCTAAATGGAGTAAGCAATCTCTAAATGCTAGAACGAAACCTGACCCTGCTTTTGCTACTTCACCTATCTTTGTTACTGATAAGGATTATGAATTCTCTGTTGATCCTGATATAATTACTTTGGTTGAATCTGATCCTTTTCATGGTTATGAATCTAAAACTGTTGTGGCACATCTTACTCAACTAAATGATATAGCTACCATGTTCACTAAAGATGATAAAACTCGCTACTTTTATCTCCTTAAAATATTTCCGTTCTCATTAAAGGGTGATGCTAAGATATGGTTTAATTCTCTTGATCCTGGTTGTGTGCGTAATCCCCAGGATATGATTTATTACTTCTCTGCTAAATATTTCCCTGCTCATAAGAAACAAGCTGCTTTAAGGGATATATATAATTTTATGCAAATTGAAGAAGAGAGTCTGCCACAAGCTTGGGGGAGGCTTCTCCAATTACTTAATGCTTTGCCTGATCATCCTCTTAAGAAAAATGAAATACTTGATATCTTTTATAATGGACTAACCGATGCCTCCAGAGATTACCTGGATATTTGTGATGGTTCTGTTTTCAGGGAAAGGACACCGGATGAAGCTGAAATTCTATTGAATAATATGTTGACAAAAGAAAATAATTAGACACCTCCGGAGCCAATTCCTGAGCCTATTCCTAAACCAACTCCAAAGAAGAGGGGTATTCTATTTCTCAGTCCTGAAGATATGCAAGAGGCAAAGAAATCTATGAAGAAAAGGGTATTAAAGCTGAAGATGTTAAGAATTTACCTCCTATTAAATAAATACATGGTCTTAATTTACCGCCTGTTGAAGAAACATATAATCTTAATCCATTACCTATTGAAGAAACTCATGGTCTTGATAACTGGACACATGTAGTAAAGGTAAATTCTCTCTATAGATATGATAAAGTTGTAATCCCATTTACTAAAATTGCTAGCCCATGCTTAGATGAGTTTGACAAATTTATGGCTAAGCAAGAAGATTTTAATGCTTATTTTGGTAGACAATTGAAATACAATTGAAATATGCTTGGACACTGGGGTGATTATATGGCTAATGTTAAAGGTGAACTTAAACTTATTAGTAAACATGCTTTGATGGTTACCACTTGTCGGTGTACTAGAATAGGGGTACCCTAGTACCCCGAACTTGTGCACGGGCAGTTGTAGCACCCCGCGGCAAGGCTTGCCGGGCGAACGCTAAGATCCTCCGTGGTTCCCTTGGAGCCATTCAAGAACAAAGTATTTAAGCTCAGGAGACAAGGCCCCGGCAAGAGGAGCTTGTCGGGAAGGCCAACCAAGGCACTCCAAGGAACTTGCCTCGACGCGCCATGCGCTCCGTCAAGGCAACAAGGCCCCGACAAGAGGAGCTTGCCGGGAAGACCAACCAAGGTACCTCGAGGCCCGGTGAGCGACAAGCTTCCGGACCCGACAAGATAACAGCAGCGGCAAGGCGCTTGCCGCGGCAGGCGGCCACTCTGTGCCCACGTTCCAGCGCATCCACCAACGTGTCGCTCTGGGGGCCTCTCCAGGCGCGTGTGGCGGGAGGCTGTGCAGCCAGCGGTGCGCAGTGGCATGCGAAGCTGACAAGATCGCCATCGTGGCGAACGGTGGCGCCCCTAACGGTCCTTTTCTGCACTCTTTGGGCGACTCAGACGGGCATTTAATGCCCTTGTCCCCTGCCGTCAGGGTTAGGTAGGGTGCACTGTACAAGTAACTGTACCAACCACCTCACTTTTTACATTTGTACCCTTCTCTGCGTTGCCACCTGTCGGTGACCCCTTTAGCGTATAAAAGGAGGCCCATGCGCAACGTAGGGGAGGTTCGACTAGTTCGGAACCCAGAAAAACACTACGCTCTCTCTCTGGAGCAAGAACACAAGATAATCAAACAAGCAGCAGTAGGAGTGTTATCTCTCCGGAGAGCTCCGAAGCTGGGTAAACTGCTCGTGTGCTTCGCCTCGATCTGCTCTTCGTGTAATCTCCGCCCCCCGCCGAACCGAAAGGGGCTCGGTCCGCCGGCCCCATAGATGTTCGTGGATCAGTTTCCCCGACATCTTTGGCACGCCAGGTAGGGGGGCATCGAGATTGTGTGAACCTGATCCGGCGTTCACACGCGCTAGATCTTCATTCCCTTCATCAACATGCCACCGAAGAAGAAGACTTCGGCGGCAGCCGCTCCGTCCACGTCACTTCTGCCACCGTTGGAGCAAACGGGTTGTGGAATGGACACCGGCGGAAGAATGGACGTCGACGAGGAATCTTATGATGCTGCCAGGTCCATGGACAAGGCTGCACAAACCTCGGCGACTGTACATGTTCTGCGCCACTCTCAGGAGGCGCAAGACCAACAGCGTCATGGCACTCGCAGTGCCATACGCATGATAGGCCAAGACCAAGCTGGTGGATCTCGGGGCGCTGAAGACCAGCATGCATGCCAGCGTGCTGGCACGAGTGGGGCACGGTCGCCTGGACGGGATACTGCTCCTTCTAACATCTTTAGAAGTCCGAGCACGTCCCGCTCCTCGCGCCGTCCGCCACTGCCACCCACCACTCCAGCAGAAGCTTTGGCGCGAGCTCAACTGCTCCTAGATTACCCTCCGACGTCGGACAAGATCGACGAATGGAGGGCCACCATTCAGAGTCTCATCGGCTACGCCAATGGCGACACTCCATGGCGGCCGAGCGCGTCGCCGCCGCGGCAGGGTTGCCGGGCGCGAGCCGGTGGCGACGAAACGGGTGGAGGTGCAACTACCATGCAATCACCACCCCGAAGTCCAAGATCGCCGACTCACCGGATCCACCTCGACAGCGACTCCACCGCATCGCCAGATCCACGAGCTCGTCGCGATCAGCGCCAAGTTCTTCATGGTCGACAACAAGAAGACGCTCGAACTCGCATCGAGTGCCGAAGAGAAGCGCGACGTCAATCCGACAAGCGCGCTGGGCCCTCTGTTGACATGCATGCGCCAGGGGAACCAGGCGATCTGCCGTACGCGGTAGGTTGCCCTGCGTTCACTCGTGAGCTGCGGCAAGTCCAGTGGCCCAGCACGAAGAACTTCAAGCCAGACGTACCGAAGAAGTATGACGGCAAGACGCATCCGTTGGAGTTCCTCAGCATCTACACCATTGCGGTGCAGGTTGCCGGGGGACGGGATGACAAGATCCTTGCCAACTACTTCCCGCTGGTGCTCAAGCCCAACGTCAGATCCTGGCTCATGCACTTGTCAGACAACTCCATATCCTCTTGGGCTGATCTGTGCCATCAGTTTGTCGGCGCCTTCACAGGCGGACACAAGCCTCATGGCCAGGAGAGTGATCTTCATCTGCTCGCCCAGAAGGAAGGAGAGCCCCTGCGCAAGTACATTCAGAGATTCAGCAGTGTGCAGCACAACATCCCAGACGTCCACCCTGCCGCGGTGATCAGCGCGTTCCATCAGAACATGCGAAACCGCAGGATGCGGGAGGAAATGGCGATGTGCAAGATCAGGGACGTCAGTGAGTTATATGCACTGGCCGACAAGTGTGCACGTGCTGAGGAAGGGAGGAGACTCCCCGAAGAGAATGTAGGAGGGGGAGGATCTGACAGTGAAGATGCTACCCCGGCAAGGAAAAACCGGCGGCGGAACAACAGGAAGAGGAAAGGCAAAGAGGTGCTAGTTGTTGAGCAGTCCGGCAACGGTGGTGGCGCCAAGAAAGCCAAAGCTGGTGACTCCGGCAAGGAGGTTGCCGCGGAGGTGGCAGTCACCGACAAGCAGGACGGCACCAACAAGCAGTATTGCAAGATCCACCGCACCAAGGACCATGATCTCCAGAGCTGCAAAAAAGTCGAGCAGCTTGTTGAGCAACAGAAAGCTGAATACGAGCGGCGCGACAAGGAGAAGGCCCAGGAAGGTGCTGGGGGATCCGGCAAGAAACGTCCCGGCCGAGGAGGACGCCGCGGCAAGGCCAAGCAGCGGCAAGGAGACAGACCTCCTCACGGCCGCAACAAGGATGAAGATGACGACGACGATGAAGACATGGATGGTGAGGAGACTGATGAGCAGGAGTTCCAGAAAGCCACAGAGGTCATGTGCGTTGACGGTGGTGCTTCTCTGCATACCTCGCACCGTTAGCTCAAGCAGTGGGTGCGGGAAGTTAATGCAGCAGAACCACCCGTCGAGTCACGCAAGCCTCTGAAATGGTCCATCACGCCTATCATCTTTGATATTGAGGACCACCCTGATCGCATAACTGCGGTCGGGTGCTTGCCGATGTTGGTGTCACCAACAATCCGCAACCTCAAGGTCACTAAGATGCTAGTTGACGGCGGGGCCGGCTTGAACCTGATCTCCTCCGCGGTGCTCCAGAAACTCCAGATCCCTGACAGCGAGCTCGAAGAGACCGGTACATTTCAAGGAATCAACCCGGGAAGGAGCAAGCCGAAGGGAAAGATCACGTTGCCGGTAACATTTGGCAGCGAGCTGAACTTCAGGACTGAGAGGGTCATGTTTGATGTTGCTGACTTTCCATTACCTTACAATGGAATTCTTGGCCGTCCGGCGCTCGCCAAGTTCATGGCAGCATCTCACTATGCGTACTACGTACTGAAAATGCCAGGCCCGATAAGTGTCATCTCTGTCCCTGACGACAAGAAGGATGCTCTTATCTGTGCCGACAAGATCTACCGGGAAGCAGCAGCCGCAGCAGAACGCAAGACACTTGCCGCTGAAGCTCCCGGGGGGAAGAAGAAGACCAAGTCCGGCAAGAGCTCTAATGCCCACTCCGGCAAGCGCACCTCTTCGGAGTGCTGCGCTACCGTCGAGGACGCACCATCGAGCTCCACCGGCAAGTGTAAGAAGGCAATGGCTGCTCCACCTGAGACCAAGAAGGTGTCCGCCAAGGAGGACGGCACTGGTGGTACCTTCACCATCAGCTCCACTCTTGACCCCAAATAGGAAAGCGTGCACGTTGCTTTCCTGCGGGCGAATGTCGACGTGTTTGCGTGGCAACCGTCTGATATCCCCGGTGTTCCCAGGAAAGTAATTGAGCACCACCTTGTCGTCTGTCCTCATGCGCGGCCCGTCAAGCAGAAAGTCAGGAAACAGGCAGTGGAGCGCCAAGAATTCATCGCAGAAGAAATCAAGAAGTTGGAAGCAGCAGGCCTTGTCAGAGGAGTGCTCCATCCCACGTGGTTGGCCAATCCTGTTGTCGTGCGCAAGGCTAACGGGAAATGGAGGCTTTGTATTGACTTCACTGATGTTAATAAAGCTTATCCCAAAGACCCATTTCCCTTGCTGCGCATTGACCAGATTGTTGACTCCACAGCCGGATGTGATTTGCTTTCATTTCTTGATGCATACTTAGGATACCATCAGATCTTCATGGCAGAAGAGGATGAAGAGAAAACCGCATTTATCACCCCGTGTGGCACGTACTGCTTCGTACGGATGCCTTTCGGTTTGAAGAATGCTGGTTCAACATTCGCAAGGGTAGTCCACCATGCTTTTGAGCCACAGATGCACAGAAACGTGGAAGCCTACATGGATGACATAGTGGTCAAGAGCAAGAACAGGGCGACCCTGATTCAAGATTTAGACGAGACATTTGCAAATCTACGCAAGATCAACCTCAAGCTTAACCCCGAGAAGTGCGTGTTTGGAGTCCCTTCTGGCAAGCTTCTTGGGTTCTTCGTGTCTCAGCGGGGAATTGAAGCCAATCCCGACAAGATCAAGGCCATTGAGCCGATCGAAGCACCAAAGCGCGTCAAGGATGTACGAAGGCTTGCCGGTTGCGTGGCTGCTCTCAGCAGGTTTATCTCTAGATCTGCTAAGCGCGCCCTGCCATTTTTCAAAATTTTGAAAAAGGCAGGTCCAATAAAATGGACTCCGGAGGCGGAGGCTGTGCTGCAGGACTTGAAGAGATACCTGTCCTCCACTCCAACACTTGTCGCACCTAAGCCGCAAGAGAAGTTCCTGCTGTATATAGCGGCAACCAATCAAGTGGTTAGTGCTGCGTTAGTGGCGGAGAGGGAGGCAGATGATGAGCCAGCAACCACGGCAGATGCATCCAGCGACAAGCAGGGGGCTTCGCCGACAAGCTCTAGTCCCGACAGAGATGGATCTGCGTAGGAGCATGATAAGATGCAGAAGAGAATGGTGCAGCGTCCAGTTTACTTTGTCAGTTCCCTTCTACAGGGGGCTAGATCAAGGTACTCTGGTGTGCAGAAGTTGCTTTTCGGCCTCCTCATGGCCTCGAGAAAGCTGCGCCATTACTTCCAAGCACATGAGATCACAGTCGTCACTCGCTTTCCGCTGAAGAGGATACTGCAAAATCCAGAAGCGACAGGCAGGATTGTCGAGTGGGCGCGGGAACTGTCAAGCTTTGGCCTCAAGTTTGAGAGCACTTCAACTATCCAAAGCAGAGCATTGGCAGAGTTCATAGCAGAATGGACGCCAACACCAGATGAAGAAATTCCAGAGACGAGCATCCCCGTCAAAGAGGCAAGCAAAGAGTGGCTGATGTACTTTGATGGTGCCTTCTCGCTGCAAGGCGCCGGTGCGGGCGTGCTGCTTGTCGCACCCACCGGAGAGCACCTCAAGTACGTAGTCCAGATGCACTTTCCCAAGGAGCAAGCAACTAACAATACTGCAGAGTATGAAGGATTGCTTGCCGGTCTCAGAATCGCAGCAGACCTTGGGATCAAGAAGCTCATTGTCAGGGGTGACTCACAGCTTGTCGTCCGCCAAGTGAACAAGAACTACCAGAGTCCATTGATGGAAGCATATGTTGATGAAGTGAGGAAGCTAGAAGAGCACTTTGACGGCCTACAGATGGAGCATATCCCAAGAGCTCAGAATGACATTGCTGATGGCCTGTCAAAGTGCGCCGCACTAAAGTTACCTGTGGAACCAGGGATCTTTGTGCTCAAGTTGACTCAACCATCCGTAACACCATCAACTGGACAAAGCAAGAAGAGGAAGTTGGTTTCTGGTGACTACTTTCCGGTAGAGCTCCCCGAAGCCGCCGCCAAGAAAGTCCCCAAGATCAACACCAAGGATGCTGAGGGGCAGTCTGCTCCGGCAAGCCTTATGGTTTGTTCCGTTGAAGCAGACGCTCCCGACAAGTTTTGCTCCGACAAGCTTGCCGGGGAACATCAAGCTCCGGCAGGGCCGCAAGTCCTTGCCGTAGAGGCGGATGTTCCCGCAGCAGCAGATGTGCCTTTAGTCCTTGTTGTCGAGCCACAAGCTCCAGCATGGGCACAGCAGATTGTCCATTTCCTTCAGACAGGAGAACTTCCCGAAGAGCAAGAAGAAGCAGAAAAAGTAGCCCGACAGTCAAGTATGTACCAGTTTGTCGATAGCATACTGTACAGAAGAAGACTCAACGGTGTGAAATTGAAGTGTATTTGCCGGGAAGATGGACAAAAGTTATTGGCAGAGATACATGGAGGCATATGTGGCCACCACATTGGCGCAAGAGCACTTGCCGGCAAAGCTTTCCGGCAAGGTTTCTTTTGGCTGACAGCCCTCCAGGATGCAACTACACAAGTAACCAAGTGTGAAGCGTGCCAGTTCCACTCCAAACAGATACACCAGCCAGCTCAAGCTCTCCAGACGATCCCTTTATCCTAGCCATTTTCGGTCTGGGGGCTCGATATCCTCGGCCCTTTCCCTCGAGCTGTCGGGGGCTTTGAGTACTCGTACGTCGCAATCGACAAGTTCACAAAGTGGCCGGAAGTGCAGCAAGTGAGGAAGGTGACAGCACAGTCAGCAGTCAAGTTCTTCAGGTCAATTGTTTGCCGTTTCGGGATCCCTAACAGGATCATCACCGACAACGGCACGCAATTCACGAGCCGCACCTTCATGCAGTACGTCCAAGACCTTGGCGCCAAGGCCTGCTTCGCTTCTGTTGCTCATCCGAGAAGCAACGGTCAAGCAGAGAGGGCAAATGCTAAAGTGCTGCGCGGGCTCAAGACCAGAACTTTCGACAGGCTGCGCAAGTGCGGAAGAAACTGGATCGAGGAGCTGCCGGTGGTTCTTTGGTCGATCAGAACGACGCCAAATCGAGCCACTGGCCAGACGCCTTTCGCTCTAGTCTATGGGCAGAGGCAGTTCTCCCCACGGAACTCGTATACGGATCGCCTCGAGTGCTCGCTTATGATGAGCTTGAGCAAGAACAGCTGCGACAAGACGACGCGCTGCTCCTTGAGGAAGATCGTCTTCAGGCTGCTGTACGAGCTGCTCGATACCAGCAAGCTTTGCGCCGCTACCATAGCCGCAAAGTTAAGGCCAGAAGCTTCGAGGAAGGCGACCTTGTTCTTTGGCGCGTTCAGTCCGCCAAGAGTTCCAACAAGTTGACGCCGAAGTGGGAAGGCACTTATCGGGTGAAACGAGTCACTAGGCCCGGCGCTGTCCGCCTTGAGACCGAAGATGGCATTCCGGTGAGCAACTCCTGGAACATAGAACATCTTTGTAAGTTTTTCCCGTAGGGCGCGGTTGCCGGAACCCGTTCCGGCAACCACCTTTTGTACAAGTCTTGCCGTTGTTGCATGTAATCCTTTGTACAAAGCCGGGCGCAGATCCCATGCATAAATAAAACCCCGTGTGCTCCGCACAACTTGTCCATTTCATGCATTAGTTTCTTTCTTGCATGCGTTATCTAACACTTTGTGCAGCACCTACATCCGGTAAGCAATAACGAGCCGAAGGGCTCCATATCATTATTTTCTCTTCTTTCTTTTTTTTTCAACAAAGGAAAAGAAGGTTCCCTCGCACACAAGTTTGCCGGGGGGGGAGGAGAAGATTGTGGTATGGACCTGGTGTCGTTCAAGCAAAGTTTTGCCTTGCCAGGAAGCAAACGACAGAAAAGCTAAGTTGCCAAAGTTTGAGCAATCAGTTTTTAAATTTTTGAGTTATCTTCCTCGAACGACCCTGCTTTGTATGGAAAACCTGTGCGCGGAGGAACAAACTCGTGGCTAGTTGCGCCCTTACTTTGTTTCGAGTCCGCTCAACAACTTAAGGGTGCTGCATCTAGTCGCGACAAGGTTTCTTGTCGGAAGCAGCGCCGCCAGCAGGCTGCTGACGTTCCGCACTCAGCGCTCGCGGCTCGGGTGCCTGCACCGACAAGTTCCCTAGAAGCGTAGGGTAAAAACATACAAAGGAAGGAATCTAGTAGAGGAAATAACATAGCAATTGATAACAGAAATAAAGTTATATTACAAGATAACTTGTCGCAGCTCTAACAGACTGTTTTCATAACATGATTAGCAGCGACAAGGGAAAAGAAGAAATGGGCGGCCTAGTCTACACGATCGCCCTCAACCCTCTTGATCTCGCTCACCTTGTCCACAATGGGTGCGACAAGGGCCTTGAGTGCGTCCCGATCGGCGTCTGGCGGCAAGGACTTGAGGACGTTGGTGAAGCTGAGGCCTGGATTGCGGAAGGCCACCTTCATCAGCACCTTCTGGAGAACCCCGGCGCAGATTTTGCATGACTCGTCGGCCAGCTGCTTTGGGATCCTCTCCCGGAGCCGCTGGAGTGCCGTCGCCACGCCCTTGAAGAACAGGCTGAGCTTGGCGCTGGGTTGGAGATTCTCGTCGGAGGGATACCCAAAGTCCTCCATCCCCAGCTGCGCCAGCTCCTCGTCAATGACTGCGGCAATATTCACCAGACCCTCGGTCCAGTGCTCCACAGTACCTCTGAATGAGTTCTGGGTAACTGCGATGCTCTCCAGCAGCGCCTTGTCAGCCTTGACCTTCTCCGACAAGGTCTTCTCCCGCTCCTTGGCGTCGTCCAGCGTCTGCGTCAGCGTGGCCAGCTTCAACTCCAGGTCTACATTGGAATCCTTGGCGGCGCTGAGCTCCTTGCCCCTCTCAGCGAGAAGACCTTGCAGCTCACTGTGGGCGGCAGCATCCTTCTCACGCTCACGCTTGAGCGCGGCAAGCTCCTCGCCGCTCTTCCCGATGTTGGCCTCCAGCTGCGCCACCTTCTCCTCCAGCTCTTTCTTGGCGGCCTCTGCGGTTGCGGCAGCCTCCTTTGCTTCCTTGAGCGCCCCGCCAAGTGCTTGCTCGCACTCGGCGAGCTCCTCCTCGTAGCTGTCGAGGTTGGCCTTCCGCTGCACCAATTCGCCTTCTCACGCGAACTGCTTCTCGGCGGCCAGCCTTTGTTCCTCCTCAGCTTCGGCCTTCTCGAGAAGGAAGGCCGTGCGCTCCTCGGCGAGTCACTCCCGTTCCTGTGCCAGGGACCGGAGAGCTTCTTGATTGTGTCCCCGGAGCTCCTCCGCGCGCTTCTCCATATCAACTCCCGCCTTCGCGACAAGCGCTTCCCGGGAAGCCAGCTTGGCTTGCCGTGCGCGGTAGAGTGACAGCAGCTTCCGTAGCAGCTACTCCTCCTCAGGCTCGCCACTACTGCTGCTGGGCGCGTCGACCAACGACAGTCCAGCGGAGGCGAGCACCTCCTCATCGAAAGTTTCCCCCTTGACCGGCGCCCTGGAGCTCGACGCCCAGGGTAGCTTGATGAAGATATCGTCACCGGCCTTCAAGTAGGCGCCGGGCTAGGGCTCCTCGGAGCCCGGCTCCGCAGCAGCGGCAGAGGGATCGGCAGTCGGCGCAGCGCCTGGCGCTCCTGCGGCCTCAGGGTCGTCAGTGCGATCGCCCGACCCCTCGCCGGCTTCTGCGGCGGCAGCCTTGGCGGCCTCCTCGCCAGCGGTCTCATCAGCACCGGCCCCTTCTTCGTTGGCGGCGGCGTCGTCAGTGCTGCCATGCGCGCCTTCCTCGCCGGCGCCCTCTGTCTCCATTGGCTCAGCAGCAGATGGGTCTGAAGAACGAAGAAGGGAGAAAAATCAATCAAAAATCCAAGAGAAGGGCGGGCAGAGCCCGCAATAGAAGAACAGCGCGAAGAATGGGTACCCGTTTGGAGCCAGTTCCAAAGCAGCGGCCGGGAGTACCCTCGTGCGCGGATGCGCCCGCGTCTCCGTCGCCCAAAAGAGGTAGAAGTACTCCCTCAGCTCCTTCGCGCCGAGCTGGGGGGAGAAGATCGCCCGCTCCTTCGGTAGCGCCGCGAGCCGCTGTGCCTCGGCCGACTTCACGCCCTTTCCCTTGTCGGCTTTCGGAGCCATGGCGGAGGTGGTGGGGGAGGTCGGCGGCGTTGGTGATGCTGGTGGCAATGGGGGGCGGAGCGCTGCTCTCTCGGCTTCGAGAAGAAGGGGGGGAGCGGTGGAGGTTCGTGAAGATGGAGTAGTAGCAACCAGCAAGGGGGAACGAACTGCCCCTGTTTCCTCTGCTTATAAAGAGGGACGGGGCGGACGTTTTGCCCTTCCGAATAAAGAACCACCCACGATCTCTCCCACGATGCCGCATTCAACACGTGCCGTTAGGGGAGAGCGCGGTGGATACGGAGCGAGATTCGGCGTGGCCCAGTCCGCGTGTGCCCGTGCCCTGTCTTGGGCCTGGCCCAACAGCGCTCGGCACCGTGTCCGGCCCAGGCCCGGGGGCTCCTGTCGGTGTACTAGAATAGGGGTACCCTAGTACCCCGAACTTGTGCACGGGCAGTTGCAGCACCCCGCGGCAAGGCTTGCCGGGCGAACACCAAGATCCTCCGTGGTTCCCTTGGAGCCATTAAAGAACAAAGTATTTAAGCTCAGGAGACAAGGCCCCGGCAAGAGGAGCTTGTCGGGAAGGCCAACCATGGCACTCCAAGGAACTTGCCACGACGCGCCATGCGCTCCGGCAAGGCAACAAGGCCCCGGCAAGAGGAGCTTGCCGGGAAGACCAACCAAGGTACCTCGAGGCCCGGTGAGCGACAAGCTTCCAGACCCGACAAGATAACAGTAGCGGCAAGGCGCTTGCCGCGGCAGGCGGCCACTCTGTGCCCACGCTCCAGCGCATCCACCAACGTGTCGCTCTGGGGGCCTCTCCAGGCGCGCGTGGCGGGAGGCTGTGCAGCCAGCGGTGCGCAGTGGCATGCGAAGCTGACAAGATCGCCATCATGGCGAACGGTGGCGCCCCTAACGGTCCTTTTCTGCACTGTTTGGGCGACTCAGACGGGCATTTAATGCCCTTGTCCCCTGCCGTCAGGGTTAGGTAGGGTGCAGCGTACAAGTAACTGTACCAACCACCTCACTTTTTACATTTGTACCCTTCTCTGCGTTGCCACCTGTCGGTGACCCCTTTAGTGTATAAAAGGAGGCCCATGCGCAACGTAGGGGAGGTTCGACTGGTTCGGAACCCAGAAAAACACTACGCTCTCTCTCTCTGGAGCAAGAACACAAGATAATCAAACAAGCAGCAGTAGGAGTGTTATCTCTCCGGAGAGCTCCGAAGCTGGATAAACTGCTCGTGTGCTTCGCCTCGATCTGCTCTTCGTGTGATCTCCGCCCCCCGGCGAACCGAAAGGGGCTCGGTCCGCCGGCCCCATAGATGTTCGTGGATCAGTTTCCCCGACACCACTCAAAATGATTTTCTCAATGAATTGAATAGTAAGGATAATGCTATTAGAGTTATGAATAGAGGTGGTAGAATGACTCAGTTACCTTTTTATCCTGAAGGCCATCCTAAGAGAATTGAGCAAGATTCTCAGAGAAATAATATAGATGCACCTAGCTCTTCTAAAAAGAAGAAAAAGAAAAATGATAGGACTTTGCATGCTTCTACTGATCCTATTGTTGAAACACCTGAGAATCCAAATGATATTTCTATTTCTGATGCTAAAACTCAATCTGGTAATGAACCAGAAACTACTGATAATGTTAATGATAATGTTCATGACGATGCTCAACCTAGTAATGATAATGATATAGAAATTGAACCTGCTGTTGATCTTAATAACCCACAACCAAAGAATCAACTTTATGATAAGAAATATTTTGTTGCTAGGAAACATGGTAAGGAAAGAGAGCCATGGGTTCAGAAACCCATGCCCTTTCCTCCTAAACCATCAAAGAAAAAGGATGGCGAGGATTTTGAGCGCTTTGTTGAAATGATTAGACCTATCTTTTTACGTATGCGATTAACTGATATGCTCAAAACCAATCCTTATGATAAGTATATGAAAGATATTATTACAAATAAGAGAAAGATACCGGAAGCTGAAATTTCCACCATGCTTGCTAATTATACTTTTAAGGGTGGAATACCAAAGAAACTTGGAGATCTAGGAGTACCCACTATACCATGCTCCATTAAAAGAAACTATGTTAAAACTACTTTATGTGATTTTGGAGCCGGTGTTAGTGTTATGCCTCTCTCTTTATATCGTAGACTTGATTTGAATAAGTTGACACCTAATGAAATATCTTTGCAAATGGCTGATAAATCAACTGCTATACTTGTCGGTATTTGTGAGGATTTGCCTGTTGTAGTTGCAAATGTTACTATTTTAACGGACTTTATTATTCTTGATATTCCCGAGGACGATAGTATGTCTATTATTCTTGGAAGACCCTTTTTGAGTACTGCAGGGGCTGTTATTGATTGCACTAAAGGCAATGTCACTTTTCATGTTGAGCATACGGTACACTTTCCGAAGAAACAACTTCAAGTTCATAGTATCAACTCTATTGGAAAACTTCCATCGATTATATTTGGAGGTTTTGAATTTCCTCTTCGTACTGTCAAGAAGAAATATGATATTCTTATTATTGGGGATGTGCATATCCCCGTTGAGGTAACATAGCATTCTTCGAAATTTCTCCGGTTCCATGTTATTCGGAATGAGTTCGTTAAGAAGACTTGATCAACCTTGTTAGTGGATTCCTTTTGATGATCATGAGATGGATGAAACTAGAAGGCACAACCTTCTGTACCCCACTGTTACTTTCTGTTATTTATATTAGCTAAAACAAAAATAAATATTTTTTTGTCTGTTATCTGATTATCCGTGCAATATAAAAATACATCGAAAATAAAAGTTCTCCAAATGCCCTGAAAAATAAATATGATTTTTTCTAGAATATTTGATGATTTATGGAACTGAGAACACACCAGGGGGGTCAACCACCTGCCCACGAGAGTGGAGGGCGCGCCCCCTGCCTCGTGGGACCATGGTGGCCCTCCTCCACTTATTTCTGCACCCACACACCTCATCTTCCTCCCCCAAACATGAATAACCAGCTCAAGCACGAGTTCTAGCTCATTCTACTGCCATTTTCGATCTCCTTGCTCAAAGCACCTCTCAAAAAACTGCTTGGGGAGATTGTTCCTTGGTATGTGAATCCTCCATTGGTCCAATTAGTTTTTGTTCTAGTGCTTTATTCATTGCAAATTTTAGCTGCTTAGGTGACCCTGTTCTTGAGCTTGCATGTCAAATTTATATGGTCAAAAGTAGTTTTGATGCACGATATAGGCACTAGGCACTTGTAGGAGTAGTTGCTATCAATATTATTGAGTTCGGTTTACTTTTATTTTGATGTTACTAAAAATTTTCAGAATTTTTCAGAGGTAGAAAAATGCTAAGGAATATGTTCCAAGGTGGTTCTTCCAAGAAGCAAGGACCCAGGCTTGCAATGCGTGATGCTGACGAAGAGCCACCAAGAGATGCTCTAGTGCGTCCTTGTGAGTGGCCTTCTGAAAATTTAATGGATCAAGCGGGAATAAAAGAAGAATTCAATGCATATTTGCATAACGCTGATCTTGTGAGCTTTGAGGAAGAGAAGTGCAGTCAATATGATAATCTCACTAGTTCCTTGGTGAGGAGGTTTGAATTTTCAAATTCACGTAATTCTCCAACTGTTATGTTTGATCTTTATGATAAATCTTATACCATGGACTTAGAGGACTTTACCACTGCATGCAAACTTCCACAATGGGGTAGTATAAGGGATCCTCGCAAATCTGAATTTAGAGATTTTCTTGATAATATAACTGTGGGAGAATCTAGAGATATTACACAAGCTACCATAGGGAGCATTCACTTTCCTGCCATACATTATTTTGCTCTCTTCATAGGTAGATGCATAAATGGTAAAGATGAGGCATGTCACGTGTGTGTCCCTGACCTTAGTATTCTTAGGAGTGTTGTGTTAGGAGACAAATCATATAATTTGGGAGCCATCGTTGCACGTAGGTTGCATATTAATAGACGTAATGGAGATTTCTTTTGTGGATTTTATGCAACCCGCATAGCTAATTTTCTTGGTATAGATGTACGCGAAGATGATATTGAATTACCACCTGCTTACCTAGACTTTAATGCTATGGTTCATCACCAGTTTGTTGAGAGGAATGAATCACCTCTCCAGTACCGACTAATCTTTGACAGACGCCGTGCTGTCCGTATTACTCTCCCTGCTCCTGCTTTCTTTGATTATCAGGCAAGAGGAGGATATACTATTACCAGAGAGGAGGCAGATGAGTACGAGAGGAGAGAGGAGTCTTCTCGTCGCGATGCTGCAGCTCAGTAGGCGATAGCTGCTGCATCACAGTACGACCCCAACAACTATTATTATGGATATCAGCCAGGCCAGCCGTGGCCATAGACCAACTTAGGCCAAAAGCCTAAGCTTGGGGGAGTACGTATTTTCCACCGACATTATATTCATGTTCACACACTCATTGCTAAATGTCGGTGCTCATAGTTTTTCATGGTATCATCCATGCTAGTTTATTCTCCTTTTTATGCTTTCTCCTTGTGTGTTTAATAAACCTTAAGAAAAACCAAAAAATTAGTTGTAGCTTTTAATCAGTTTAATTAGAATGAAAACCCAAAAAGATTTCCTATTCTTCTTTTGCTTGTTGGGAGCTTTTCCGTGTAAATAGTTTTATTTCTTTTCTTTTCTTTGGGGGTCGATAGGAGAAGACCATAGTTAAATTGTTGAAATGGCTCTTGTATGCATTATTGTTGATCTGACAAAAGAACCCATATTGCCTTGTCTTGTCCTGTTTATTGAATGCCTGCATATTCCAGCTTAGTCCAATGCCCGTGCACTATTATTATTATTCACATCACTCGGTCATGCAAGTGAAGGGCAATTATGATGATATATGATGGACTGGCTGAGATGAGAAAAGCTGGTATGAACTCGACCTCTTTTGTTTTTGTAAATATGATTAGTTCATCGTTCTTGATTCAGCCTATTATGAATAAACATGTTTGCAATGACAACTAGAGATCATAGTTTCTTGTGCCATGCTTGATTAGCTACGAGTTATAATGGTTTACCTTGCATGCCAACATGCTATTAAAATGGTTATGATGTGGTATGATAGGGTGATATCATCCTCTGAATGATTTAAGTGACTTGACTTGGCACATGTTCACGCATGTAGTTGAAACAAAATCAACATAGCCTTCACGATATTTATGTTCATGGTGGATTATATCCTAATCATGCTTGCATTCGATGTTGATTAATTTTAATGCATGTTCATGATTGTTGTCGCTCTCTAGCTGGTCGCTTCCTAGTCTTTTGCTAGCCTTCACCTGTACTAAGCGGGAATACTGCTGGTGCATCCAAATCCCTTAAACCCAAAAGTTATTCCACATGAGTCCACTATACCTACCTATATACGGTATATACCGGCCGTTCCAAGTAAATTTGTATGTGCCAAACTCTAAACCTTCAAATAAATATCATGTTTTGTATGCTCGAATAGCTCATGTATCAACTAGGGTTGTCTATATCTTCCATGTTAGGCGGGTTATTCTCAAGAGGAGTGGACTCCGCTCCTCACTCACGAGATAAATGGCTTGTCACCGGGATGCCCAGTCCCATGCTTTATGCAAACTAAATCAAAATAATTGCAAACATAACTCCCCCTGGGACTCTTGTTAGTTGGAGGCACTCGTTGTTTCGAGCAAGCCATGGATTGATGCTTGTGGTGGAAGGGGGAGTATAAACTTTACCATTATGTTTGGGAACCGCCTATAATGTGTGTAGCATGGAAGATATCACCATCTCTTGGTTGTTATGTTGACAATGAAAGTATACCGCTCAAAATATTATTCACCTTTGTTTCAAAACTAAGCTCTGGCACCTCTTCAAATCCCTGCTTCCCTCTGTGAAGGGCCTATCTATTTACCTTTATGCGGATTCATCATCCTCTTATTAAAAAGCACCAGTTGGAGAGCACCGCTGTCATTTGCATTCATTATTGTTAGTTTACATTGAGTATGACTTGACTGGATCTCTTTTACCATGAATTACAATGTCTAGTCAGTCCTTGGTCTTTAAAGGTGCTCTGCATGTATGTTTTGCGGTCTCAAAAAGGGCTAGCGAGATACCATCATGTTATATCATATTATGATTGTTTTGAGAAAGTGTTGTCATCCGAGTTTTATTATTATGGCTCGCTAGTTGATTATGCTACTGATATGAGTAAGTTGAGACCTATGCGTTATTGCGAATGTGGTTAGTTATAATCTTTGCTGAAAACTTGAATGCTGGCTTTACATATTTACAACAACAAGAGCAAACAGAGTTTGTAAAAGTTTTTCTTTATCACTTTCAGTTTGTCAACTGAATTGCTTGAGGACAAGCAAAGGTTTATGCTTGGGCGAGTTGATACGTCTCTAATGTATCTACTTTTCCAAACACTTTTGCCCTTGTTTTGGACTCTAACTTGCATGATTTGAATGGAACTAACCCGGACTGACGTTGTTTTTAGCAGAACTACCACGGTGTTATTTATGTGCAGGAGCAAACGTTCTTGGAATGACCTGAAACTTCACGGAGACACTTTTCAGAAAATAAGAAAAATACCTGCCAAAGATGAAGGTAAGGGGGCCTACCACCTTGCCACGAGGGTGGGGGGCGCGCCCCCTACCTCATGGGCCCCATGTTGCCTCTCCGACTCTAACTCCACCTCCATATATTGAGTTTCGACGAGAAAAAATCCAAAGAGAAGAAATCATCGCATTTTACGATATAGAGCTGCCGCCAAGCCCTAAAACCTCCTGGGAGGGCTGATCTGGAGTCCGTTCGGGGCTCCGGAGAGGGGAATTCGTCGCCGTCGTCATCATCAACCATCCTCTATCACCAATTTCATGATGCTCACCGCCGTGCGTGAATAATTCCATCGTAGGCTTCCTGGACGGTGATGGGTTGGATGGGATCTATCATGTAATCGAGTTAGTTTTGCTAGGGTTTGATCTCTAGTGTCCACTATGTTCTGAGATTGATGTTGCTATGACTTTGCTATGCTTAATGTTTGTCACTAGGGCCCGAGTGCCATGATTTCAGATCTGAAACTATTATGTTTTCATCAATATATGAGTGTTCTTGATCCTACCTTGCAAGTCTATAGTCACCTATTATGTGTTATGATTCGTTAACCCTGAAGCGACAATAATCGGGATACTTACCGATGATGACCGTAGTTTGAGGAGTTCATGTATTCACTATGTGTTAATGCTCTGTTCCGATTCTCTATTAAAAGGAGGCCTTAATATCCCTTAGTTTCCGTTAGGACCCCGCTGCCACGGGAGGGTAGGACAAAAGATGTCATGGAAGTTCTTTTCCATAAGCACGTATGACTATATTCGGAATACATGCCTACGTTCTATCAATGAACCGGAGTTAGTTCTGTGTCACCCTAGGTTATGACTGTTACATGATGAACCGCATCCGGCATAATTCTCCATCACCGATCCATTGTCTACGAGCTTTCCAGATATTGTTCTTCGCTTATTTACTTTTCCGTTGCTATTGCTATCATCATTACAAAATACCAAAAACATTGCTTTTACTACCGTTACCTTTTGTTACCGTTATCACCACTATCATATTACTTTGCTACTGAACACTTTGTTGTAGATATTAAGTTTCCAGGTGTGGTTGAATTGACAACTCAGCTGCTAATACTTGAGAATATTCTTTGGCTCCCCTTGTGTCGAATCAATAAATTTGGGTTGAATAGTCTACCCTCGAAAACTGTTGCGATCCCCTATACTTGTGGGTTATCAGGGGCCGCCAGAGGGTAAGGAGCACGGCACGCCTGAGCGGTATTTTGCAGATGTCCTGGTGGGGTCGCGCATTGTAGCAACGCAATGTGCGCAAGACACTATTTTGGAATGAATACAATCATGTTGTCTTTTCCCTGTATGATGAAACAAAATCTTTAAGCAATATAATGTTTAGTTGAAAATTTTCTCTTCATGTGTGGCCGTGTTAAGTGAAATCTGAGAGTTGGCCAGTCGTCGGCTTCTGCCCCCACGTAGGAAATACGGGGGTGTTCGGGATGTAATCTAAACACTCTTGATCCAATTGTTTGGTCCTAGAAGGAGGTGTTTAGCCCGACGAACCAAGCAATCAGACTATGCGGCTTTAGCACTCTCACTTAGCCATAGGATTTTGACAAATAGAAATATAGGCGCAGCCCCTAGTATCCGGACTAGGATGCTATAAACACTTGATCTGGTAAGTACCAATCCTTTGCGTAATGCGGAAAAAATCTCCAAGGATTTAAGACCTCCGAAGAGCTCACCGGCTCTCACCGCATCATGACAGTTAGTTTTCGGCTTTCTCTATTGAGGTGCTCACTTGGGTAAACTAGGGCACAATCACAGTAGTTCTCCCTTTACTACCCTAGCCGATACGGCGGAGCGTATGGTAGTAAGCACAGGAGCCGGGCAACCCAACTATTGACCAAAGACATGATTCAGAGCCGATGCATAGAGTGCTAAATTCGGGGTGCCGAACTGTACTGTGAAATTGTACGGATTTTTGTTGCCATGTTGTGGGGTGCTCTGAAGCCCCTAGCAAATTGAAACGCAACAGAGTGTACTGGTGTTGAGTGATAGAGTTACCAGAAAAAGAAAAGACAAAAAGGAAGAAAAAGAAGAACAAGTGGTAAGCTAGAGCCATAAAAATTTGGGCCACAAACTGCTTCTATTATAATGTCATTGTTGCGCTAAATCGCATTTATACAAGTAGTGCGATAAGCAGGAGGCTATTTACAATGCCTTTACCAAGGGAGAGCCGCGTGTGGGTCCTGAAAATAGGTAGAGGGATCGTTAAAGAGACCACCTAAAGATTCCCCAATACGTCTATGCTTCTTGTCGCCTTGGTATTTCTATCCTTCAAAAAGAATAGATGGTCAAGCCACCAGAAAAGGCCTGTAAAAAAAGGAAATAGTTAAATTATGTGTGTCCGAAGCAGTCGAGCCGTATTGTGGAACACAAGCTGGTTATGCCTCCACCCGTGCCCATGGTATTTTTAGTGTGTAATTATGCACGCACGGTATAGTTGCCATCACTTGGTCGGGACTGGGACGGAGGCTAAATTGCTAGTCGAGCTCTAGCGAGCCGAGCTATCCTTCTACAGAATAGTTCGGACTCTCTTGACAGTATCCGGGGATCGACTGCTGAATTGAGTTTCTTCCTGGAAATGCTGCCCTGTACCCCTCCCGCTAAGGCAGCGGTCTGCTCCTCAGTGCGGAGGGAGCTTTCCGTGTTTCCGTTGACTGTTATGACGCCGCGTGGTCCGGGAATCTTGAGCTTGAGATAAGCGTAGTGTGGCACCACTTTGAATCGATCAAATGCGGTTCATCCGAGCAGTGTGTGGTAGCTGCTGCGAAAGGGGACGATATCGAAGATTAACTCCTCACTTCGGAAGTTGTCCGGAGATCCGAAGACAACCTCTAGTGTGATTGAGCCCGTGCAGCGGGCCTCTACGCCCGGTATGACTCCTTTAAAGGTAGTATTTGTGGGCTTGATCCGCGATGGGTTAATGCCCATTTTGCGCATTGTATCCTGATAGAGCAAATTGAGGCTGCTGCCACCATCCATCAGGACTCACGTCAGGTGGAAATCATCAATTATTGGGTCCAGGACCAGTGCGGCTGAACCGCCGTGACGAATACTGGTCGGATGATCCCGGCGATCAAAGGTGATCGGGCATGATGACCATGGATTAAATTTTGGGGCGACTGGCTCTATTGTGTAGACGTCCCTGAGCGCACTCTTGTGCTCCCTCTTAGGGATGTGGGTGCCGTATATCATGTTCACGATTTTGACCTGAGGGGGAAACTTCTTCTGTCCCCTGTGTTCGGCGGCCGGGGCTCCTCGTCATCGTCTTCGCTTTGCGATCCCTTATGCTTGTTTTCGACATTTAACTTGCTGGCATGTTTAAAAACCCAACAATCTCTATTGGTATGATTGGGTGGTTTCTCTGGGGTGCCATGAATCTGGCACGGATGATCAAGTATGCGGTCCAAGCTAGATGGGCCCAATTTTTCTTTCTGAACAGCTTCTTCCGCTGACCGGACTTAGAGCCACTGAATCCGGCATTGACCACCGTATCCTCGGTGTTGTCATTTTTGTATTGGATGCTTGTATCTATTGCATCGAGACTTGTCGTTGCTATTTTTAGCTTCAGGGGTGCTGGCATTGCTTGTATTGTTTTTGCTACGGGCCAGCCAACTATCGTCGCCCGCACAAAAGCGGGTCATGAGTGCCGTAAGGGCCGCCATGGACTTCGGCTTCTCTTGGCCGAGGTGGCGGGCGAACCATTCATTGTGGATGATGTGTTTAAAGGCTGCTAGGGCTTCGGCATCTGGACAGTCGACGATCTGGTTCTTTTTAGTTAAGAACCTAGTCAAGAATTTCCTGGCGGACTCTCGAGGCTTAATTCGTCAGCGTCCAGAGGTCGGACATATGTACCTTGGAAGTTATCAAGGAAGGCTTCTTCCAAGTCCTCCCAGCTGCCGATGGAATTTTCTGGCAGGTTGTTCAGCCAGTGTCGGGTTGGTCCTTTGAGTTTGAGGGGGGAGGTATTTAATGGCATGGAGGTCATCACCGCGTGCCATATGAATATGGAGAATGAAGTCTTCGACCCATACCGCGCGGTCTGTGGTTCCATCGTATAATTCTATATTCACGGTTTTGAACCCTTCTGGGAATTCATGTTCCATGACTTCGTCGGTCAAGCAATGAGGGTGTGCGGAGCCTCTATATCGGGCCGTATCGTGACGTAGCTCTGATGGGGTCCGTCTGCGGCTTTCAGCCCATGCATGACTAGGTTTGTCACGTCCGAATAGAGGGCCGTCATCGCGTGTCGAGGCACGTCCTCGTGATCCGTAGATCGATTTGTTATGACCTGCTTTATTGTTCAGGTCTTGTTGAAGGTCATATGTATGACCATGAGCTGATATACCCCTGCCTTTGCAATGAGGCGTGGCGGGCTGGTATTCGGCTTGAGTTGCCGCTTTATCCCGACCACGTGGTGGTCAGTCAGCCGCATTGCGCGATGGTGGTATGTGTTCCGGCACCTCGTCATCGATCTAAGGTAGCAATTTGCGCTTCCGGTAGCTTTTGGTTGGGCACTTGAGGTCGTATTCTTCGGCTGCTAGGACATCGGTCCATTTATCATTGAGCAGATCTTGGTCAGCTTCAAGCTGCTGCTGCTTCTTCTTCAGGCTCCTTGCAGTGGCTATTAGCTGGCGCTTGAAGCGCTTCTTGCGTGTGTGGCCTGTTTACCAGGGCTAACATGTTGATCCTCCTATTCATCCTATTCAGTAGATGTGTCAATGGGATCTAAGTTGTCTTCGGCACCTTCCGGAGTGTTATCTTCTCCTGTGTCGTTGTTGTTGTCTTTAGTGCAGCGTGACTTAGAGTGGCGCCGCTGACGCCGACGCTTTGATTGTATCTCGGAAGTTTTATCCTCAGCTGGTCTTCCTTGTCATCGCCGCTATTCTCCTTTGGTGCATCCACCATGTATATATCATACAAGGAAGTGGCCGTCCGGCTTCCGGTGAACGACGGGTTCTGGGCCTCTTCTTCTCCGGCATCGTCGTCCATACCGTCGATGTCGTCGGAGCTATAATCAAGCATGTCAGTTAAGTCTTCGACTGTGGCTATGAAGTGGGCGGTGGGTGGGAAGTGAAATTCTCCATCATCAGCCTCCGGTTCGAGCCGGACATAATTCGGCTGTGAGCCTCCCGCTAAAGATAGTGCTCTTAACGAGTTTAGTACGTCGCCCAGAGGTGAGTGCTGGAAGATGTCCGCGGCGCTGAATTCAGCGATTGATGACCGATCATGTTCGACACGCGCGGACGCACATAGTTTGGGACTTATAACTGGAAACGAGTATGTAGCTCCGGTGAGACATATGTTACTTGAAGTTAAGTCTGTGTCCGGCTCCAACGCCGTGGGGTCTGCGGCTTCGGTGGTGGGGTGAAACTTCCTTTCCTCGGATGGCGCGACCTACTCCGAATCTAAGGCCAGAGCGGTTTCAGGTGCAATTTCCTGGGTATGGCCCAATGACAGATCTAAGTTATGTTCATCGTGGTGGCTGGGAGCGGCTGCCGTGGTCTCGAATCCATCGAAGATCAAGTCTCCACGGATATCCGCGTCGTAGTTTAAGCTTCCAAATCTGACCTGGTGGCCAGGGGCGTAGCTTTCAATCTGCTCCAGATGGCCAAGCGAGTTGGCCCGCAGTGTGAAGCCGCCGAACACGCAGATCTGTCCGATGAGGAAGACTTCTCCTAGGACAGCATCATTGTAGATGATTGAAGGAGCCATCAAACCTTTTGAGGACGACACAGTGGAACTCTCAATGAAAGCACCAAAGTCGGTGTCAAAACTGGCGGATCTCAGGTAGGGTGTCCCGAACGGTGCGTCTAGGATCGATGGTAATAGGAGACGGGGGACACAATGTTTACCCAGGTTCCGGCCCTCTCTATGGAGGTAATACCCTACTTCCTCCTTGATTGATCTTGATGAATATTAGTATTACAAGAGTTGATCTACCACAAGATCGTAATGGCTAAACCGTAAAAGTCTAGTCAAGCTATGATAATTTGGGGTCTATCTACAGACCTAGCCCTCTAGTTTATATAGATACAGGAGGGATCTAGGGTTACACAAGGTCGGTTACTGAGAAAGGAATCTTCATAGTTGATCGCCAAGCTTGCCTTCCACGCCAAGGAGAGTCCTATCCGGACACGGGTAGAGTCTTTGATCTTCATATCTTCATGGCCCAACAGTCCGGTCCATATCCAATAGGTCGGACGCCCGAGGACCCTTTAGTCCAGGACTCCCTCAGTAAGGACCCCCTACTTCCCACACTGGCAAGACAACAGTTTAAAATGTCGTCACTGAAAGGGGTTAAAACCGTTTGCATAGCTGCTCGTTGTACCAGTGCATATAGTAAAACATGATGCTCAAGTTCTCTTGAACACACCCAGAATTGTCTCATCCTCTAGGATCTTAAACACTTTGTTTCAAACATTGTTTGCTGGAATTTTGATTGTCACATGAAGGAGATTATGCCAAATAACTTATCATGCATAGGTTTTCGCTGTGGCTTAATGTTTTGGAACTATGAACCTTTAGCCATAATGTCTCTTTTGATCTCTTTTGGTCAGCCCACTTTATTTACCACATACACACGAATTCAAGAGAAACCTGGATAATATTCATTTGTAGTCTTGCAATTACGTACGATAACAAACTCATAGCCGAAATCCGAGCTATCGCTCTTGGTGGATCGTTCATTGGCCAGGGGAGTCCTCAGCATAACATCAAGAAGGGTGATGAAGCCATATTTACACACGTAAACGCATATATAGCAGCAAAGGCCATGGCACCAGTCGTAGGTTGTAACACCATGTTGAGATATACAACGCAATTTTTTGCATAATCTCACCCACCTTTCAACTAAGTTCCTCTATACAATTTAAACCACAAGTGCTATCAAGTCTTCTAAAATTAACAACATGGGGTTGAGCATGTCAAACATCAATTCCACTACAATTTCTCAAATCCCAAGTCTTCAAATATATTCTCTTGTGCAAAGTTATACTTGGTTAATTTCATTTCATTTTAAAACTATGGTACAACAAGTCTTAGTTGTTTTAAAAAAAGAAAACAAAGGCTACAAAATTACTTCAGCTACTAGAGCAAAACCTTTTTATCAACTATCAAGACTCACTCCCATCCACACATATCACACAAACAACTACTACATCTACTCTAAGTATCCAAGTGCAAAAGACAGGGATCGTAGGACATACCTTCATGGTTCTGAATTTACACACTTATCTTGCTGTATAACTTTGCACAAGAGAAAATAAAGCTTGTGCCCATCAAGTCTACTCAAATGGTCTTGTCATAGGGATGCTCTGTTTTTCTCCAAGTCATGAACTGTAACAGAATGTTGCATTTTGCATGGATCATATTGAAATAACCATGATGCATATGAACATGAACCTTAAAGATAAATTGAAGTATGTTACCTCTAGTTTAATTGCATATCAAGCCTGTGCCCATCATGTGCCTGTATCATCATGTTTTGCTGCTCCTAACTGTCATTACACTGTTTTGGGCAGATTGTTATTATAAGTTGTGTTGATTTTATTGGTTGAATTGTTGCTCCGTTTTGATCATTTTCTATATAAAAATTGCTTAGATTTGCATGTACTTCCATCATGTCATGTTTCATCCTTGATTTGAATGTTTATGGTTGATGTTTGCATGCATGTTGCATCAATGCCATTTTAAACTTGTATTGTGATATCTTCTAGATCGTAGCCCGAATTAAATAATCCACATATGTAAATTGATTAGAAAAATATGCAGGTCATCATGGAACATGTTAACTAGTTGTTTAATAACATTAAAGAATGTTTTATTAGAACGGCACCAATTTTGAAATTTGCATATGGGGACTTTCCATAATTATTATGTGTTGTTTCTGGCCTCATTTAACTTCCCTAGAAGTGTAGTATCATTGTGCATCACCTCTTGCCATGTTAACCAACATTTAACCTTGTCATGCATCATACTTCATTATGCATCAGGCCATGTTTATGCTCGTGTGTTTACATTGTTGTTTGCTTCTTTCAGATTGTGATTCTTCTCGTTAGTTATGGTTACGTTGCGATTGTGAGGATTCGTTCGACTACATTCGTTCGTCCACTTCATGGACTCGATCTTCTTTCGAGCGGGATTTCAGGCAAGATGACCATTACCATGGATATCACTACTATCTTTGCTTCCTAGTTGTCTCGATGCTATCACTATGTCTCGCTACCTATCAATTATTTTTCAAGCCTCCCAAATTGCCATGGTACAAACTATAGCCTCCACCTTCCTAGAAAATGTTGTTTGGCTATATTACCGCTTTGCTCAGTCCCTCTTATAGCATTGCTAGTTGCAGATGCACTACAGGTTGTTCCATGTTGGGACATGGATATCATGGGATATCACAATATCTCTATTTAATTAGTGCATCTATATACTTGGTAAAGGGTGGAAAGCTCGGCCTTTTGCTTGGTATTTTGTCCAACTGTTGTTGCCCTAGTTTGCGTCATACTGGTGTTATGTTCCTTGATTAGCACTCCAAACATGTGTGGGGTTTTTTGGGGACCTAATGTCTACTACACAACTTGTTCTTATAAACTCGTGTTGGGCCTCCAAGCGCAGTGTTTTGTAGGATAGTAGCAAATTTCCCTCAAGTCACTGGCCTAAGGTTTATCAATCCATGGGAGGCAAAGGATGAAGATGGTCTCTCTCAAACAACCCTGCAACCAAATAATAAAAGGTATCTTGTGTCCCCAACATACCATATACAATGGTAATTTGTATAGGTGCACTAGTTCGGCGAAGAGATGGTGATACAAGTGTAGTAATGATAGTAGATATTGATTCTTGTAATAGGAACAATAAAACGACAAGGTAGCAAGTAACAAAAGTGAGCACAAACGGTATTGAATGCTTCAAAATGAGTCCTAGGGTCCATACTTTCGCTGGTGCAATCTCTCAACAATGCTAATATTTTATCATATAACCATCCCTCAACGTACGATGAAGAATCACTCCAAAGTTCTTATGTAGTGGAGAACATAAGAAGAAATTGTTTGTAGGGTACGAAACCACCTCAAAGCTATTCTTTTCGATCAATCTATCATAGTGTTCGTACTAAAATAACACCAAACTATTCTTTTCGGTCGATCTATCCAAGAGTTCATACTAAAATAAGACCAAATGATACACATCAACCAACTCTAATGTCACCTACATACTCCAATGTCACCACTAGTATCTGTGAGATGATTATATGATATGCATCAAACAATTTTAGATTCATAATACTCAATCCAACAAAAAGAACCTCAAAGAATGCCCCAAGATTTCTACCGGAGAAACAAAGACAAGAACGTGCATCAACCCCAATGCATAGATTACCCCAATGTCACCTCGGGGATCTGCGTCATGAGTGCCAAAACATATATCAAGTGAATCAATATGATACCCCCATTGTCACTTTCATAGAAAGACAAACATCAAGTGCTCTCAAATCCATAAAAGTATTCAATCCGATAAAATGAATTATCAAAGGGGAAACTCAATTCACAACAAAATAGAGAGGGGAAAACACCATATGATCCAACTATATTAAGAAAGCCCGCGAGACATCAAGATCGTGACATCTCAAGAACACGAGAGAGAGAGAGAGATTAAACACATAGCTAATAATACAAACCCTCAGCCCCGAGGGTGGACTACTCCCTCCTCAAGATGGTGGCCATAGGGATGATGAAGATGCCCTCTGGTGATGATTTCCCCCTCCGGCAGGGTGATGTAACAGGGTATAGATTGGTTTTTCATGGCTACAGAGGCTTGGGTTGGCAGAACTTCTCATCTATCGACTCCCCTGTGGTTTTTGGAATATCTGTGAATTTATAGGGTGAAAAGGCGGTGCAGGAGGCCACCGAGGTGGGCCCTAGGCATCTAGGCATGCCCTGGTGGGTTGTGCCCCCTTCGGGGCTCCCCTCTGGCACTTCATTGGCCCACTGGATGTCTTCTAGTCCAAACAAATCTCCAAAAAGTTTCGCTCCATTTGGACTCCGTTTGGTATTGATTTTCTGCGAAGTAAAAAACAAGCAAAAAACATCAACTTGCACTGTGCACTATGTCAATAGGTTAGTCCCAAAAAATGATATAAAGTTGCTATAAAATAGGTTAGTCCCAAAAAATGATATAAAGTTGTTACAAAATGATTTTAAAACATCCAAGAATTATAATATAATAGCATGAGACTTGAGACTTGTGGGATGCCTACCGGGGCATCCCCAAGCTTAGATGCTTGAGACTTGTTGAAATATTGATTTGGGATGCCGTGGGCATCCCGAATCTTGAGCTTTTGTGTCTCCTTAATTCCTATATCACGGTTTCCCTAAAAAACTTCATACACATAAAACTCAACAAGAACTCGTGAGATAAGTTAGTATAAATCAATGCAAAACCTTCTCATTTACTACTGTAGCAAATCACAAAAATTATTCAAGATTGCATACTAAATGCCTCTGCATATTTAATAGTCCTATCCTCAAATAGAATCATTAAACAAGCAAACAATGGAAACATAATAACAATCTGTCAAAACAATACAGTCTGTAAAGAATGCAAGAATATGAATACTTATTTAACTCCAAATATTCCGAACATGTACCACACTGTAGAAAATGTATCATAGAATATATTGTAGAAAATTCAAGATGTTATCACATTCTGACTTTCCAGAAGAATTCAGACAATGGCAACAAACTTTCTGTTTTTAAACAACAACATGTAGACTTGCAAAATAAGCATGGCAAAGGCTATCCATGACATTTTTATTGAAATGAAAGATGAAAAACATTATTATAAATAACAAAAAGAAAATCCTAACAAAAGAAAATTATGCTCCAAGAAAAACTCATATCATGTGACGAATGAAAATATAGCTCCAAATGAGGTTACCCATAATGTTGGAGACGAAAGAGGGGATGCATTCGGGGGAATCCCCAAGCTTAGTTGATTGGATCTTCCTTGAATATTACCCTGGGGTGCCTTGGGCATACCCAAGCTTAGGATCTTTCCACTCCTTATTCTCATCATATCGATATCTCACCCAAAACTTGAAAACTTCGATCACACAAAACTTAACAGAAATTCGTGAGATAGATTAGTATGATAAAGAGCAAACCATTCACTTTGGTACTGTCAAAGACAAGATTAATAATTGTTTCCACAAAATACCAACTGTAGCATATCATTTCTACAATTTATATTGATCAATATAAGCCATAGAAACTAGAAAACAAACAAAGTATGCATTGAAAACAGAATCTGTCAAAAACAGAACAGTCTGTAATGACCTGGACAACCACCATAGTTATGATACTCCAAATTTTTTGAAATTTTGGAAAACGTAGCGAATTTGTATATATATCACCTTTAAAAAAATCAGATCAAAATCTCATTCCAGTGAATTTTAAAATTCCTGGAGTGAGTGCAAACGTTTCATCTTTTTGCACAGAATTAAGTCAAGTATGATCCACACTATCCCAAAGGCTTTACTTGGTACTTTATTGAAAAAAAGCTATAAAACATGATTACTACTGTATAATAATCATGTGAACACATAAAAACAGTAGGGGTAAATGTTGGGTTGTTGCCCAACAAGCGCTTTTCTTTAATGCCTTTTAGCTAGGCACGATGACTTCAATGATGCTCACATAAAATTAATTATTCGAAACATAACAAGAGCATCATGAATCATAAGTTCCTCTCTCATAATAATATTCAGTACCATCATGAATGGATTCATCAATATAGATATCACATAAAGCATTCTTTTCATGATCCAAAAGCATACAAAATTTATTACTCTCCACATAAGCAATTTTATTCTCATTCACAATAGTGGGAGTATCATATGAAACTCAAATACTATAAATTGTTTCCACATTAAAAGAGTAATGTTCAGTAAAAGGATATTCAAAATTATGACAGTAATTATCACTACTTTTTATATCATAAATATCATCACAATAATCATCATAAGTAGCAACTTTGTTCTCAACATAGTCAATTGAAACCTCTTCTGAAATTATGGAATCATTACTAAACAAAGTCACGACCTCTCCAAATCCACTTTTATCATTATAATAAGATTCAACACCCTCCAAAATAGTGGGATAAACATTATCTATAGTTGACACTCTTCCAAACCCACTTCATAAATATTGCAATCATCATAAATAGGAGGCATGCAATCATCATAGCAAATTTGGTCATTCAAATAGGGAGAATAAAAAGGCCATCTTCATTAAGCGTAACATCCCCAAGATTGGGACAAACATTAATTGTAGCAAAGAAATTCTCAAACATGTCATTCTCATCAAACATAGCATCCCCAAGCTTGTGGCTTCGCATATCGTAAACATAATCACTCTCAGCATTAATAGTATGAATAGCACAAATAATATAACAATTATTATCATCATAATTTCCCAAGTTGGTGCCAAAAAGATTTTCAAGATTATAATAAGTATCATTATATTCCCAATCATAATCATCATAACAAGCAATAGACATAACAAAATCATCATCAAGAGTTCTTTCGGACAATGTGTCATAAGACAAAGAAGGAATATCATCATCAACTGCATCATATTCCACAATTATTTTTGATTCATTTTCATGAGGCACACCAATAATAGGAGCAACATTATTTGGGCATGATTCGATCATGACAAAGTTTGCATTGGAAATTAAGATGACCAACCTTATTGCAAAGCTCCTACTGATACAAACCCTCAGCCCCGAGGGTGGACTACTCCGTCCTCATCATGGTGGCCATAGGGATGATGAAGATGGCCTCCGGTGATGATTCCCCCTTCGGCAGGGTGCCGGAACAGGGTCTAGATTGGTTTTTCGTGGCTACATAGACTTGCGGCGATGGAACTTCTGATTGATCGATTCTCCTAGGGTTTTTGGAATATTTGGGAATTTCTAGGGTGAAGAGACGGTATGGGTGGCCACCGAGGTGGGCACAACCCACCTCGGCGCGCCTGGGCTCCAAGCGCGCCCTGGTGGGTTCCCCCCCTCGGGGCTCCCCTCTGGTACTTCTTTGGCGCACTGGATGTCCTCTAGTCCAAAAAAATCTCCAAAAAGTTTCACTACATTTCGACTCCGTTTGTTATTGATTTTTTTCTATGAAGTAAAAAACAAGCAAAAATAGCAACTTGCACTGGGCACTATGTTAATAGGTTAGTACCAAAAAATGATATGAAGTTGCTATAAAATGATTGTAAAACATCCAAGAATTATAATACAACAACATGAATACTTCATAAATTATAGATACGTTGGAGACGTATCAGGACCTCACTGGTCATTCGCTTAGGATTAAACTCTTCCAGCAAGGCCCAACTTTGGTTTCAAAATTTGCCAACATAATAATATTGAAATTTATTAATTAATGCATAGGGGTTGGTCACCACGAGGATTCTTATTTCCACATAATACAGGTGGGACAGTGCTGATGGTGTTGGTCCAAAACTAGAGCACTATGCCGGGCAGCCCGTTGGCAAGTTGGGGTATTTGGTATCTGTACACGTCGCTTATCCGTCGTGTCTTGAGAACAAGATATATGGCTCCTATCGGAAAGGCCGACACATCTGGAGGTCTTGTTGGTTCAGTTTTACCTTTGACGACTGGCTTGTCCAACAGGATTCCTTATCATAAGGATCGTGTTATCACGTTGTGAGGATGTTCCATCAGATGCATGTGGTAATTTATGATGGACTACTTGGAGCACCCCTGAAGGGTTAAATCTTTGCAGAAGTCGTGCCCACGGTTATGTGGTGACTTGGAAATTTATAACATCCAGTTGTAGGGAACTTGACACTAAACCTCAAATAAAATACACCAACTCGTGCGTAACCGTGACCGTCTCTTTTCGAGGGAGTTCGGGAAGAGAACATGGTGGAGTTATGTTCAGGATCACTTCTTAATCATTGCTTGTTTGTGAATGTGATTAGTTGTTTACTCTTCTTACACTTGTGCTTGTTAGTTAGCCACCATACAAATGATTAGTGCTTGCTGCAACCTCACATCTTAACCATTCCATACCCATTAAGCTTTGCTATTCTTAATACCCAAGGTAAAGGGATTCCTGAGTCCTCATGGCTCATAGATTACTACAACAACAGTTGTAGGTACAGGTAAGGCGATGATTTGACATGAGAGCGATGTTTGCTTGTTTTGAAGTTCTTCTTCTGCTTCTTCTTCTTCTTCGATCAAGGGTTAGGTTCCTGGTCGGCAATGTAGGCTAGCAGGGTGGATATGTACTTGTTTTTCGTTTGATTTTATCCATATTTGGATTCTGCTCTTTTGTATGATGTCTGCTATATATGGATGTGTTCATGTGGCGAGTGTATGCCTTGGTCTATATCCCCCTCTATTATGTAAATGGTGTGATATAATGATATCCACCTTGCAAAGCATCTTAAATATACGCTTCTATTCTTGGTGGGACCTTTGAGTTCCGCAAGGATAGGACCACATATTGGGCCTGACAAGTTGGTATCAGAGCCTTGACCAACCATAGGGATCCCCTTGATTGATCGTAGTTTGGCCATTGTCAATCCTAGAAGATAAACTATCTCGTAGTCTAATTATATCGGAGCGTTGGAATTCTTTTTACTCCTTATCCCCTTCGTCGCTCTAGTAGGAATTATGTCATAGGTGTTTTGACGCTTCTCCTCTTCCCCTTTGAATTATTTTAGGATCACGCGGGTACTTTTGGTTGTTGCGATGGCAATTCTTTTCAACCGGCATTTCTCTTCAAGTTAATTCAATCCTCTTCAACTTGCAAGATCAATTCTCAGTTTTCTCAGTGACGTTCATTTCACCCGTCCCAAGTTGTTTTTCTTTTCCCACCCTCTCTTCAAGGAGTCTGAAGTCATGAATCAAGCATCCATTTTATTCATGCAAAGCCTCTTCACTCTTTCATCAATTGTTTCAACCGGCAAATTTTCATCTAATTTGACATTCTTCATCTCTTTTCTCCTTCGGTGGGCTTAATTAAAGTTTTTGGTGTTTATCATATTATTTTCCTTGTTTCAAATGTTTTCCTTTCCCGGCACATCTCTTCTATCATTTACTCTCAACGGTGTTTTCTTTAGAGTGGGCCCTAACCCACAAGTTTTTCCCCAGGATCTCACCTGGATCTTCTGATTTTGCTGGAGTTATTCACAAATTCTTTTCATGTATGACGTCAAGATGAGTCCTCTTCAGGCTATTCTCTTCTTCAGGAATTTCCCCCCTGAACTTGTGGGACAACCCCCTGGCAGGATTCCGAAGCCCATCTTATGCTACATGATGCCATTTGACCTATAATAAATCAAAAGGAAGGTTTCGGGATGAAGTGTCGCCGTTTTCAAACCACACTTCTTTTCATATAGAAATCCCAGATCAAAGAGAGAACAATATCCATTTCAAAACATTTCTAACAGATTCCTTAGTTCTGACCAACGAAGTAATGTCACTCAACTATTATGAACATGACTGCAATCTTTTTCTGTTGGTAAGGATTGCACCAGAGCACCTTCTACTTCTAATAGGCCATGAACTATAGATAGAGGAGAATCATTCTGAGTGAGTACATAAGAAGCGATCCACTTTTTTCATCGGTTCCAGGGGAAGACCAAAGAGAGGCGGCACCTGGGCAGGAGCACTTTTGCTCTCTGTCGGAGCAATTCCGCCGGGGAAACTTTGCTCCAGGAGGGGGAAATCGAAGCCATCGTCATCACCAATGATCCTCTCATCATGGGAGGACCAATGTTCATCAACATCTTCACCAGCACCATCTCATCTCAAACCCTAGTTCATCTCTTGTATTCAGTCTTTGCCTCAAAACCTCAGATTGGTACCTGTGGGTTGCTACTTGCTAGTAGTGTTGATTATAGCTTGTAGTCGATGCTAGTTGGTTTATTTGGTAGAAGACTGTATGTTTAGATCCTTAATGATATTCAATACCCTTCTGATCTTGATAATTAATATGACTTGAGAGTTGTTACTTTTGTTCTTGAGGA
Organism: Triticum dicoccoides; assembly: GCF_002162155.2. Lineage (NCBI taxonomy): Eukaryota > Viridiplantae > Streptophyta > Magnoliopsida > Poales > Poaceae > Triticum > Triticum dicoccoides. The sequence continues at coordinate 289,117,043 of NC_041386.1, forward strand.
CATGGGAGAAGTCCGACTATAAGTAATCATGTGAATTTGGTATTCGTTTGATATTTCGATGATATGCAAGTTGTTGCTTCCTTTAGTGGTGTCATGTGAATGTTGACTACATGAAACTTTACTATTGTTGGACCTAAGGGAAGGCATTGTGGAGTAGTAATTAGATGATGGGTTGCTAGAGTGATAGAAGCTTAAACCCTAGTTTGTGCGTTATTCCATAAGGGGCTGATTTGGATCCATATGTTTCATGCTATGGTTAGATTTATCTTAATTCTTCTTTCATAGTTGTTGATGCTTGAGAGAGGGGGTAATCATAAGTGGAAGGCTTGGTCAAATAAGCACAACACCCAAGCACTGTTCTCCCACATATCAAAGTAGCGAACATGAATCAAACAAACATGATGAAAGTGACTAGATGAATTCCCATGTCTCCTCAAGAACACTTTGCATGCTATAAGAGAAAGTTCTTGCATGTCCTTTGCTATAAAAAGGATTGGGCTACCTTGTTGCACCTTTGTTACTATTGCTACTTGTCACTTGTAATGAATTATGTTGCTATAAAACTATTTGTTACCGATAATTTCAGTGCCTGCAAAAAATACCTTGCTGAAAACCGCTTGTCATTTCCTTCCTTTCCTCATTGGGTTTGAAACTCTTACTTATCGAAAAGACTATGATTGATCCCCTATACTTGTGGGTCATCACCATCACCGAAAACACCAAGTGGGCCAATGATATGAGCTCGTGCGAGAGCTATCAAAACCAAGGTGAACTCCCTCCTCTCCGAACATACACTTTCCACATGCGAGACATGGCTACTACCTCAAGTGGAGATACAATGTGTGATCAGGTACTTGAAGGAAGACCATGCAGGCGCCATGAGCAATGGACGAGACAATATAGAAACGAAGCGCGAGAAGCTAGAGGAGCTACCGGCAAGCTATGGGCACGGGACGGCTGACGATTACCGGACATCCAGCGCGGCACAAACCAGCTGGCCAGAAGGAGCAGCTGATGGATGCTACAATAGTCGGGCAACGACCAAGTACTGGGTGTGCGCTCTGCTACAGTACCTGGATGATCGAGCCCCTCCAGAAATCTGACGCGCCTAGACCAGTACCAAATCATCGGAAGACCGACGCCCCTCAGATGTCCGAGCCTTCGAACGACCAGCGTCCTCCAAAAATCCGCAATCGCCCATCCCAAACTGAAATGTCAAAAGCCCGACCCACACCAGACAACCAGCCCCTCATGAGCCACTGGACGACAGTTAACCACGGGGTGTCCGGTACTTGCCTGTGCGTAGCCACTCGGGTTTTCACCCATGTATCCCCCTCTCGCTACCTAGCCTATATATACCACTTCACTTCGATGTACTAAGGTTAGCAAATTGATATCTCATATCTAGAGAGAGAGCTTTGGTCAGCTACTATCTCTCCGATGTAGATCAAGACCTCCATGTGAGAAGACCCCCTAGTGGATTCAATACTTCTTATAGGGAAGATCCTCTTGGATATCAAACCCTCAATCCCTCCATGGATTGGTATAAACTAGCTACCTATTTGTCCTCTTGTGTTGGATTTGGACCTTTGTATATCCTCTATGTGTATGTGAATTTAGCACATGTGTGATTGGATCTTTATCAATTGAGTGTTCTTGTTGTGTTCTTCTCTTGATTTGCTCCTTTCCCCACCTCGAAGTGTGAAAAAATCATGAACTAGGGTTCCACCCTACATCAATTTGGTAGACCAGTTTGCCCTTCTACAAAAGGACTACATCTGGTTAGAGGGACTTGTGATTGAACATAGAATATAAACTCTCTTCAGCCAATTCTCCTCAACAACTGATTTGTCAATCAGTGTTGATCACTCATGGTAGATACTTGAGGCGCTCTCCAAACCTTCATAGACTTCTTCATGAACCACAATTATTCTAGGTCACTGAAGAACTTGACACCTAACCGTCTAGAGAGTTCACAACTATCAAGAGTAATAGGCGGAGCCTACTTGACTTAGATTCTAGTGATGCTAAAGCACTATCTAATTTTTTGGCTCTACTGTTTTTTTCTCGATGGATTTTACACTCAAATTACTCGGGGGAGAGGGTGCTCACACAATCTTCTCAGAATAAAATAGAGCATCCAATGGTGCATGTTGGAAGGGGGTGGCTATTTATAGTCACAGTCTTCCCAAGGGCGAAAAGACCATTTTGGACATTGACCACTAGCCAATGTCCAACCTACATGTATCTACCGGTTGGATTTTTTAGTGCAACGGTAACATTACTTGTGGAGCACGTAACTCTAACTCCTCGGTCTGAATCAAATCTCTCATGACGAAGAAGAACTACGTCTCTTGCTGACATGTATTTATTCAAAACATAAAGAGAATTCTCTTAACTCTAATAGGATTTGGTTTAGCATCAGACAACTGTAACGTTTGAACTCTATACCGCTCTTAATAGTATGGTGATTGTATGACACAACAAAGAAAAGAAGAACAATGAGAGAAAACACTATGTCTTTTCGCCGTCTTCAAACTTCTCAATTGTAGTCAATTTCTTCGGACAGGCACCAAACCGATTGCTTTCGTCAACAATTTGGGGGGGGGGGCTCTTTCGATAGACACAATCTTCAGTGAAAATCCTTGCTGCCTTATAGGAGATTATATTCGGAGTTTGTTCCAAACTCCACATGACTTTAGGGACTTGTCACTCCATATGTACTAGCAAACACATTAGTCACACAATATTTATGACAGCAATCTCGAAAACACAAGGAGGCAAAATCATTGCACCAACAGAAATCATGTGAAGTTGATCATTGTTCAATGTTTTCATATTATGTTGTGTTGTTCTTCCTCTAGTGGTGTTATGTGAATGTTGACTACATGACATATCACCATGTTTGGTCCTAGAGAAAGGCATTGGAATTAGTTTGTAGATGATGGGTCGCGGGAGTGACTAAAGCCTAAAGCCTAGTTTATGAATTGCTCCGTGAGGGGCTGCTTTGGATCCACATGTTTAATCCTATGGTCAGATTTATCTTAATTACTTCTCTTGTGTTTGTGGATGCTTACATGGAGGGTATAATCATAAGTATAACAGCACCTTAGCTCTGGTTCACCCACATAACACTTATCAAAGCAATGCTACTTTTGTTACTTGTTGCACCTTGCTACTTTTGTTACTTGTTACCAATTATTCTGCTATCAAAGTAGCTTACAGCACTTGCAGAGAATACCTTGCTGAAAACTGCCTATGAAATCCCTCCGCTCCTTGTTGGGTTTGACACTCTTACTTATCAAAAGGACTAAGACTGATACCCTATATGTGTAGGTCATAACTGGCCCATGGTACCCTGGATTACATTGGGCCGACAGCCATCAGTCCATCAAGCTAAGCACCAATTCTTACCCGTTATTACAAAGCAGTAGATGGTAATCGGCAACCGTTGTAGTCAAAACTCTCAAATCTTGAATAGAGCGATTGTTAGGTGGTGTCAAACACACGATGTATATGATATGTTGAGCTAGGAAGGCTTAATATGTGGTAGAAAAAAGACCAACAATAATAAATTCAGGGATGCAAAGTTGAAACATGCTCAATGACGGTACTGTGCTGGTCCTAGGCTAGACCTTACTTGAGATGTGAGCCTAGAACACTAATGAAATCATCGCGCAACACGTAAACAAGGCTGAAGCACACTCTGGATCTCTTTTTTGCTCTTTTCTTTTCTCTTTTTTTTTGTTTTTTTTTGTTCCTCTTTTTTGCTCAGCAACAAAATGTTTTCAGAAAAGTTTCTAAATGGTCTAAAAACTAGCTAGCCATAATTTTTCAGACTTATTTTTTTGAGTGTTTGGAACTATTTTTCTTGTACAGATGGCACAAAAGTTGGGGATTCCAACTTGATCATGACATGTACTATAGTGTGATCTAGAAATCAATAACCTAGAGGCGGGTAGTCAACTCGGACTACGATTGGTGGCGGAGATGTTATCTGGTGGAACTCAGACTGGTGCCGGATATGTGTTGGGAGTGGACTTGGATTGGCGTGATGGTGTCAGATATGTGTTGGAGGTGAACTCTGATTGGCGTGTGTGATGGCGGCAGATATGTGCTAGAGCTGGACTCTGATTTGCATGATGGCGGTGGATATGTGTTGGAGGTGGACTCAGATTGGCGTGATGGTGGCGAATATGTCATGGTTTTACGGAATGATGGCAGATATGCATGGGTGGAGGTATATGGCACCAAACATAACAATTGTGCGGTGTGGCGTGACACCCCTTGATAGAGGCGGGGGTGTCCCGATCTTTTGATGAGATGATAACTATTGATTTTGTGGATTCGACTTTGACGATCCGACTACAAACACGCACGACTTTGCGCCTTGGCAATCGCTAAACCAATCTCCTGAGGTTACTAACGATGTCGGAAGCACGATCAGCCTGACAACGAAGGTCTATTCCTGCATGCAGTCAAAGAACAAGCAAGAATATGATAATGCAATCTGAATATTGCAAATATATACAAAGTATTGATAAAAGTGGGGATCTGAAAGTGGTCTTGGTCTGGTCGCTGGACACAAAGGAAGTACACGAAGTTGTAATTGCTAACTTTTGACTAAACAAATCCCCAGGAAAAAGCTAATACATGGATCTATTTATATAGGAGTAAGGGGTGGATGCCAAGGAGATGGGAGGACGTCCCAAGGCATCCTAAAACCAACCCTAGGTCGTACAAGGCCCATGGGCCCAAGTGGAGGTGATGCAACACCTTTGGACTTGTAGTTTGACTCAGATTCTGCTGTAACGCCAGATTATTTCCTCAATTTCTCCATGCTCCAGACAAATTTGAATGTGAATCAAATTGGGTTGGAAAGTGCACGAAATCTACTTTCCAACAAAAAAATCACCCAATTCGGAGTCCAGATGAAAGATAAATTCGCGTTTTTAGTCAGGTATGTCTGTGCAGTCTGAATCTGAGTGCAAAACGTGAGAGACTTGGACTCTATCTTCTCTTGTGTTAAAAGTTATGTAAGAGAACTTCTTGAACAACACCTAAATGTTCTTTTCTCCCTTTTCTTCATACGTGGATTGTACAAATGTCCTATACACCTGCATTTAGACATGACACAAAAGTCTATGAAGTATTTTTTGTTCTTCATAGCATAAATAAATTATTAAATAGTTTGCATTATAAATCACCTCACAAATATGCATGTATGCAATATTTTTGGTCGTATCCAATGTAGGCATGTCCTCATCATCCTCACCTTCCTGAAAAAAGCCATCCTCGGCGTTGCTTAATCTGAAATGTGGCTAACAAAAGAGACAAGGTGTACATGTTGTATATGTATATGTCATCCATTTTCACTTCCCTTGGTTTTTGCACATATGACACATGTATACATGAGTAACTTTCATAGTTTATAAAATATAAAGCCAAAATAGTATCACAAGAAGTAGAATGCGTGAAATATTGCAACTCAGTTTGCACATATAAGTGAAGCTCTTATTCATATCAAAAGATTGACAATGGTCATCATTAAACCATCCCAACATTGGTGAATAAACCTTACTTGCATCAAATTTACATGCTACAACATGCTTAAATAAGAAAACATGCAATAAGATATTTGACACAGAATCACCACCAAGATTAGAGGTCATATCAAAATGATTAAACATTGGTCCTTTTGCATCAATAGTTAATTCAATAGGTGCACTCAAAATTGTTGGTATTTTAGCTGTTTCATCACATGACACATTCATGACAGTAACACGATTCTCTAAAATAGGTGGTGTGCTTAAATCAATAGGTAACTAAACACATGATGTATTCATGTTAACTAGGCATGTATCATTCTCAGATGAAGTTATATCATAAATACCTTTACTGTTACCTTGTCAAAAAGACGTAGCTGATGTTGGTACGAACAATGATAACGTACCATACACTTGATATGATGTCGCACTCAAATCTGAGATGTGGCTGCTCTAGTAGGTGCAATGGTGGGGGAACCAACCGATGGTGGTGAGCATGAACTAGAATTGTAGTTGTTGTAGTCACCCAATGCATCCTCATGTATCTGTCTCTCAAAGGTACAAGCGCGAACATACACACCGGTAATGCAACAAGGAATATATTGAAATCTTATGTGAATATCATGGTTCAAACCACCAAAAAATCTATTAATTGTATCATCCTTAGATTCTTCTATGTCACAATGATGCATATAAGATTTGAACTCTTGGTAGTAAGCATGAACAGTGTAACTGCGTTGTTTTAATTGTTCTAATTTGCGAAGCAATTCACGACAATAGTAAGAAGGTTAAAATTGTTGTCTCATTACAACATTAAAATCTTTCCAACTTGTGGGTTGGTTATCAATATTTTTCTTACAATGCACACACCACCAAATAGAAGCAAAACTAGTAAATGCTCCAATGGCAGCTTGTACTTTCTCAAATTCAAAAAAATCATGGTGAGTAAAAACTTGTTCTACCACAAGCTCCCAAGCTAGATAAATAGCAGGATTAAATCTACCCTCAAAGGACGGTAAAGAGATAACCTGACCATGTGCTTGTGTGTGTTGTCACACCTCTCATGGTGGTGAAGATGTGTAAGTCGTCCAATAACTTCTATCTCCGAAACCTGTCATGATTAGTAGAAACAAGAAACAAATTTCAAGATTAATGTTCCTACGAACTACAAGGATGTGGTGGTAAAGCGCTCACAGTAAGCAAATATCAATATCTTAGAAGTACTTAACATGCAGCAGGTGGCGATCGGCAACCAGCGGTGTCAAATAACTCTGAAGATTGAGTAAAGTGGATGCTAGGTGAACGTAAATATGCATGGTGTAGAAATATGTGGAGTTGGAAAGGCTTATGATATGGTAGCAAAAATTTCAGCAATAATCAATTCAGAGATGCAAAGTTGAATACATGCTCAACGACGGTACTATGATGGCCCTAGCCTAGACCGTGCTAGAGACGCGAGCCTATAACACCAACAAAATCACGGCGCGACACGGAAACGAGGGAAAAGCACACTCTAGAATTTTTTATTTTTTCTTCTCTTTTTTGTGCTCTCTTCTTTTGCCAAAAATCACTATAATGGCGAGTGTCTCAAAACTCTTCCCAAGTCAAAATAACAGGATATGGACAAAAATTTTGGCTTCTTTTTTCAAAAATCAGAGCAGTGATGACCAAAAAGTGCGACAACAAATAAATATGATGGAGAGTGTCTCAAAACGCTCCCTGGGACCTAAAACTAGGATAGGGAAAAATATTTTCACGTGCTGAAATTTTGGCCTAAAAACTGCTAATGTCGCTTGAACTACATCGGTATTTCCCGAAACAGGAAGGGATGATGCAACACAGCTACGGTAGGTATTTCCCTTAGTTATGAAACCAAGGTATCAATCTAGTATGAGAATCAAGCAACACTATGTAAATAGTACCTGTACACAAAGAACATATACTTGCAACCCGACGCTTATGAGGGGTTGTCAATCCCTCTTACGGGTAACGACATAGGAAATTGTCAAGTTGATGGGATAAAATTGTGATAGATTGGATAAATAGATCTCGAATAAACGCAAAATAAAAGATACAAATAAAAAGTGCATCAAGCTATTTTTGGGTTTTTATCGTAATAGATATGAAAATAAAATAAAATAAAAAGAGATCTCGAATGCAAATATGATAAAGAATTGACCCGTGGGCCGTAGATTTTACTGGTGGCTTCTCTCAAGAAATAGCACACGGTGGGTAAATAGATTACTTATGGGCGATTGATAGAACTTCAAATAATTATGGCGATATCCTGGCAATTATCAATATATAGGCTCGGCATCACGTCCAATATTAGTAGATCGACTCCTGCCTGCATCTACTACTATTACTCCACACATCGACTGCTATCCAACATGCATCTAGTTAATTAAGTTCATGGAGAAACGTAGTAATGCATTAAGAATGATGACATGATGCAGACAAGATCTATTCATGTAGGAATAGACCCCATCTTGTTATCCTTAATGGCAACGATCAATACGTGTCTTGATGCCCCTTCTATCACTGGGAAAGAACACCGCACCACCGAACCCATCACAAAGCACCTCTTCCCATGGCAAGAAAAAATGATCTACTTGGCCTAACTAAACCAAAGATTCGAAGAAGAAATACGAGGATATATATAATCATGCATATAAGAGATCAAAACTCAAATAAATTTCATGGATAAAATAGATCTGATCATAAACTCAAAGTTCATTGCATCCCAACAAACACACCGTATAAAGAGTTACATCAAATAGATCTCCAAGAGACCATTGTATTGAGAATCAAAAGAGAGAGAGAAAGCCATCTAGCTACTGCCTACGGACCCATAGGTCTACGATGAACTACTCATGCATCATCGGAGAGGCACCAATGAGGATGATGAACCCCTCCGTGATGGTGTCTATATTGGATCTCATTGTTCTGGAACTTGTGGCAGGTAGAATTGTGTTCTTTCGACTCCCCTGGGGTTTTTGTAATATTTGGGTATTTATAGGGCGAAGAGGCGGTATAGGAGGCCACAGAGGTGGGCCCAAGCACACCCAGATGGGTTGGGCCCTCCTCGGGGCCCCCTCGGGTACTTCTTTGTCCCATCTTGTGTCTTCTGGTCCAGAAAAATTCTCCAAATAGTTTCGTTGCATTTGGACTCCGTTTGGTATTGATTTTCTGCTATGTAAAAAACAAGCAAAAAACAGCAATTGGCACTAGCCACTATGTCAATAGGTTAGTCCCAAAAAATGATATAAAGTTGCTATAAAATGATTGTAAAACAGCCAAGAATGATAATGTAACAGCATGGAATAGGAAAAAAATTATAGATATGCTAGAGACGTATCAGCATCCCCAAGCTTAATTCCTGCTCGTCCTCGAGTAGGTAAATGATAAAAACTGAATTTTTGATGTGGAATGCTGCCTAACATGTTCACCACATATTATTTTCTTTTTGTAGCATGGACATATGGACATTAATATGGTTCAAAGCAATAGTCTAGTTTTGACATGAATATTTCAATACTCAAGCATATCAACAAGCAACCATGTCTTTCAAAATATCAACGCAAGTTATCCCTAGCCCATCATCCTCAATCATTGATCCATTCATGAATCACAGTCGCATATTAGCTACATCCAATGCTCAAGTACGATCATAGTGCCCCTTAGTTGGTGCTTTATAACAGAAGATGGAGACTCAAATAAAAAATTGCATAAAGTAAATACAAAAGCCCTTCGTAGAGGGAAGTAGGGATTTGTAGAGGTGCTAGAGCTCAAAGCTTAAATTGAGAGATAATTTTTTTTGAGAGGCATACTTTTCCCGTCAACAAAAACCACTGAGTAATTCCCAACACTTTCCACGCTAGATATATCATAGGTGGTTGCCAAACAGAAAATAAAGTTTATTCCTTTTTCCACCATTCTATCACATTCCATGGCTAGCCGTATCCACGGGTACCGTCCATACCAACACTCTCCAAGGAATTTATTATTTAACAACATAAAGTAAATTTCTTTTTTCATTTCGGGACTGGGCATCCCTATTACCGCCATACTCTCATGCAATGACAAGTGGATAAACACTCATCTTGAGAACAACACATCTAGCATGGAAAATATTAGCCACTCCCTACCGCTTCATGAGCGGTACAAGCACACAAAAAGGAAATTTATTTTGAAAATTAGATATGGCACATAAAATTTGTTAGAATGGCACAGAAATACTGCATATAGGTAGGTATGGTGGACTCATATGGCAAAACTGGGTTTAAGGATTTTGGATGCACATGTAGTATTTCTACTTAGTACAAGTGAAGGCTAGCAAATATATTGAGAAGCATCCAACCAAGAAATGAAAAATCACAGAAGCAAGCATTAAGCATAACTAACACCGAATAATGCACCACAAGTAGGATGTAATTTCATTGCATAACTATTGACTTTCATGCTTGCATAGGGAATCACAAACCTTAACACCAATGTTCTTACTAAAGCGTGATTACTCACCAACATGACTCACATATCACTATCATCAAATCGCAAAACTATTACAAAGAATCAAGTTTATTTTGTCCAATGATCTTCATGAAAGTTTCTATTATATCCCTGTTGAATATCTATCACTTTGGGACTAATTTCATAAGTTGCTTTCGATAAGCTCAAATAAACTTAAGTGAAGCTTGAAATTTTCTTCTCTCGAAATAATATAAGTGAAGCATGAGAGAATTTCTTGAAAAAATTACAAACTCTAAAATAAATCTAAGTGAAGCATGAGAGCATTTCTTAAAGAAGTATTAAAGCAAACCGTGCTCAAAAAGATATAAGTGAAGCACTAGAGCAGTTCCATAGCTCAAAAAATTTAAGTGAAACATAATTTTGGCTCTCCCAAATAGGCGAGTCCAGGAAGTATAGATGACACAAACTAAAAAGAAAAACAAGCAAAGACTCATGTAATACAAGACGCTCCAAGCAAAACTCATGATATGTGACGAGTAAAAATATAGCTCTAAGTAAAATACCGATGGTCATTAGAAGAAAGAGGGGATGCCTTCCGGGGCATCCCCAAGCTTAGTTGCTTGTTCCTCTTTGGATAATAACTTGGGATGCCATGGGGCGTCCCCAAGCTTAGGCTCTTCTTACTTCTTATTCCTTCATCCATCTTGATCTCACCCAAAACTTGAAAACATCAATCACACAAAACTCAACAAAACCTTCGTAAGATCCGTTAGTATAACAAAGCAAATCACCACTCTAAGTATTGTTGCAAAACCATTCATATTTTATTTTGGCATTATACCTAATGTATTCTAACTTTCCCATGGCTTATAATCTCCACTACAAACCATAGATTCATCAAAATAAGCACACAATGCAAAGAAAACAAAATTTGTCAAAAACAGAATAGTCTTTAGCAATCGGAAAACTTCGTATACCTCTGTTACTCCAAAAATTATGAAAACTTAGCAGAATGTAGGCAATTTATATATTAATACTTTGTAAAAATTTCATAATTTTATCACACATCTGTTAGTTATTAAAATTATTTTACTGGATGCAAAAGTTTCTGTTTTTCAACAAGACCAGATCAACTATCACCCAACATGATCCCAAAGGCTTTAATGAAAACATAAAAAAACACAATCATAATAGTAGCATAATTGTGCAAACACTTGATATGTATCCAGCATATATATAATTTTTTATTATTCCATGCTATTATATTATCTATTTTGTATGTTTTATATGCATTAATATGATATTTTATATTATTTTTGGGACTAACCTATTAACATAGAGCCCGGTGCCTGTTTCTGTTTTTTCCTTGTTTTTGAGCTTCACAGAAAAGGAATACTAAACGGAGTCCAAACGGAATAAAACTTCACGATGATTTTTCTTGGACCAGAAGACACCCAGGGGACTTGCACTGGTACATCAAGGTGCTATACGAACGGTTTTTAACCCATTTCCGTGACGGTATTCTGAATCATCGCCAAGTGAGTGACTGCTATAGGTGGTTCCTTCCCACATGACCCAGAAACTGTTGGGGATAGGGAGCCTCGATGCATATACAGTACTCCCTACTCATTTGTGCTCGCATTGCCATCGCAATCGGTATTCTGTGGTGCTACGTTTATGATGCACGACCCATCACAAATAGTTCATGATTATAGAAGTAGACAATAACACACATTTACTTTTCCTTGACTATGTGTGATTTGATGTAAGAGCACACACAGTTGTCGCTATAAAACTCTATGCGAAGCTTGAATACATCCCACACGATTCATCTGTCATACCCGCTCAGATGATCGACCTACCGCACGCGTTCTTCTATGACCAAACATTTGTGACGTGCACAACATCACAAACAGTCGATAATTGTGAACCGTGTGTGATAAGGTGACTATCGCAAACAGTTAATAAGAGACAACTGTGTGCGATGTTGTTGTTAATCGCACACGTTTTTTCTTGGCTGATCGTGTTTGCAGTAGAGATTGATTGCACATGTAGTGGATCCTAGAAATTTGTTTGATCTCCACGTCTATTACAGATGTTTCGCTTTCGCAAACCGTGTGCAGTGTAATCCATAATTTAAAAATCACATGTTTTGAATTTGAAAGTAGGCAATCACTTATTTCATATCCAACCATCTTTATTACAAATATAGGTTCAACCACGAATGCACAATTCAATGCACAAGTACATATACTGAAGAACTACAGAAGCACAAAGTAAAGAATGATGAACCACATTTGTACTAAAGACTGTAAAGAGAGAGGCGAAAGATATTCTGGTTGCTGAAGAAGGTGAAGCAGAATGCCCATATTGTGCCCTCCTCCATGTGTAATGCGCGCATGACTCTAGGCCAACCCCTTGTGATGGCTTCCCGTCCATCCTTCACTTTCTTCATTAGAGCTTCTTGATGCTCATTGTAGTCTGGATGAAATACGTTAACCTTCATTGCGTGTCCACCAATCATGTACTTTGCAAGGTAATCTTGAGTGAACTGCTTGGGGAACCACTGCGGAAAAAAAAAGAATCAGACATTGTTGTCTAACAACTCATTATGGGCAGTAAAAAGAGAGAGAATTCCTTATTTGGCCCTTTCTTAAATTTTGCTTCCCTATTTGGCACAAAAAAGTTTCTTCTTCTTAATTTGACACCAAATGTTAAATTTGTTCCCTATGTGACACTTCTTCCTAGTTTGACCACCAACGATGTTAAGTTTGATGTGTAAAGACCATTCTACCCCTGATAATATACTAGGCTAAGAAAAAGAGCCTTCATTTGTTCCACTAAACCGGTTTTATTAGAGAGAAGAGAGAGAGAGCAGCTTGAGGCTTTATCCATGGAGCTGGAAGGATGTACGGATCTCGGAAAAAAAGTTGGAAGGATGTACCGTGTACGTGTTGTGCTGCAAGTTTTCTACATCCATCTATATTCACCAGTTTATACTCCGTACTATATATTCATGCATGGGTCGATGTAATGGAATAGCCTGCTTCTAATCATTCATCTTCCCATGCGGAGGTCTCTCTCGTCGACGTAACGCGCGTCTGAACTGAACTAACTCAAATTAATTCATTATTAGGACTTGCAAAGCAATCCATCTCCCCCGTCAGACCATGACCAATTCCTTGCCGCAACGTTGCAGCACATGCTTAGTTCGTGCTGCTCCTGATCTTTCCATGGACCTCCCTGCCTTGCTCTCGCCCGCGGTGCACGCGGCGGCAGTGGCATGCCACCCAAACGACAGTGACGGCCGCATCACGGTGCTATGCCTCCCTGTACGTGGTCTCGCGTGGTCATCCTGGCAGCCATCCCTGGCCTCGTGTGCCTGGAGGAGCTCGACAACAGCCACATTAGGAAAGGTGCGGTGCCTGTAAAGTCCCCTGTGCATGCATGTGAATGCATATGTCGTGTTTATATTTGAAGTACTAGCACTTGTCATCTTCATGCGACGCGGTTGCAAGCGTGTGAGGTGACATGCCTTAGTTTTAAAGTGAGATACAAAGTTTTAAAACCTGTTAGAGCTCCATGGCCACGTCTTGGCTGTGTTAGACGGGCACTCTTTCTTTATCCATGTATAACACTAGTGGTAGAATGCTCTTTTCACGTTGCACTTAACACCTTTAGTTGTCAAAATAGATGGAAGTGTCACATAGGGAACAAATTTTAAATTTAATGTCAAATAGGGAAGAACAAACTTTTTTGGGCCAAATAGGGAAGCGAAATTTAAGTAAGGGCCAAATAAGGAATTCTCTCAAAAAGAGAAGATTGTAGAGTTTTTAGTTACCATCCTATAGCTCACTTTTGTGTTTGATAGAGCATAAACAAATAATTTGCTTACCACCATTCGTATCTTCTTGCTAATAATCCTTATCAGTTTGCTCACTTGATGCTTGTTCATGAATATCTCATTTCCCCATGCACAAAGAGGCGCGATGCATGGATCCTTGCGAAGGGCATATGTACCTACAAGCAACAAGTCAATATTAGAAGCTAACAAGTGTCCAGGCCTGGATCTATATGCACAACAATATGGAACGATGGGGGGAGTACAAGCCGAGGGGTGAAATTAACCTCGGCGGAAAATTCTGGCCACTCCCATTGTTGTCCTACATAAGTAGTGGAAATGCATGATAAGTACAGCAACCTTAACATCAAACAAATATAGCAAAGGTAAACAACATCATCTCCAAATGATAGCTTGAATGTGTTGGTTTCAGCATGTTGTTAAAGCAGATATAAAATGGAAGGCAATGTTACCGACAACAGGCTTAACTGCCATCAAATATTGCAATTCAAACTGGTATTGTTGAAAATGAATAGAACGTAGGTAATGCTTAAACATCACACTGGATAAATGTGTAAAATTGAAATAAAGGGAATGTGTTAGCTACACTAGGCATAACTGGAACCAAATATAGTCGTTCAAACTGGTATTGATGCAGTCGAGCGGCAAAGTTCAGACTTGCACATAATGAAAATCACATTGTGAATGACTGAAATAAACAAGGCATAAATGATCAGTATAACAACCAAATATATCCATTGAAAACTGGACAGAGTCTCACTATAAACAACCAAATAGAGCCATTCGTGAAACTAAAGTGGACAATTCATACTTAAACATCACATAGCCCTATTGAACAATACATTTTAGCATAACTGAAATAATTAAACATGGCAAAGTTAAAGCACCGCATGGCAAATGCTACTACAACAAAGGGTATGGGTTGGCAAGCTAGCAAAGGTAAGATTTGCTGTTAGGATGTTGCCACACATGTCATGGACGTGAAACTTCCAGTTTGAAGAGCATAGACCCATGGTGCGCTCTGTGATGTCACAGATGGGCTGTTTCACCTTGGAAGAACATTTTTGGGTGCCCTCCTCATGGTAGTGGCCATGGTCGATGAGATCCAACTCGGCAATTGAGGATCCCATGCCTCCGCTGTAGAATGTGTCCTTCAGAAATGACAAAATGGGCTCAATGGCGTACAAGGATCGCAAATCCTTAACCGCTTGGCGGAGGAGATTAGCGGCAGGGCCGTTGAAGAGATCGATGGAGGTTGACGCAGAGGGGTTGGGGATGGACCACATAACCTGTGACATGGCCCGTGTGAAGCCGTCGTTGTCGACGAGCTTGATGTCGTAGCCAGCTTTCCCAAGATACTGTGATATGCTAGCCTGCTGACATGAAGCCTTCGGCATGGCAACATAGTCAACATCTTCGCCGGCTTCCGCGGTGACATGTTGCTCAGGGATCGACAGGTCAGAGTGAACAACGGCCACCTCGCCAATGTCCGCCGGAGAGGCCATGAAAAAACTCGTCTTGGCCAAATGCTCGTCGGGCTCCCCAGGATACATGGTCGAGCTTCGGCTGCGACATTCTGGAGCAGGGGATGTGGATCTGGTGGGGAGGGACACCGCAGGCCTCATCTAAAAACCCAGGGGAGTGGGGCAACCGTATGGGAATCGCTGGGTAACCTGAACTTTATTATCTAACCTAGGAGGAATGGGAACACCGACAGGGGTTGGCGGCGGCGAGCTAGGGTTCGAGGGGGAGGGGGCCGGGTGTGGGGCTGTGGAGGGGGTGGTGTTCAAGGATATGCCGCGGCTACTGAAAATTTTAGTAATGGTGGGTGGAGATGGTGGTGGACGAGGGAGGGTGACGGTTCAAATGCCTCGGCTACTGCAAATTAACTGTAAGGTCGATGCTGGAGAAGTGTGGGGGACGATTGAAGTACGATGACTACTAAAATTTGGGTAAAGGAATTGATGCGGGGCGGGAGTACCCAAGATCGCGCATGGTCCAATAAGAATATGCGTGTATGATAATAAGGAAAAGGGGAGGAACCGCCAATTTTTGCAATGCTCAAGGCGGGTAGTTTGTTTTTAGATTTCTAGCTAGCTAGTCTATCTTACACGGTTCGTCCAAATTTCTAAATAAACTACACGCCTTTAGCTTGCACATGTGGTGATTTTACAGTGCACTTGCATCGCACATGGTTCAGCCAGTAGCTCCACCCTTTGCTCGCGCTTACGCAGTCGTGGTGATTTTACAGCGCACTTGCATCGCACATGCTTGAGCCAGTACCTCCACCTTTGCTCACTCTTGCACAGTCGTGGTGATTCACAGTGCACTTGCATCACACCCGGTTAAGACATTATACCCATGTCCATTGAGCGTCATCAGAGACTCTGCAGCAAAAAAAGTTAGAGAGGGTCAGAAGAGAGCCACACCAGCATGTGGCCCAAATATATATGAGTGAAAAGGGTGGTCTGCGATGTTCAAAATTCCAATGCACAACTTTAACCGAGCGGGCTCAAGGTTGGGCATGTCGTCGAAGATTGATGAGAGGGGCCAAAAGTCAAGGACCACCTGGAAGTGGCCAAATATATGTAGGAATATTGGGTGTGATGTCTAAAACTTTATATACACAATGCACAACTTTGGTGGCACCTACGTCGCAAACACAAAAGGACCCTTGGATATATCTATAATGACATAATGTCGTAGCTAGCAAAGGTGCTTGACCCACCACCTCCCACTTCGTGTCAGCGGGGCGGCTGCACGGAATGATACTTTGGTCATACATGCATGTTGCCATGACCTACCATAAGACATACCAGTGAATCTATCATTTAGTCAAATGACAATGGTTGTTGTCGATAAACCAACTGGTGTGTGTCGGTGCTATACAAATGTTTTTTAACCCCTTTCTGCGACGGCATTTGGAACCGTCGCCTAGTGAGTGACGGTGATAGGGGGTGTCGGTGTACTAGATTAGGGGTACCCTAGTACCCCGAACTTGTGCACGGGCAGTTGCAGCACCCTGCGACAAATGCTTGCCGGGTGATCGCCAAGATCCCCCCAAGGTTCCCTTGGAGCCATCCAAGAACAAGGTATTTAGGCTAAGGAGACAAGACCCCGGCAAGAGGAGCTTGCCGGGAAGGCCAACAAAGACGCTCCAATGAACTTGCCGCGACGCGCCACGCACTCCGGCAAGGCAACAAGGCCCCGGCAAGAGGAGCTTGCCGGGAAGACAAACCAAGGTACCTCGAAGCCCGGTGAGCGACAAGCTTCCGGACCCGACAAGATAACAACAGCGGCAAGGCGCTTGCCGCGGCAGGCGGCCACTCTGCGTCCACGCTCCAGCGCATCCACCAACGTGTCGCTCTAGGGGCCTCTCCGGACGTGCGTGGTGTGAGGCTGTGCAGCCAACGGTGCGCAATGGCATGCGAAGCTGACAAGATCGCCGTCGTGGCGAACGGTGGCGCCCCTAACGGTCCTTTTCTGCACTGTTCGGGCGACTCAGACGGGCATTTAATGCCCTTGTCCCCTGCCGTCAGGGTTAGGTAGGATGCATTGTACAAGCAATTGTATCAACTACCTCGCTTTTTACATTTTTACCCTCCTCTGCGTTGCCACCTGTCGGTGACCCCTTTAGCGTATAAAAGGAGGCCCATGCGCAACGTAGAGGGGGTTCGGCTCATAGGTTCGAAGCCTCAGACAGCTTGCTTCGATCCATCCGTAGCCCAGAGAACATCACACTCTCGCTGTGGAGAGCAAGAACACCAGATAATACAACCAGACACGCAGCAGTAGGAGTGTTATCTCTCCGAAGAGCTCCAAAGCTGGGTAAACTACTCGTGCGCCTCGCCTCGATCTGCTCTTCATGCGATCTCCGCCCCCCTCCGAACCGAAAGGGGCCCGGTCCGCCGGCCCCATAGGTGTTCGAGGATCAGTTTCCGCGCCATCTGCAGTATTGTTGGTTGCTTGCTCCTTGGGATCAAGAAGCTCATTGTCAGGGGTGACTCACAGCTTGTCATCCGACAAGTGAACAAGAACTACCAGAGTCCGTTGATGGAAGCGTATGTCGATGAAGTAAGGAAGCTAGAGGAGCACTTTGACGGCCTACAAATGGAGCATATCCCAAGATCTCAGAATGATATTGCTGATGGCCTATCAAAGTGCGCCGCACTAAAGTTACCTGTGGAACCAGGGATCTTTGTGCTCAAGTTGACTCAACCATCCGTAACACCATCAACTGGACAAAGCAAAAAGAGGAAGTTGGTTTCTGGTGACTACTTTCCGGCAGAGCTCCCCGAAGCCGCCGCCAAGAAAGTCCCCAAGATCAACACCACAGATGCTGAGGGGCAGTCTGCTCCGGCAAGCCTTATGGTTTGTTCCGTTGAAGCAGACGCTCTCGACAAGTTTTACTCCGGCAAGCTTGCCGGGGAACATCAAGCTCCAGCAGGGCCGCAAGTCCTTGCCGTAGAAGCAGATGTTCCCACAGCAGCAGATGTGCCTTTAGTCCTTGTTGTCGAGCCACAGGCTCCAGCATGGGCACAGCAGATTGTCCGTTTCCTTCAGAAAGGAGAACTTCCCAAAGAGCAAGAAGAAGCGGAAAGAGTAGCCCGGCAGTCAAGTATGTACCAGTTTGTCGATAGCATACTGTACAGAAGAAGACTCAACGGTGTGAAATTGAAGTGTATTCGCCGGGAAGATGGACAAAAGCTGTTGGCAGAGATACATGGAGGCATATGTGGCCACCACATAGGCGCAAGAGCACTTGCCAGCAAAGCTTTCTGGCAAGGTTTCTTTTGGCCGACAGCCCTCCAGGATGCAACTACACAAGTAACCAAGTGTGAAGCGTGCCAGTTCCACTCCAAACAGATACACCAGCCAGCTCAAGCTCTCCAGACAATCCCTTTATCCTGGCCATTTTCGGTCTGGGGGCTCGATATCCTCGGCCCCTTCCCCCGAGCTGTCGGGGGCTTTGAGTACTTGTACGTCGCAATCGACAAGTTCACAAAGTGGCCGGAAGTGCAGCCAGTGAGGAAGGTGACAGCACAGTCAGCAATCAAGTTCTTCAAGTCAATTGTTTGCCATTTCGGGATCCCTAACAGGATCATCACCTTCAACGGCACGCAATTCACGAGCCGCGCCTTCATGCAGTACGTCCAAGACCTTGGCGCCAAGGTCTGCTTCGCTTCTGTTGCTCATCCGAGAAGCAACGGTCAAGCAGAGAGGGAAAATGCTGAAGTGCTGCGCGGCCTCAAGACCAGAACTTTCGACAGGCTGCACAGGTGCGGAAGGAACTGGATCGAGGAGCTGCCGGTGGTTCTTTGGTCGATCAGAACGACGCCAAATCGAGCCACTGGCCAGACACCTTTTGCTCTAGTCTATGGAGCAGAGGCAGTTCTCCCCACGGAACTCGTATACGGATCACCTCGAGTGCTCGCTTATGATGAGCTTGAGCAAGAACAGCTGCGGCAAGACGACGCGCTGCTCCTTGAGGAAGATCGTCTTCAGGCTGCTGTACGAGCTGCTCGATACCAGCAAGCTTTGCGCCGCTATCATAGCCGCAAAGTTAAAGCTAGAAGCTTTGAGGAAGGCGACCTTGTTCTTCGGCGCGTTCAGTCCGCCAAGAATTCCAACAAGTTGACGCCGAAGTGGGAAGGCCCTTATCGGGTGAGACAAGTCACACGGCCTGGCGCTGTCCGCCTTGAGACCGAAGATGGCATTCCAGTGAGCAACTCCTGGAACATAGAACATCTTCGTAAGTTTTTCCCATAAGGCGCGGTTGTCGGAACCCGTTCCGGCAACCACCTTTTGTACAAGTATTGCCGCTATTGCATGTAATCCTTTGTACAAAGCCAGGCGCAGACCCCGTGCATAAGTAAAAACCCATGTGCTCCGCACAGCTTGTCCATTTCATGCGTTAGTTCCTTTCTTGCATGTGATTATCTAACACTTTGTGCAGCACTTACATCCGGTAAGCAGTAACGAGCCGAAGTGCTCCATATTATTATTTTCTCTTCTTTCTTTTTTCTTTTAAAGGAAAAGAAGGTTCTCTCGCACACAAGTTTGCCGGGGGGGAGGAGAAGATTGTGGTGTGGGCCAGGCGTCGTTCAAGAAAAGACTTGCCTTACCGGGAAGCAAATAACAGAAAAGCTAAGTTGCCAAAGTTTGAGCAATCACTTTTTTTTAGATTTTTGAGTTATCTTCCTCGAACGACTCTGCTTTGTATGGAAAACCTGTGCGCGGAGGAACCAACTCGTGGCTAGTTGCGCCCTTACTTTGTTTCGAGTCAGCTCAACAGCTTAAGCGTGCTGCATCTAGTCACGACAAGGTTTCTTGTCGGAAGCAGCGCCGCCAGCAGGCTGCTGAAGTTCCGCACTCAGCGCTCGCGGCTCGGGCGCCTGCGCCGACTAGTTCCCTAGAAGCGTAGGGTGAAAACATACAAAGGAAGGAATCTAGTAGAGGAAATAACATTGCAATTGATAACAGAAATAAAGTTATATTACAAAGATAACTTGTCGCAGCTCTAACAGACTGTTCTCATAACATGACTAGCAGCAACAAGGGAAAATAAGAAATGGGCGGCCTAATCTACTCGTCCACCCTCGACTCGCTTGATCTCGCTCACCTTGTCCACAATGGGTGCGACAAGGGCCTTGAGTGCTTCCAGATTGGCGTCAGGCGGCAAGGATCGGAGGACGTTGGTGAAGCTGAGGCCTGGATTGCGGAAGGCCACCTTCATCAACACCTTCTGAAGAACCCCGGCGCAGATTTTGCGCGACTCGTCGGCCAGCTGCTTCGGGATCCTTTCCCGGAGCCGCTGGAGTGCCGTCGCCACGCCCTTGAAGAATAGACTGAGCTTGGCGCTGGGTTGAACGCTCTCGTCGGAAGGATACCCAAAGTCCTCCATCCCCAACTGCTCCAGCTCCTCGTTGATGACGGCGGCGGTGTTCACCAGACCCTCGGTCCAGTGCTCCACTGTGTCTCTGAAGGAGTTCTCGGTGACTGCAATGCTCTCCAGCAGCGCCGCATCAGCCTTGACCTTCTCTGCCAAGGTCTTCTCCCGCTCCTTTATGGCCTCCAGCGTCTGCGTCAGCGTGGCTAGCTTCAGCTCCAGGTCTGCCTTGGAATCCCTGGCAGCGCTGAGCTCCTTGCCCCTCTCAGCGAGAAGGCCTTGCAGCTCACCATGGGCGGCAGCATCCTTCTCGCGCTCACGCTTGAGAGCGGCAATCTCCTTGCCGCTCTTCCCAATTTCGGCCTTCAGCCGCGCCACCTTCTCCTCTAGCTCCTTATTGGCGGCCTTTGCAGTTGCCGCGGCATCCTTTGCCTCCTTGAGCACCCCGCCAAGTGCTCGCTCGCGTTCGGCGAGCTCTTCCTCGTAGCTGTCGAGATGGGCCTTCCGCTGCACTAGCTCGCCTTCCCGCGCAGACTGCTTCTCGGTAGCAAGTCTTTGTTCCTCCTCAGCCTCGGCCTTCTCGAGAAGAAAGGCCGTGCGCTCCTCGTCGACTCGCTCCCGCTCCTGCGCCAGGGACCGGAGAGCTTCTTGATTTTGTCCCCGAAGCTCCTCCGCTCGCTTCTGCATGTCAACTCCCGCCTTCGCGACAAGCGCTTCCCGGGAAGCCAGCTTGGCTTGCCGGGTGCGGTAGAGTGACAGCAGCTTCCGCAGTAGCTGCTCCTCCTCAGGCTCGCCGCTGCTGCTGCCAGGTGCGTCAACCAATGACAGCCCAGCAGAGGCGAGCACCTCCCCATCAAAAGTCTCCCCCTCGACTGGCGCCCTGGAGCTCCACGCCCAGGGTAGCTTGATGAAGATGTTGTCACCGGCCTGCAAGTAGGCGCCGGGCTGGGGCTCCTCGGAGCCCGGCTCCGCGGAAGCGGAAGAGGGTTCGGCGGTCGGTGCAGCGCCCGGCGCTCCTGCGGCCTCAGGGTCGTCAGTGCGATCGACCGATCCCTCGCCGGCTTCCGCAGCAGCAGCCCCGGCGGCCTCCTCGCCGGCGGTCTCATCAGCACCGGCACCTTCCTCGTCGGCGCCCTCTGTCTCCATTAGCTCAGCCGAAGATGGGTCTGAAGAACGAAGAAGGGAGGAAAATCAATCAAAAATTCAAGGAAAGAAAAACAGAAGAAGCATAACCCAAGGGAAAGTTTTTGGGCAAGTGGATTACCTGCACCAAGATCTTCAGTTGCGGCCTCGGTCGCCGCAGGATCAGCAGTACCGTCCCTTGCCGGAGAGTCCCCCCTTGCCGGAGAGCGCTCCCTTACCGGGGGCTCCTCCCTTGGCGGCGCAGTCGAAGCGGGTGGCACTTCGGGACAGGCCTCCGGGCGCTCCTGATGAGGTTGCTCTGCTCCTGCACAAGTCAACAAGCAAGATATCAATAAAGGAAAAAGCACTCAAGCGCGCCCGACAGCAGAAGGCTAAACTATGAACTTACGCTGGGGGCTGCGCTGGGGCTGCTACGAGGAGTGATTGCCGGGTCCGTCAAGGTGGTCTCTGACCCACCTCCTGCCGACGCGATGGGGTCATCCTCGATGACGATCACCGCGGCCTTGGCCCTCTTCGCTGCTCTCTGGGCCAGTGTTCTGAAAAGAAAAGAGTCTGGATTGGAGCAAGTCAGATACAAGATATAAACAACAAGCTTGAAGGATTATAAGGGCACCAAAGAAACTCACTCTTCTTCCTCCTCGTCGGAGCTGAGCGTGGTGGATACGAAACAAGATTTGGCGTGGCCCAGCCCGCGTGTGCCCGTGCCCTGTCTTGGGCCTGGCCCAACAGCGCTCGGCACCGTGTCTGGCCCAGGCCCGGGGGCTCCTGTCGGTGTACTAGATTAGGGGTACCCTAGTACCCCGAACTTGTGCACGGGCAGTTGCAGCACCCCGCGGCAAATTCTTGCCGGGTGATCGCCAAGATCCCCCCAAGGTTCCCTTGGAGCCATCCAAGAACAAGGTATCTAGGCTAAGGAGACAAGACCCCGGCAAGAGGAGCTTGCCGGGAAGACAAACCAAGGTACCTCGAAGCCTGGTGAGCGACAAGCTTCCGGACCCGACAAGATAACAACAGCGGCAAGGCGCTTGCTGTGGCAGGCGGCCACTCTGCGTCCACGCTCCAGCGCATCCACCAACGTGTCGCTCTGTGGGCCTCTCCGGACGTGCGTGGCGGGAGGCTGTGCAGCCAGCGGTGCGTAGTGGCATGCGAAGCTGATAAGATCGCCATCGTGGCGAACGGTGGCGCCCCTAACGGTCCTTTTCTACACTGTTCGGGCGACTCAGACGGGCATTCAATGCCCTTGTCCCCTGCCGTCAGGGTTAGGTAGGATGCACTGTACAAGCAACTGTATCAACTACCTCGCTTTTTATGTTTTTACCCTCCTCTGCGTTGCCACCTGTCGGTGACCCCTTTAGCGTATAAAAGGAGGCCCATGAGCAACGTAGAGGGGGTTCGGCTCATAGGTTCGAAGCCTCAGACAGCTTGCTTCGATCCATCCGTAGCCCAGAGAACATCACACTCTCGCTTTGGAGAGCAAGAACACTAGATAATACAACCAGACAAGCAGCAGTAGGAGTGTTATCTCTCCGGAGTTCGTGTGCGAGCAGCGAGCGCTCAAATACGGAAATACGTATAGTAGAGCTAAAAAATACAATTGTACAGGCAAAATTGTTTCGGTCGCAAGTACATCCCACACAGTCAGTCCCCGCTAAACGTTTCCATTCGTATGTACATCCCACACAGTCGCTCCAAGGAAAACGTTTCCATTCACACGTACATCACACACAATTTTCCCCGTTAAATCGTTTGTGATAGCATTGCCATTGCACACGATATTAACAATTTTATCATTTTTGTTATTGAATGCATCACACACAGTGCGTAGAAGAAACTGTGTGGCAAAGGCTGTCCATCACACACAGTTTTTATGTGGTAAACGTTTGCGCAAGCTGGCCTAACGCAAACAGTTTTCAAGAGAAATTCGTGTGTGATTATTCATAGATCCAACACGGTTTATAACTGTGTGCGTTGCCCGAGGTCATCGCCCACGGTATTTTTTCAATAACCGTTTGCAATAGCAAAACCCAATTAGTAGGCTAATTCGCCATTAGCAGGCTAATTGCCCTATTATGAATAATCAATTTAATAATCTAATTGACATTCCTATTAAGCACATAATATGTTTCATTTCCATATTAAGGAAGCAGAATTTAATAATTGAAATACATCAGAGTACAACATGATATAGCTTCAGCACTCAACTACCCCATTACACAACTTCACCAGCACCAAGTTTCACATGCAACATGTAGAACCTTTCGAAATTAGCATCATAGACGGTATATAGACAAATGCATCTCATCTGGAAAACTGATGAAGCAGAAAGCAAATATTGAGCCTTCATTCATGTTGAATGTCTTTGCAACTTTAGGCCAATGCTTGTGGATGATTGACCGTCCATCCTTCATCCTCTTCGGGAACACTTCAATATTGAACCGTGGGTGTTGTATGAAAACAGTCCTTGCCTCTTGACCACAGAGGTGGTTTGAGAGGTAATCATCAGTGAACTGCTTTGGAAAGGCCTGAAAATAAGGATGTGCATAAATATCTTCTCTATATTGGAAATCAAGTAAAGGAATAAAAAAGGCAAGGTATAATAGTTAGTACCATCTTGTAGTGAACTACTGTCTTCTTCATTGTGCGGATAAAGATATTGTTGTTTTTGTCGCTAATTTCTTTATCCTGACAATCTTTCTGATTTTCGTGATTTGATTGATATTCATGGACAATTCATTTCCCCATATGCAAAGAGGGTCGAACAGTGGGTCAAAACCTCTGACAGCGGGACCTACATGTGCAAGACCAAATTGTTAAAAACCTAAATATTAGAATAGTTCCTGGAATTGCACAATAATGTGCTATTAGACAACGGACCATGCACGTGCTAACCTCGATTATAAACCTCAGTGCTTCTAATTGTTTCCCTGCAACACATATAAGGTAGTCATAAGGTTAAGAAAGGGTTCGCATGCTATCAGTAGAATATGTTGATGAAAAATAAGCACATTGCCGATTCATCAGATTAATTCAAGCCACATGGAAAACCCATTTATCCAAACCAAGCATGATAAAGAACTAGGAAATATAGCACTTGTATATGTTTCTCATGTATTAAGTGTAGCCAAATTTGATTTATTCCTCACATGCACAAAAGTACAAAATTCTACCCACGAGAATTGGACATCGCATTGCAAAGTTGAACCAAGTAGTTAAATAAACACCACAACAAATGAACCAAACATTAACTGAGCACCACATTGCACAATATAACATACTCCTAATAGAAGATCAGATAGTTAACCAAACCAAGCATGCTTAACAACTTGGAAATATACCAATTGTATTTGTTTCTCATGTATTTACTACAGCTAAATTCAATTTATTCCTCACATGGTATACAATGACAGAATGCACCCACAACTATTGAACATCGCATTGCAGAATTGAGCCAAACATTTAACTAAACACCACAACACAAATGAACCAAACATTAACTGAGCACCACAATGCACAATGTATTACCAAACCATGCATGCTTGACAACTTGGAAATATAGAAATTGTATTCGTTTCTCATGTATATTGTAAAGATAAATTCGATTTATTTCTCACATGGAAGATAATACAAAACTGCAGCCTGAAGAATTGAACATCACATTTGCAGAATTGAACCAAACAGTTAACTGAAGACGACAACTAATTAACAAAATAGTTAATAAGGGAGCACCACACTACACGACATATAGAACATATACACTAGAGCAGCAGATTGCATGGTAAAATTAGATAGCACAATTCACTAGAATTTGTGAAGGAAAGGCAGGAGCAGCACACGCAATGGGTCAAAAAATCATGCTTAACTAGCATAGCTAGCAAATGACTAGGTGCTCCTCCATGATCTGGGGGTCGGCACGAATGGCAGCCATCGCGACCTCATCCGCGCGTGCGGCCGCAATTTGCTTCTCCACTGCCAAATGCTCCTTCAGATCCTGGCTATACTACGTGCACCATGGCTTAGGGCGGCGCTTATTTGGTGGAGGGGTCGGTGATTTGGATGGAACATGTCGCACTCACGCCGGCGGTGGGGGCATGTGGGATGTGGAAGGAGAAGGAGGATGGGTCGGGTGTGGATTACCTGCCTGGATAGGCGAGGCCGAGCAGCGTGAAGGAGGGTCGCCAGCGAGGAGGCGGCGCTGCAAGCAAGGAGTGAAGGTTTCAACTTGGAAAATAAGGTGGTAACAGGGGAAATGTGGCTTTTGGTAAGGCGGAGGGGCGGGGAGGTAGATATTTCCGCTGAAGCCGAAAATTTGGAATCGCTTCAGTGAAAAAATTGATGCGCAATGTGTCATCAGTCACGGTCCCTTATTCAGAGCTGTGTACGATGTGTGAACATCACAAACGATTTAGATACCTTAACCCATGTGTGATGAGTATGAACGTCAAAAATTTTGGTTCGAATTTCCATGGTTACAATGGTCATCCACGTGATTGCATAATTTGCGTACACAAAGGAGACTACAGCACACCCACACTTCTTAATCGAGCAAGTTCAGCAATTAAATAGAGGTAGTTGACCTAAACATTACTCTAACAAATTAAAGACTGGCGCTCTTAATTAAACAAAACAAAGAGTACTACTACGGCTGGTGCTCATCGATCTCCGTCGCCGCCTCCATGCCCAGCTCGCGCCGGACGGTCTCCTGGGGAATGGGCTCCATGGCATCCATCGCACCATACTCGGCAAACATCTCGCCATCCGCGTTCGGCATATGTTTTGAAAAGGACGCCACGAGGTGGGCATGGGTGGCCGCGATCTGGGCTTGGACGGGCTCCATTGTCGCAAGGTATGCGGCGGAGGAACGGACGGCTGCTCGAACGCTCTCGCCGATTGCCAGCTCTTCGGCCGTGGGTTACCAACCGTTGTCGGAGAAGCTTCGTTCGATTTGTGCGGTGACCTCCACGAGCTAGGCGTGGGAGGCCTCCATCAGGCCTAAGGCCGCCGCTGCGGAATGGACAACAACTGTGCCGCTCCCGCCAGTTGCTATCCCCGAGGCAGATGTTGCTGCCGCCACCTGAGAAGCAACAGCGGACGTTTGGGCTGCCCTGGCCGCCCGGTCGCAGATTGTAGCCGCGCTCATGCACCTTGTTAGCATGTGCATGGCGGCTGCGGTTGCGCTCTGGTTGGAGTGGGCCACCGAAGTTGCCCTCATGACTCGGGTCCACATGCCCATCTTTCACTGGCGACAATTGAATAGTGAAACGATATTTGGGGAGCGAGCAAGTGTGCTTGAGACGCCGACTGTGGACTGTAGCCAACGCACCTTCTCGCGTAAGCCATAGGTGTATTATACACCGACGGTGCTCCAGAATATTTTCTGATGCATCTCACATGGTTGGTGATAATAAACTGTGTGTGATCTACTTGATTTTTCATCTTAATTTGAATTACATAATGGGGTCACATCGCCAATGGACGGTGTTTGAATTGCTAGACCTTTATCTGATGTGAACATGCAACTATATGTGTGTCGTAAAAGAATGGGAATTATTCAGGGTTTGTTCGAATGTTTTATACATTAAATTGGTTTTCTAGCCATTTCAGGTGCACAATTCAAAATTAAACTACATGCACATGCTCCGGTGCACCAACATGGGTTGTAAAATCATATATGTGTCCATGGGTTTATGCTTATGTCCCATGCAAGAAATGAGGATGAACTTCGAACACCACAGCACCGTGGCTCTCCGACAAATGTCGACGTACTTGCTTTTGAAATTCTAATAAATCCAAAATTTGTCTGAAATTCATGAAACTTGGCATGCTATCATGGAACGGCATCAACATGCCATGGTAAAAAATTTATCCCATTTGGGGCAGGTTTGGGTATAAGCTTCTCATAAACCAGAGCTTCTCACAACAAGTGTGATGGTTTCGATAGGGAATGTTTCACCTTTCTCGACGAAATGATATCCGTTGCCTCTTCTCGATTTCAATTTTTTCCTAGTGTCAACATAGAACAACACGAGTGTTGTGTCAATTTTTTGGATTTTTCGGGGTTCGTTTGGACATTTTTATACATTAATTTAGTTTTCAATGCATTTATGTGCATAATTCAAATTTGAACTACATGCACATGCTCTAATGTATATAAATTGGTTGAAAATTCAAATATGTGTTCTTGGTTGGATGCTTAGGTCCCATGCAAAAATGGGAATGAATGTCAAGCAACCTGCCACCGTCACTCAGGCGCAAACATTGAGATACCTGGATTTTAAATTCTAGTAAATCCAAAACTCGTCTGAAATTCATGAAACTTGGCATGCTATCATGGAGCGACATCAACATGCCATGGTAAATTTTTTGTCCCATTTGGGGAAGGTTTGGGTATATGCTTCTCATAAACCAGAGCTTCTCACAACAAGCATGATGGTGTCAGTAGGGAACGTCCCACCTTCGGGGACGAAACAGTATCCATTTCCTCTTATTGCTTTCAAAAAATTTCTCATGTCAACATAGAACAAGAGGAGTGTTGTGTCATTTTTGCGATTTTTCGGGGTTCGTTTGGACATTTTTATGCATTAACTATGTTTTCAATGCATTTATGTGCATAATTCAAATTTGAACTACACGCACATGCTCCAATGCATATAAATTGGTTGAAAATCAAATATGTGTCCTTGGGTGCATGCTTAGGTCACATGCAAGAAATGGGAATGAATTTCAAACACGGGGGCACCATTGATTGCCAGCAAAACGTTGAGATACTTTATTTTTAAATTCTAGTAAATCCAAAACTCGTCTAATATTCATGAAACTTGGCATGCTATCATGGAGCGGCATCAACATGCCGTGGTAAAACTTTTGTATCATTTGGGGCAAGTTTAGGTATATGCTTCTCACAAACCAGAGCTTCTCACAACAAGCATGATGGTTTCGGTAGCGAACGTCCCACCATTGGGGACGAAACAATATCCATTGCCTCCTATTGCTTTCACAATTTTCCTCATGTCAACATAGAACAACAGGAGTGTTGTGTTAATTTTTGTTATTTTTTGGGGTTAGTATGGACATTTTTATGCATTAACTGAGTTTTCAATGCATTTATGTGCATAATTCAAATTTTAACTACATGCACATGCTCCAATGCATATAAATTGGTTGAAAAATCAAATCTGTGTCCTTGGGTGCATGCTTAGGTCCCATGCAAGAAATGGGAATGAATTTCAAACACCAGGGCACCGTTGATTGCTGGCAAAACATTAAGATACCTAGTTTTTAAATTCCAGTAAATCCAAAACTCGTCCGAAATTCATGAAACTTGGCATGCTATCATGGAGCGGCATCAATCCCATCCAGCCCTTTAAGTGGCTTTGGGCTAAATTATGGCCCATACCAGATTCGGCCCGTCAATTGGATGCTATGCTTTTGGGCCCACTTGCTAAAGGCCCATTTAGTAATTCGACCAGATATTAGTTTCGGCATGTTAAAGGCCTATTTAACATTTTGGCCCTATATTTATTTCGGCCTGTTAAAAGCATGTCATATAGTTGGGCCCAACTACGGCCCAGTTTGCATCCGACCTGCTCACAACCGATAATATGATTGGGCCAAACAAGGACCGAGACAATTTTGGACTATTAACGGCCCGTGATGTGATTGGCACAATCATGGGTCGGAGTCTATTTCGTCCTGCTGCCGGCCCATGAGCTGTTCTCCACGTTTCAGGCCCAACCTACTCTTCAACCTCCTAAAAGCCCATTGAGTTTTCTTGCAAAAATAGGGTCGGCGGTTTACTCGGCCTATTAGAGGCCCAAATCTACTAGTGGGAGAGTTTACATTTAGGCCTGTTAACGGACCGATTATGTAGTGATTTGCATGATGGCCCGGTTATGTACCATCATTTTATGGTTTGGCTGGTTTACTGCGAAGACAGGATATATATACAGTAAAATAACTGCAGCATCATGAATAAGAAAAAACCTAGACTATACAATAAAGAAATTACAGCATATTACATCCACTGGGCATCAAAGTTCGCCACTATGAGAATAAAGCACAAGCAGATAGCAGATTACATACATTGGGCATCAAAGATCGCCACCAGTGCAAATAAACACACCGACAAAATAATATACAAAACTGACGGCACTTCAAGAGAGTTTAAGAAAGGTTAGCCTTGCTCGGGAGCTGCAGCGCAAGCAGCTGAGCAAGCTGATGAGACTGTGCTTGTTTGACACTTATATCCTCCTCACTCTGAAAGATAAACAAGTGGACAGATGACATGTTTTGCACATATAAGTATCATGCTGACAATTCATCACATTTCTTAGTGACGAATAAAGTGACACAGTTTAAAATAACATTAAAACAATATGGTATAGTTCAGGTTAAGACATGGTGGGAAATGACATTGTGAAGGAGTTGGCAGCTTCACGACACCACTGGATTACAGATCAAGAAATCATAAGTATAAATGGTTAGTGTGATGTCAATTTATCCCATTTGAGATTGGCAAATAAAGAGCCGGTTTAAATAATAGTAGAATGACATGACATTGTTCATAGTTAAGACATTGCAGAATATGACATTGTGCTGTAGTGGGTAGGTTCACCACACCACTGGATTACAGATCAAGAACAGAAGCATACATGCAGTGCAAAAGAAGATCACTTGCTCTGTATAGTTTAATTTACATGTTATGAAGAAGGAACTTGGTTGTACAACTGAAAACATAAATTGAGAAGGACAAACTTTTTTTATGAACTACATAATAAACTTTAAACATGCAATTTGATGCAAACACCAAAAACAAACAGCTGTTGCAGTCATGCCTAACCAAATATAAACAATAAAGTTTGAAGGCTTGAGAAAGACAAACTTACATTATTGGTGAAGACAGGCTCTATAAAGCCCTTGTCCATGCTGATGGGGGGGCAATTGAAGAAGTTTACCACAGAATCTTCTTCATAAGCATTGCCTTTATTCTACATTTTGTTAAGAGTAAATATAGATGTGATAATATAAGAAAAAATGGAGAAAATTTAAGATAAGATGAAGAGTTTTGCTACATAACCAAGTAGGTATAAATGTAAGTACAACGATACAGGCAAAAGGTACAACCAAGAGCAATGCAGAGCTAAACTTCTTCAGGACCATCGGTGTTATCCAACCTTATGGTAAGAGTAAATATAGATCTGATGCATAGAAAATGGAGGGCAAAGGAAAATAAGCTGCAGAGTGATGGTACATGAACAACTACCTGTCAATATAAGTACACTGATAAAGGGCAGTAGGTACTTACAAGAACAATGCAGAGCTAAAAAATTCATTGGCATTGGATATATTCTACACTAATGTAACGATTCATACAGATCAGGTAATTTGGAGCGAACAATTGATAAGCAAGCTATCATGTATACTGCTGTCACATAATGAACCAGGTATAAATGCAAGTACAGTGATACAGAACAACAGGTACTAACAAGAGCAAACCAACGGGAAACATATTTGTGATATCCTGTCGTTCTTTTCAAACCGGAATTCTTCTTCGAGCTGATTTCCTGCAAAAAAGATCTGTAAGGCACATGCGAAAAAGTAGAAGTTCAAATTGTCATGTGATATCATAGACAGTACCTCATCCTAGGAACGAGACCAGTGCATAACAAGGTTTTTCCATTCAATGTCTTCTAAATTTAGCACAGGAGACTTCACCGAAAATTCGTTTATAGACTTGCCATCAAAGTGTGATTTCCTCAGGTAACACCGATACTGTTGCAATGCTTCCTTGAAAAGCGCAAGCAAGATTTGCTATTCATGACTATCTAGATTTACCCTCGCCTACTTACAACAATGCAATGTAAATCGTTGATGTGTTCAATTAGTAGAAAACAGGAAAATAATCACCATGAATAATAGCACTTACACGTAAGTGGGACAGGAAGATGTGGATATGGTGTTTGTCTTCACTATAATCTTCCCATGCTAGGAATATATGCATGTAGTCTCTAACAACATTGAAAGCATTGTCTTTAATGCTGGGAATAACTGGAATGGGGTACCAATCTGCAGGAATTGGCTGTCTTTGCAGTTGGGATAAGTCTTCGGCCGACGGACTTGCTGTACTATTTGCTCGAGTGGGATTTTTTTGTGGTACGGCTGGTGCCATGGCAACTGATATCAGCATACCTTTTGCTAGAGTGCGGGTCCTGTGTGGTGGGGCTAGTGGTGTGGCCAGTGAAGTATGAGTACAGTCTGCTGGAGTTGGTCATACTTTTGTGTCACTAGTTGCACAACCAATATAAGTGGGGCGATGTCTGATTTCTCCGGCACCACCATGTTTTTCAAGGACTTTGCTAGTGCTCCTTCAGGTTCGGCAATCACCCTCTTCCATTTTGATGACTGATGCACAAGAACAACAATTGAGTGAAAAAACATGGTATGATGTCAAATGCAATATGTATTGATAATGGATGGGCATGGCATCTTGACATATATGATGAGTAAACTAAGAAGATGGCGGTGCAACAAGTAGAAGAAATGCAAGACAACATATGCACGATACACGCAATCAATAAGACCTTGCCAAATTAGAACAGACACCTTGATGGGTGAATAGGACGGGCCATCCGCCTTTGACTCCTCGAGGTTAAAATAGTCATTAGGATCATATTCTGAACAAGAATCTACAGGTGGGGAGCGTATGAGTCTCATTGCATCCAGAATAGCACTCAATGCCTTGGTGCCAATTTTGTAAGTCGTTGTAGTGTTGCACAATATTCTTCTGGTGCGCGGATTCTGATATTCACTGTAATTACGTATAATATCTAAGAACCATGAAAACATAAATAGTAGTGAGATTATCTTTGTAATGCAGAGGATATTCTAATATGGGGCGCCCCTGTAAACCCTTTTGTGCTATCACTGGATTCTGATGAAAGAGCTCATGTGTGTTGTAATATGGTGCGTGCATTAATATAATCTAGCACAAGTACACAAAAAATAGGTTCCAGAAGTAAGGATAGTTGGCAGATGATAGGTTCATAATATACTGTATAGAGAGTTTGCTACCAAACCATGATAACAAGAGCACACAACAACTAGGCAGATCATAGTGTACATAAAAGGGGTACACCATAACCACGATATTTAACTCAGGAAGTGGAACTGGCTGGAAAATATGGTGTTGTATTGCTGCTACTAATTGAAAGCCTATCGATCACGTACATGCCATCTCTATCAGCTGTTGACTGCAGATGTCCCTGCTCCCCTTTCGAACAAAGAACATACTTTATGTACTAAATACGGAATAACAAAAGAGGAACATGTTAAAGAACAAAATAGGAAGCATATTCTTGAGGTTCCGCTTCATTCCATACAATGTTGGTTGCCCACTCATGATGAATCACAGCACCCAAAGAAATGCAATTCCATGTTGTCTCTCTATATGTGGCCACATGCATTTGGAAAATCAAGTGGGAGCATTACCTGACCAATTAAATGTGTGTCTGTTAACTAATATCAGTATCATATCACAATTCATATTTGATGAAGTAAGATTTGGACTTATGATTGGTGTGTTGTTTAGCTTCAAGAGTGGACTGCTGCTAGTGCAACAAATAGCAGCAACACAGATCATAGTGTAGATATAACGGGAAAACCGTAAGCATCAAGAGTAAAATCAGCAAAGTGGAACTTGCTAGAATATATGTGCTAGTATTGCTGGTACGGCTAGAAAGGCTTCGGATACCAGCTCTCTTCAACTGAAGGTGCGGTACTGTTAATATCAGTGTAACTCTCAAAGGCGACATAGCTCCCCGCATTTCCTTGCTAATCTTATAGGATTCAAGTGGGCAGGCCACTACAAATCCTATTCCTATGTTTGCAAAATCCTATGAATCAAAGAGGCCCGAAGAGTTCAAAGTGTCCATCACAACTGACCGTATATACCTCTACACTGTAGATGTCCCTACTCATCTTCACTACAAGGAACATACTATGCTACTATCATACTCCCTCTGTTCCAAAATATAAGTCTTTGTAGAGATTTCTATTATGGATCACATACGTATATAGATACATTTTAGAATATAGATTCACTCAGTTTGCTCCATATGTAGTCAATGGTGGAATCTATACAAAGACTTGTATTTAGGAACAGAGAGTTCTTATTAAAGAAGAAAGAAGAGGAACATGCTAAAGAAGAGCAAGCAGATTTTGGATAATAAAATGTTCATTGCACAGGGCCCACACATGATGAACCAGAGTGCATTAAGAATGCAACTCCCTGTTGTCTCTCTATATGTGGTGCACGTGCTTTTCGAAAGTAAGGTAGGAACATTAGTTGACCAATTAAACATTATTTGTTTTAGTAATATCAACATCATATTAGATTCGTATTTGAGCAACAAGTTTAGAATTATGAGTGGCACGTTGTTTAGCTTGATGGAACAACGTACGATGATGGTACTGAATATAAAGGAATGTCTGCATGCAAGTTGTGTAACTTTTGTCATTTGGGTTAGTCGACCATTTCAGGCATATAGAACATCGCATAGGCCGCTGGTCGAACCACCGGCCCCGACCCCCCCGCCCTCCCCTAAACCGCCCCCACCGCATGTGTTCCTCCGCCATCCCCACCCCGCCCCACCCGCGTCGACTTTTCTTCCTTCAACGAGGCCCCACCACCGCCCCACCACCATCGTCCCCACCTGAGCCCCGTCCTTCGCATCAGCGAACTCCGGCAAGCTCTCAAAAATTGACTGACCCAATTTTGAAATTTAGTCTACCGTCATTTAACAAGTGAGGAATATAAGAGGGGAAAACCATAAGCATTGCGAGTATAGTGTTGAGCGTGCCATGGCAGATCTGAAGGTGCAAATCGGACAAAGGCAACTTCACAACCAATGTTTGCTTTCAACAAACAAGTAATTGATGGACAAGAAATCAGATTAAAGCAGTGGTGATCTATTTTCTTGCTGTGATAAATAAGTTGAGCAGATACAAAAGAGTACCGCCTCTGGTGCGACGCGGCATATCCGTATGCACCTGCTGAGAATTTGACGGTGCTGCGGTAGTGATGGCTGTCGGCGGCATGGAAGCAGATCTAGGATGGTAGATGGTGGCGGCGGGGCGCGGTGGACGATACGATCAAAGGAGCGGGGCCGACAAGGTGCACGACGGCAGGGATGAAGTGAGAGGACGGGATACAAGGATCCCGGTATGAAGCCGTGGATGAGAGAGGTCGATCTCTTGTAATGTACGACGGCGTCGGGGTATCATCTCCGGCATGGTGGAGGACGGCGGTGGATGGGTGGCGGACGGAGGAGGCTGGGGTGGAGAGGGTGTTTTGGCGCCCACGGAGTACGAATGGGGAAATGGAGGGAGAGAGGAAGGGGGAACCATGTCTTCCGGGCGCGCTTGTCTCAAATGCCAGGTAAATTTACAAACTTAGCCCCGTTTAAAATTTCCTACATCATAGCAATATTAGTCGGTTGGGGATAGGATGGTAATCTCGCATACACTGAAAAATTGCCGACGAGAGTTTGTTTTTGGCGCCCACCGTGTATGAATCGGCGAGGGAGTTGATTTTAGCTGAGGAGACACTGTGTTTATGTCACGTTTGAGTGAAATTACAAACCTACCCCTATCGAAACCTATAGAAATCGAGCCGATGGGCTTTGTGTGTCAGGGATAGACAGTAATTTCCATCTCGTAGATTTTGGTTTCAGGCGGTTACCCCGACTTACCCCACTTCGTTCAAATTTTTGTAGAGCAAGAGTGCACGTTT
This sequence comes from Triticum dicoccoides, assembly GCF_002162155.2. NCBI lineage: Eukaryota > Viridiplantae > Streptophyta > Magnoliopsida > Poales > Poaceae > Triticum > Triticum dicoccoides. The sequence continues at coordinate 289,152,739 of NC_041386.1, forward strand.
ACCATGCCAACTCAGTTCGAATCCAGTTTGTATTCTATTGTTGTTGGTAGGATCCATTTTCGATTGGAATAAAATTCTATATACATCATTTTATATATATACTTTCAAAAGCACAACAAAGAATTCCGCTCCTTTATATGTATATAATATGATTTACAAATACAATGATCTCAAAATCATAAGGTTGAATTCAAAAAAATTTAAACCAAATTATGTTCTATTAAAATGTATGGATCAGTAATATCTACATATTAAATAACATAGACGCGCGTGAATTCATATGAGTATGCATGTTTGATAGATCAAGTTTGGTTTGAGTATGAATTACATGTATCATCATCTCGAATTCAAATATTTGAATCCCTTTTATGTTGACGCCTTTCATGCCCATCTCTCTCGCATGCTCCTTCATGTAGTTATCATTCTCTTTTCTCCAGCTCACCCGCATGCTCACTTCATGTTTCTCCTATATTTGCAAACATGGTCTCTCTACGTCTCCCTTGAGAAGTGTCACACTCTCCCTATCATTATACATTACACGGTTTTCATTATCTCTCACATCTCTACCGTTCTCTGGTATCACTAGGTACCTAAGCTTTCTTTTTTACCACCACACACACAGTCTCACTCGTCTTTCACTTTGTCTTTCTCTTTATGGGGTTCTGTCACACACCCTATATGTCTCTAGATATGACTCATACCACTAAAATTACTCTCTCCTGCAGACACAACATTTGTTGCGGTCTCCTTTCCGTCTCCATCCTAGTTATAAAATTGACATTATTCATTTGTTTACCGATCAGACACCCCCCCCCCCGCGCTCTCTCTCTCTCACACAGCTCCTGCTTCCACTCCCCTTCCCGACTATCGTCTCTCTCTCTCACAAAACTCTCGCTTTCGCACCCCGACTCATATTTCTCTCACATCATTGATCGACTAGCCTCCAGATATGTCGGGGGAAACGACACCTATGGTATCTCGGGGAAACCCTTTCTACGGTTGGCAAGGCGCGGAGCTGCGCAAAGAGCAGGTCAAAAAGATCAGCGCAGGGGGATTTTTACCCAAGTTCGGGCCGCAAACGATGCGTAAAACCCTAGTCATGCTTGTTTGTGTATATTTCGTGTTCTTGAGTTCTTGAACTAGCTGCAGTGCATGCCCGGTCTAAAAAAGTCTGAATCCTTCCACAGTATACCTCGGGCCTCCTTTTATAAGTCAAAGGGGTCTCCATAGTGGCACACAGGAGGTGGAAAGTATCTATAGTGTACAAGTTTATCGCCTGGCACCATAGAACAAACACAATTAATGCACTGCCGACGTGCCCTCTTGCTTTATCAGGGACGACAATGAAGCTCCTCCCATCCGTCGCCGCCTCGCCTTGCTTCGACGCGCGTCCAAGCTCACGAGGCATGCAACGCCATGCTGGATGGCTGGCTGCTATGTTGGTGCGGTGACTGGGTCTTCACGAAGATCTGCATGCCACCACGCAGGTGCTTGACTAGTTGGCCCAGAAGCTGCATGCTGCCACACAGGTGCTTGCCTAGTTGGTGGGCTAGTTGCCGCGTCGACATGGCCGTGGCGCAGTGAAACGTTGGTGGGTGTGGGCCCAGCTATGGCCCTACAGATGCCCCCCGGCAAGGGTCTTGCCGGGGCCTCGTGGCCGTCCCTGGCAAGGATCTTGCCGGGGGCCTTCATCTAGCCCCGACAAGGATCTTACCGGGGGTCTTCATCTTTTGATTCTCATATAGGCTTGTAGGCCTTTGGTGCTTCACAAAGACTACATGCCACCACATAGGCGCCCCCTAGCCTGGGTCTTGATGTTGTCGATGGTGTCAAAACTCTCAGGCTCAAGGGAGGCGGCCTTGTTGTTGATTGGGCAAGTCTCCCCGGCAAGGCTCTTGCTGGGGCTATGTAGGCCGCCCTAGCAAGGGCCTTGCCGGGGGAAGTCTACCATGTCCTTTTGCTCCTCACGCCTCTGGCTTGAGTACTGCCTTGGCAGTCTCGTATCTTTCCTTCCTCTGCCCCGCCAAGCATGGCCGCATGTGTGGCGATGACTGCTCGTGCACAAGTAAAGGGGTACAGAAAGGCCCCTACTTTTGTACACCGACAGGAGCCCCCGGGCGTGGGCCACACATAAGCACGAAGCGTTGTTCGACCAGGCCCAGAACAGTGCGTGGGCACATGTGGCAGAGTTTTAGCTATGGTAACTCTTTCGCTAGTTGCGCTTCCCCACAACCCGCATTGAGTGCATGACGTGGGGGTCATGCATGGAACGATCGCAACACGCTTGCATCACCTCGCAGTGAATAGTAAAGATGCGGCCCACGCCTTCCCCATAAAAAAGAGGCAACCGTAGGGGCGCTGCTCATTTACCCTATGCTCCCTTTCCAATCTTGGAACCGTCGTTCCTCTCTTCTTCTTCAAGCGCGAACCAAAGCTTTCGCCTCTGCCCGCCGCCGCCGCGCCCCCGTTGCTCCTGATCCCTCACCCTCTCTTAGTGGCCATGGCGCCCAAGACAGGCAAGGGCAAGGGAGCGGCCAAGGACGCCGGGGGGGGGGGAGGAGGCGCCGGAGAGCGAGTTGGTGGAGATGCGGACGTAGTGCGCCCTCTTCACCTCGACGGTCGACGCGCTCATCCTCAGGGAGAAGTTCTAGCCCCTGTGGGGGAGGGAGACGTTGGGGCATCCCACCACGTGCATCATCCCGGCCTCCTTCGCCAAGGCCTGTCCCAACCGGTATCCTTTCTTTGTCGACTATTTCTCCTGCGGGCTCTGCCCCCCTTTCTTAGATTTCTTCAACGACATCATGCACACGTCTGGCTTCCACCTTCTGGACTTCAAGACGAATGACATGGCGTGCATGGCCTTCTTTGCCCACCTTTGTGAGGGCTTTGCCGGAGTGCATCCCAGCACATCGCTCTTCCGTCACTACTTCACCCCTCGCATCCAGCCAGGAGGTGCCATTTCTGGCTGCATCACCTAGATCCTAAGGACCCAAAGCAGGGGCACGTACCCGGAGGGTTCCCAGAAGGAGAGGTGGGACGAGTGGCAGGGCCGGTGGTGCTAGATCGAGGAGGCAGATCCGCAGGAGTTCTGCCGAGTCCGTCGGAGGCCGCTGGTCCGCACCAAGGACTAGGGCGATCTCGACGCCGATGACGAGAAGCTCATGGTTGCTATCACAAGGATCCATCACCTCACCTCCGCTAGGCTCACTCTCGAGATGATCGGTGCTGACTTCATCAGCCGTCGAATTGCCCCGCTGCACAATAAGGGGAGGCCGACCTGAGATTTTAGGAATGTGGCCGATATCATGAGGCTCTACCCGGCCTAAACCACAACTTCACGGTGATGCAGCATGCTTATCTTTGCCAGAGGCTTTTTTAGCTCAAGGTCGATGAGGTCAGTGGGGTCGAGAGGACCGGCAAGGCCGCCAGGGCTGGCAAGGCTCTGTTCGGGTTGCCAGTGGGGGTGGTCCCGTTGTGCAACAACTCTTGCCAGACCGCCATCATCGCCTCGATCCGACATGGGTTTTCAATGTGCACGGCCTCGATCCGACATGGGTTGAGCCAACGGCGGAGCTGGTGCAGGCATTGTTCGACATCTTGTCGCAGAAGTATGTTCATGACGAGCCGTAGCTGATCCGTAACCCCACAGAGGAGGAGCTGGCGTCATTGCCGCTAGGGCGGAGGAGGCAGCACTCGCCGAGGAAGCCGGCAGCCTCGGCACCGTGGAGGACGAGGCCGACGTGGCCGCAGAAGAGAGGGAGTTCGCCATGTGGGCGGGATCTACCGGGGAACCCAGTGGCGCCGACGCTGGGGTCCTCCTTGTTGAAGAAGCGGTCGAGGAGTCGGCCGAAAAGGAGACCGATGCGGATGACATCGCGGCCCCAGGGAGGAAACGCGTCCTATGGCGGGCTAGCTCCGGCGAGCCGGTCCGTCCCGGCAAGACTACGCAGCGGCAACAGGCCCAGGCACAGCCCACGCACCAGACGAGGGCTGCAGCAGCGAAGAAAGCCACTGCCGCTGCCTCTTCCTCATCCAAGTGGCGCAGGACCCCATCCCCTTCTCCCCCTCTTACGAAAGCCTCCCCGGAGGCCGACTTCGACCTTTGGTCCTTCAGCCCGAAGAGGATGACGAGGACAACGGAGCAGGACGAGTAAGCATCTTGCCCCTCATCATTTCCTGACCCTCTGCTCGTGCCATCTTTCCCTGACTTGATCTTATCTTTGCAGCGACACGGAGACGCTGGCCCAGAGGGTGGCAAAGATAGCCAAGGCTTCGACGGGTGTCTAGCCCCCGGCGAGCGCTCCGCGCACACGGCGTTGGTGGTGATCAGCCCGAACAACAGCCCTCCACGCAGCCCCCGCTACAGCCCCCAGCGTGAGTTCATCATTCACTCCCCACCGGCGGGCATTGGGGCATGAATCCTTGCTGCTAACCTTGCCGAGTTTGCAGGAGGAGAGCGACAGCAGGGTGAGCCACTGAGGGCCACCCCCAACACGCCACTCCCGTGAACCACGCCACCCAGAGGGGCATCACCGGCTAGGGCACCTTCCGCCGAGCCCACACGCATGGAGGAGGAGGAGGAAAGCATGGGCATCGGTGGCTCCATCCCGGCAATGAACGTTGGCGGGGAGGGAACCGCTTCTTCACAGCTCGGCATAGGAAAGCGACCTGCCTCCCATCCCTTGATATCTCTGCCATGCAATCTCATCTCTCTTCTTTGTCCTAAACTTTGATTTTGGCCCCGCTTCATTCTCCTTTCTGGTTTCTAGACCCTCCTTCGACGGACCAGGTCGACGTCGACGCCATCATCGAGGAGGTCGCCAGGGATGTCGAAGTTGAGGCCACTAGGATCGCGGCTGACTTAGCCACCAAGTCTGCTGCCGAGGAGGCCAGCAAGGGGCCTGCTGATACGTCTCCAACATATCTATAATTTATGAAGTATTCATGCTATTATATTATCAACCTTGGATGTTTTATATGCATTTATATGCTATTTTATATGATTTTTGGGACTAACCTATTAATCTAGTGCCCAGTGCCAGTTTCTGTTTTTTTCCTTGTTTTTGAGTTTTACAGAAAAGGAATATCAGACGGAGTCCAATTGACGTGCCAATTTTTGATGATTTTCTATGGACCAAAAGAAGACCCCGGAGTAAAAGAGTTGGGCCAGGAGAGTGCCGGGGCGTCCACGAGGGTGGGGGGAGCGCCCCCCCCAGGCGCGTGAGCCTGCCTCGTGGACGCCTCGGGCACCTCCTTGACGTGAGACCGACGCCAAAAATTCCTATAATTACAGAAACCTCGGAAAATTAACCTAGATCGGGAGTTCCGCCGCCAGAAGCCTCCGTAGCCACCGAAAACCAATCTAGGCCCTCTCTGGCACCCTGCCGGAGGGGGCCATCATCACCGGAGGTCATGGAGGAGGATCCCAGAGGGGCCATCATCACCATGAAGGCCAAGTACCAAAGGGAGAACCTCTCCCCATCTAGGGGGGGCATGGAGGAGGAAGCACAAGGGGGGAGAACCTCTCCTCCTCTCTCTCGGTGGCACCAGAGTGCCATCGGGAGGGGAATCATCGCCGCGGTGATCGTCTTCATCAACATCACCATCATCATCACTTTTACGCGGTCCACTCTCCCACACCCTGCTGTAATCCCTACTTGAACATGGTGCTTTATGCCACATATTATGATCCAATGATGTGTTGCCATCCTATGATGTTTTGAGTAGATATCCTTTGTCTTTGGGTTGATTGATGATCTAGATTGGTACGAGTTGTATGTTTTACTTTGGTGCTGTCCTATGGTGCCCTCCGTGTCGCGCAAGCATGAGGGATTCCCGCTGTAGGGTGTTGCAATACGTTTATGATTCGCTTATAGTGGGTTGCGTGATTGACTGAAACACACACCCGAGTAAGGGGGTTGCTGCGTATGGGATAAAGAGGACTTGATGCTTTAATGCTATGGTTGGGTTTTACCTTAATGATATTTAGTAGTTGCGAATGCTTTCTAGAGTTCCAATCATAAGTGCATATGATCCAAGTAGAGAAAGTATGTTAGCTTATGCCTCTCCCTCATATGAAACTACAATAGTGATTACCGGTCTTGTTAACGATTGCCTAGGACAATTCCGCACACCGATCCACCATTATTCCACACTCGCTATTTATAATATTTAGTAATATATTCTAACTTCATGATAACAACACCTACTATTATATTTTAGCTCTACGATATCATACAAAGTTATCCTCTTCATACCCACAACATAGTTTTATTTCTCGTTGTTAGTTGGAAGCAAACGTTCGGTGTACGTAGAGTCGTATCAGTGGCAGATAGGTCTTGAGAGAATATTGATATTACCTTTAGTTCCTTGTGGGTTCGACACTCCATACTTATCATTTCCATCTTTCGAAATTGCTACAATGATTCCCTGCACTTGGGGATTATCAAGCTCTTTTCTGGCGCCATTGCTGGGGAGCAATAGCATGGGGTTGATATTCTCGTGTATGCTTGTTTGCTTTCTTCACTAAGTAGATTTTCTTTTTTTCTTTTTTGTTTCTGTTTAGTTGTGGGTGAAACATATTTTTTTGAAAGAATGAAAATACTAAAAAAAATTACTTGCCTCTCATTCCTAAAAAGTTTTTCAAAAAGAGAAGTGATTGGAAAGTTATGCATTGAAGAAGTGAGGGTCGACCTTGAGCACTTAAGTTCGTGCTCATCGAAACCATGTAGAATTTTTCATGGAAGTTTCTCTGTAAATAATTATCCCCTTATATATATCCATTGTATTATAAAAATAATGTGCCAAGCTTTGGTTTTAGGATGATTAGATTGCTTGTTTACTATGTGCAGAACAAAAACACAAACTTTGGCTGTAGCGCGTGATTTTACATTTTTTACTGGAAAGTCAAATGGTTCTGAAACTTTTTGCACGTTTCTTATGTATAAATATTTCAAATTTTCAATTTTATTTCATAATTTTTGGAGTTACGGAAGTTTAAACCTTCAGATTACTATAGATTGTCCTGTTTTAGACAGATTCTTTTTTTCGTGTGTTGTTTGCTTATTTTGATGAATCTATGGGTAGTATCGGGGGGTATGAACCATGGACAAGTTGGAATACAGTAGGTATAGTTATAATATGAAATTGGAATGAGTTTGCAACAGTACCTAAAGGTAGTGATTTGCTTTATTATACTAACGGATCTCACAAAGTTTTTGTTAATGTTTTTCTGGATGAAGTGTTCGAAGAACGAGGAGTTACCGATGTGAGAAGAATAAAGAGAGGCAAGAGCTCAATCTTGGGGATGCCCAAGGCACCCAAAGTTAATATTCTAAGGATACTCAAGCATCTAAGCTTGGGGATGCCCCGGTTGGCATCCCATCTTCTTCAACAACTATCGGTATACCTCGGTTTTTGTTTCGTTCACATGATTTGTGTGCTTTGTTTTTGTTCTTCCTTTATGAACCATGCTAGTATTATATAGCCCTTCATTGATTTATAGAATTCTTCATGTGCTTCACTTATATCTTTTAAGTATGATTTTATAGAATTGCTCTTTGTCCTTCACTTAAATCTTTTGAGTATGGTTTTATAGAATGCTTCGTGTGCTTCACTTATAAATTTTGAGCTTGGACATTGGTTAGTTTGTATTAATTGTAGAATGCTCCATGAACTTCACTTATATATTTTGTAGTATGAATAATGCTATCATCTAAAGCGGGTTTGACTAGTGATCCCGCTATTCCGAATGACGAGAATTTTGCTTATGTGGAGGGTAGTAAAATTTCTATGCTCATAGATCATGAAAAGAATGCTTTATGTGATGGTTATGTTGTTGAATTCATTCATGATGCTACTGAGAATTATTATGAGGGAGGAATATATGCTTGTAGGAGTTGCAATAATATCAAGTTTCCTCTCTAGGTGCTTAAAGTTTTGAAGTTATCCTTGTTTTTCCTTCCTATGCTAGCTGATTCTTGTTCCCATAAGTTGTGTACTCACAAAATCCCTAGGCATAGGATGTGGTTTAGGTTTAAATTTGCTAGTCATATTCTTCATGATGCTCTCTTTATGTTCAAGTCTTATCTTTTATGTGAGCATCATTGAAATCATCATGCCTAGCTAAAAGGCATTAAAGAAAAGCGCTTGTTGGGAGACAATCCAATATTTAACTTTACTGTTTTTGTGTGTTCTCAAGATTAAGATACTGTAGTAATCATGTTTTATATCTTTTGTTTCAATAAAGTGCCAAGTAAGACCTTTGGGAAAAGTTGGGTGAAAGTTAATGTGATCTTGCTGTAAAAAACACAAACTTTGGGCTCACGAGATTAGCTGCCATGTTTTACAGAAGAGTGCTTTGGTTCTGAGTCTTTTTGCAGAAGATTAATAGACAAATTCCTCATGTCCACCAATTTAGTTAATAATTTTTTGAGTAGCATAAGTATGGTTAGTGTTCAGATCATTACAGACTGTTCTATTTCTAACAGATTCTGTTTTCATTGCATAGTTTGCTTGTTTTCTAGTTTCTATGACTTATATTTCTCAATATAAATTGTAGAAATGATATGGTACAGTAGGAATTGCGTGAGAACAATTATGAGTCTTGTATTTGACAGTACCAAAGTGAATGGTTTACTCTTTATCATACTAACCTATCTCACGAAGTTCCGTTAAGTTTTATGTGATTGAAGTTTTCAAGCTTTGGTGAGATATCGATATGAGGAGAATAAGGAGTGGATAGACCCTACGCTTGGGGATGCCCAAGGAACCCCAAGGTAATATTCAAGGAGGACTCAAGCGCCTAAGCTTGGGGATGCCCCGGAAGGCATCCCCTCTTTCGGCTTCAAAACTATCGGTATACCTTACTCGGAGCTATATTTTTATTCGTCGCATGATATGTGTTTTTCTTGGAGCGTATTTTAAATTTTACTTGCTGTTTGAATAAAATCATTGGATCTGAATTATTAAATGAAAAAGAATCCTCCCATGTCTAGTTAATTGTTTGACTACTCAGTGTCCTTCACTATTATCTTTTGGAGTAGTTTGTCATTTACTCACGTGCTTCACGTATATCCTATGAGTAAATGGTTGAATAATTGAAATATCATAAACCTGAATTTATATATGTTTCATATGCTTATACCATGGGGTGTAATGACTTCACATTGAATAAGTATAGGTAGTAAACTTATTGAAAGTTAGCAAACATAGAATTGGTCACTTGAAAAATTCATGAAAGAATATTGAAGGAAGAGAGATTCCACATATAAATATACTATCTTGGACATCTTTTGTAGTTGTGAGCTCTCATTAAAATATGACATGCTAAAAGGTTGATGTCGGACATGGAAGACAATGTAATGGGTTATGTTTTCTTATATCCGAAATAAAGTATATTGTCTTGGATCATCCAACATGTTGAGCTTGCTTTTCCCCCTCATGCTAGCCAAATTCTTTGCGCCATGTAGAGATACTACTTGTGCTTCTAAACATTCCTTAAACTAGTTTTGCCATGAGAGTCCACCATACCTACCTATGGATTGAGTAAGATCCTTCAAGTATGTTGTCATCGGTGCATGCAATAAAAATTGCTCTCTAAATATATATGATCTATTAGTGCGAAGAAAAAAATATTTATACGAACTTGTGATAGGGAAGAAATAAGAGCGATGGACTACATAATAAAGGTCCATATCACAAGTGGCAATATAAAGTGACGTTCGTTTGCATTAAGATTTTGTGCATCCAACCATAAAAGCGCATGACAACCTCTGCTTCCCTCTGCGAAGGGCCTATCTTTTACTTTTATCTTCTACCCTTATGCAAGAGTCATGGTGATCTTCACCTTTCCTTTTTACATTTTATCCTTTGGCAAGCATATTGTGTTGGAAAGATCCTGATATATATATCCAATTGGATGTAAGTTATCATGAACTATTATTGTTGACATTACCCTTGAGGTAAAAGGTTGGGAGGCGAATCTATAAGCCCATATCTTTCTCTATGTCCGATTATAACTTTGAACCCATAAATATCACGTGATTCTTAGCAATTGTGAAAGATTAAATGATAGTTGAGTGTGTGGAGTTTGCTAAATCAAAGCTCTAACATAGACCCTTCCTGAAAATAAGATGAATTGCAATTGTATGATGACTGAGAATATAGTTTGTTAGTTTCAAGAAATTTTATGATCTATACTTTAACATGTGAATAGATTGTTACTTGATCATGAAAATGAGCTACTGTTATGATATATAATGATGCTAGAAAAAGTGATTGGAATTATCATTGATGAAACTTATGCACTTGCTAGCATTCACACTTCATAAATTATTTCTTTTATCATTTACCTACTCGAGGATGAGCAGGAATTAAGCTTGGGGATGCTAATACGTTTCCAACATATCTATAATTTATGAAGTATTCATGCTATTATATTATCAACCTTGGATGTTTTATATGCATTTATTTGCTATTTTATATGATTTTTGGGACTAACCTATTAACCTAGTGCCCGGTGCGAGTTTCTTTTTTCCTTGTTTTTGAGTTTTACAGAAAAGGAATATCAAACGGAGTCCAATTGACGTGCCAATTTTTGATGATTTTTTATGGACCAAAAGAAGACCCCGGAGTAAAAGTGTTGGGCTAGGAGAGTCCCGGGGCGTCCACAAAGGTGGGGGCGCGCCCACCCCCCTAGGCGCGTGGGCCTGCCTCGTGGACGCCTTGAGGACCTCCTTGACGTGAGACCGACGCCAAAAATTCCTATAAATACAGAAACCTCGGAAAATTAACCTAGATCGGGAGTTCCGCTACCAGAAGCCTCCATAGCCACTGAAAACCAATCTAGGCCCTCTCTCGCACCCTGTCGGAGGGGGCCATCATCACTAGATGGCATGGAGGAGGATCCCGGAGGGGCCATCATCACCATGAAGGCCAAGGACCAGAGGGAGAACCTCTCCCCATCTAGGGGGGAGGCCATGGAGGAGGAAGTACAAGGGGGGAGAACCAATCGTCCTCTCTCTCGGTGGCACCGGAGTTCCATCAGGAGGGGAATCATCACCGCGGTGATCCTCTTCATCAACATCACCATCATCATCACCATCCTCATCTCATTTACACGGTCCACTCTCCCGCACCCCGCTGTAATCCCTACTTGAACATGGTGCTTTATGCCACATATTATGATGCAATGATGTGTTGCCATCCTATGATGTTTTGAGTAGATATCCTTTGTCTTTGGGTTGATTGATGATCTAGATTGGTATGAGTTGTATGTTTTACTTTGGTGCTGGCCTATGGCGCCCTCCGTGTCGCGCAAGCATGAGGGATTCCCGCTGTAGGGTGTTGCAATACGTTTATGATTCGCTTATAGTGGGTTGCGTGAGTGACTAAAACACACACCCGAGTAAGGGGGTTGCTGCGTATGGGATAAAGAGGACTTGATGCTTTAATGCTATGGTTGGGTTTTACCTTAATGATCTTTAGTAGTTGCGAATGCTTGCTAGAGTTCCAATCATAAGTGCATATGATCCAAGTAGAGAAAGTATGTTAGCTTATGCCTCTCCCTCATATGAAACTACAATAGTGATTACCGGTCTTGTTAACGATTGCCTAGGACAATTCCGCACACCGATCCACCATTATTCCACACTCGCTATTTATAATATTTAGTAATATATTCTAACTTCATGATAACAACACCTACTATTATATTTTAGCTCTACGATATCATACAAAGTTATCCTCTTCATATCCACAACATAGTTTTATTTCTCGTTGTTAGTTGGAAGCAAACGTTCGGTGTACGTAGAGTCGTATCAGTGGCAGATAGGGCTTGAGAGAATATTGATATTACCTTTAGTTCCTTGTGGGTTCGACACTCCATACTTATCATTTCCATCTTTCGAAATTGCTACAATGATTCCCTGCACTTGGGGATTATCAAGCTCTTTTCTGGCGCCATTGCCGGGGAGCAATAGCATGGGGTTGATATTCTCGTGTATGCTTGTTTGCTTTCTTCACTAAGTAGATTTTCTTTTTTCCTTTTTTGTTTCTGTTTAGTTGTGGGTGAAACATATTTTTTTGAAAGAATGAAAATACTAAAAAAAATTACTTGCCTCTCATTCCTAAAAAGTTTTTCAAAAAGAGAAGTGATTGGAAAGTTATGCATTGAAGAAGTGAGGGTCGACCTTGAGCACTTAAGTTCATGCTCATCGAAACCATGTAGAATTTTTCATGGAAGTTTCACTGTAAATAATTATCCCCTTATATATATCCATTGTATTATAAAAATAATGTGCCAAGCTTTGGTTTTAGGATGATTAGATTGCTTGTTTACTATGTGCAGAACAAAAACACAAACTTTGGCTGTAGCGCGTGATTTTACATTTTTTACTGGAAAGTCAAATGGTTTTGAAACTTTTTGCACGTTTCTTATGTATAAATATTTCAAATTTTCAATTTTATTTCATAATTTTTGGAGTTACAGAAGTTTAAACCTTCAGATTACTATAGATTGTCCTGTTTTAGACAGATTCTTTTTTCCGTGTGTTGTTTGCTTATTTTGATGAATCTATGGGTAGTATCGGGGGGTATGAACCATGGAGAAGTTGGAATACAGTAGGTATAGTTATAATATGAAATTGGAATGAGTTTGCAACAGTACCTAAAGGTAGTGATTTGCTTTATTATACTAACGGATCTCACAAAGTTTTTGTTAATGTTTTTCTGGATGAAGTGTTCGAAGAACGAGGAGTTACCGATGTGAGAAGAATAAAGAGAGGCAAGAGCTCAATCTTGGGGATGCCCAAGGCACCCAAAGTTAATATTCTAAGGATACTCAAGCATCTAAGCTTGGGGATGCCCCGGTTGGCATCCCATCTTCTTCAACAATTATCGGTATACCTCGGTTTTTGTTTCGTTCACATGATTTGTGTGCTTTGTTTTTGTTCTTCCTTTATGAACCATGCTAGTATGATATAGCCCTTCATTGATATATAGAATTCTTCATGTGCTTCACTTATATCTTTTAAGTATGATTTTATAGAATTGCTCTTTGTCCTTCACTTAAATCTTTTGAGTATGGTTTTATAGAATGCTTCGTGTGCTTCACTTATAAATTTTGAGCTTGGACATTGGTTAGTTTGTATTAATTGTAGAATGCTCCATGAACTTCACTTATATATTTTGGAGTATGAATAATGCTATCATCTAAAGCGGGTTTGACTAGTGATCCCGCTATTCCGAAAGACGAGAATTTTGCTTATGTGGAGGGTAGTAAAATTTCTATGCTCATAGATCATGAAAAGAATGCTTTATGTGATGGTTATGTTGTTGAATTCATTCATGATGCTACTGAGAATTATTATGAGGGAGGAATATATGCTTGTAGGAGTTGCAATAATATCAAGTTTCCTCTCTAGGTGCTTAAAGTTTTGAAGTTATCCTTGTTTTTCCTTCCTATGCTAGCTGATTCTTGTTCCCATAAGTTGTGTACTCACAAAATCCCTAGGCATAGGATGTGGTTTAGGTTTAAATTTGCTAGTCATATTCTTCATGATGCTCTCTTTATGTTCAAGTCTTATCTTTTATGTGAGCATCATTGAAATCATCATGCCTAGCTAAAAGGCATTAAAGAAAAGCGCTTGTTGGGAGACAATCCAATATTTACCTTTACTGGCTTTGTGTGTTCTCAAGATTAAGATACTGTAGTAATCATGTTTTATATCTTTTGTTTCAATAAAGTGCCAAGTAAGACCTTTGGGAAAAGTTGGGTGAAAGTTAATATGATCTTGCTGTAAAAAACAGAAACTTTGCGCTCACGAGATTAGCTGCCATGTTTTACAGAAGAGCACTTTGTTTCTGATTCTTTTGCAAGAAGATTAATAGACAAATTCCTCACGTCCACCAATTTATTTAATAATTTTTGAGTAGCAAAAGTACGGTTAGTGTTTAGATCATTACAGACTGTTCTGTTTCTAACAGATTCTGTTTTCATTGCATAGTTTGCTTGTTTTCTAGTTTCTATGACTTATATTTCTCAATATAAATTGTAGAAATGATATGGTACAGTAGGAATTGCGTGAGAACAATTATGAGTCTTGTATTTAATAGTACCAAAGTGAATGGTTTACTCTTTATCATACTAACCTATCTCACGAAGTTTCGTTAAGTTTTGTGTGATTCTAGTTTTCAAGCTTTGGTGAAATATCGATATGAGGAGAGTAAGGAGTGGATAGACCCTAAGCTTGGGGATGCCCAAGGCACCCCAAGGTAATATTCAAGGAAGACACAAGCACCTAAGCTTGGGGATGCCCCGGAAGGCATCCCCTCTTTCGTCTTCAAAACTATCGGTATACCTTACTCGGAGCTATATTTTTATTCGTCACATGATATGTGTTTTGCTTGGAGCGAATTTTAAATTTTACTTGCTGTTTGAATAAAATCATTGGAACTGAATTATCAAATGAAAAAGAATCCTCCCATGGCTAGTTAATTGTTTGACTACTCAGTGTCCTTCACTATTATCTTTTGGAGTAGTTTGTCATTTACTCACGTGCTTCACGTATATCCGATGAGTAAATGGTTGAATAATTGAAATATCATAAACCTGAATTTATATATGTTTCATATGCTTATACCATGGGCTGTAATGACTTCACATAGAATAAGTATAGGTAGTAAACTTATTGAAAATTAGCAAACGTAGGAATGGTCACTTGAAAAATTCATGAAAGAATATTGAAGGAAGAGAGTTTCCACATATAAATATACTATCTTGGACATCTTTTGTAATTGTGAGCACTCATTAAAATATGAGATGCTAAAAGGTTGATGTCGGAAATGGAAGACAACGTAATGGTTTATGTTTTCTTATATCCTAAATAAAGTATATTGTCTTGGATCATCCAACATGTTGAGCTTGCTTTTCCCCCTTATGCTAGCCAAATTCTTTCCACCATGTAGAGATACTACTTGTGCTTCCAAAAATTCCTTAAACCAGTTTTGCCATGAGAGTCCACCATACCTACCTATGGATTGAGTAAGATCCTTCAAGTATGTTGTCATCGGTGCATGCAATACAAATATCTCTCTAAATATGTATGATCTATTAGTTCGAAGAAAATAAGCTTTATACGAACTTGTGATAGGGAAGAAATAAAAGCGATGGACTGCATAATAAAGGTCCATATCACAAGTGGCAATATAAAGTGACGTTCTTTTGCATTAAGATTTTGTGCATCCAACCATAAAAGCGCATAACAACCTCTGCTTCCCTCTGCGAAGGGCCGATCTTTTACTTTTTTCTTCTACCCTTATGCAAGAGTCATGGTGATCTTCACCTTTCCTTTTTACATTTTATCCTTTGGCAAGCACATTGTGTTGGAAAGATCCTGATATATATATCCAATTGGATGTAAGTTATCATGAACTATTATTGTTGACATTACCCTTGAGGTAAAAGGTTGGGAGGCGAATCTATAAGCCCCTATCTTTCTCTGTGTCCGATTAAAACTTTGAACCCATAAATATCATGTGATTTTTAGCAACTGTGAAAGATTAAATGATAGTTGGGTGTGTCGAGTTTGCTAAATCAAAGCTCTGACATAGACCCTTCCTGAAAGTAAGATGAATTGTAATTGTTTGATGACTGAGAATATAGTTTGTTAGTTTCAAGAAAGTTTATGATCTATACTTTAACATGTGAATAGCTTGTTACTTGATCATGAAAAGCTTTATGAAAATGAGCTACTGTTATGATATATAATGATGCTAGAAAAAGTGATTGGAACTATCTTCGATGAAACTTATGCACTTGCTAGCATTCACACTTCATAAATTATTTCTTTTATCATTTACCTACTCGAGGACGAGCAGGAATTAAGCTTGGGGATGCTTATATGTCTCCAACGTATCTATAATTTATGAAGTATTCATGCTATTATATTATCAACCTTAGATGTTTTATATGCATTTATTTGCTATTTTATATGATTTTTGGGACTAACATATTAACCTAGTGCCCAGTGCCAGTTTCTTTTTTTTCCTTGTTTTTGAGTTTTACAGAAAAGGAATATCAAACGGAGTCAAATTGACGTGCCAATTTTTGATGATTATTTATGGACCAAAAGAAGACCCCGGAGTAAAAGAGTTGGGCCAGCAGAGTCCCGGGGCATCCACAAAGGTGGGGACGCGCCCACCCCCTCCCCCCCCCCCAAGCGCGTGGGCCTGCCTCGTGAACACCTCTTGGACCTCCTTGACGTGAGACCGACATCAAAAATTTCTATGAATACAGAAACCTCGGAAAATTAACCTAGATCAGGAGTTTCACCGCCAGAAGCCTCCGTAGCCACCGAAAACCAATCTAGGCCCTCTCTAGCACCCTACCGGAGGGGGCCATCATCACCAGAGGGCATGGAGGAGGATCCTGGAGGGGCCATCATCACCATGAAGGCCAATGACCAGAGGGAGAACCTCTCCCCATCTAGGGGGCATGCCATGGAGGAGGAAGCACAAGGGGGAGAACCTCTCCTCCTCTCTCTCGGTGGCACCGGAGTGCCATCGGGAGGGGAATCATCGCCGCGGTGATCGTCTTCATCAACATCACCATCATCATCACCATCCTCATCCGTTTTATGCGGTCCACTCTCCCGCACCCCATTGTAATCCCTACTTGAACATGGTGCTTTATGACACATATTATGATCTAATGATGTGTTGCCATCCTATGATGTTTTGAGTAGATATCCTTTGTCTTTGGGTTGATTGATGATATAGATTGGTACGAGTTGTATGTTTTACTTTGGTGCTGTCCTATGGTGCCCTCCGTGTCGCGCAAGCATGAGGGATTCCCGCTGTAGGGTGTTGCAATACGTTTATGATTCGCTTATAGTGGGTTGCGTGAGTGACTGAAACACAAACCCGAGTAAGGGGGTTGTTTCCTATGGGATAAAGAGGACTTGATTCTTTGATGCTATGGTTGTTTTTTACCTTAATGATCTTTAGTAGTTGCGGATGCTTGCTAGAGTTCCATTCATAAGTGCATATCATCCAAGTAGAGAAAGTATGTTAGCTTATGCCTCTCCCTCATATGAAACTGCAATAGTAATTACCAGTCTTGTTAACGATTGCCTAGGACAATTCCGCACGCCGATCCACCATTATTCCACACTCGTTGTTTATAATATGTAGTAATATATTCTAACTTCATGATAACATCACCTACTTTTATATTTTAGCTCTCCGATATCATACAAAGTTATCCTCTTCATACCCACAGCATAGTTTTATTTCTCGTTGCTAGTTGGAAGCAAACGTTCGGTGTACGTAGAGTCGTATCAGTTGAAGATAGGGCTTCAGAGAATATTGATCTTACCTTTATCTCCTTGTTGGTTCGACACTCCTTACTTATCACTTCCACCTTTCGAAATTGCAGCGATGATTCCCTGCACTTGGGGATTATCACCTGCCGAGTAGGTCGGCGAGGCTGTTGCCAGGGAGGCCGGCAAGGAGCCCGACAGGGAGGGGTGGCTGACGACCAATCTTCCTCCCCTGCAGCCCCCGTCTCGGGAAAGTACCTGAAGGTGGGAGATGATCTGTTCATCAGCCTCCCGGGGATGGCAAGCACCAGAGTGCCAGCCGAAGGGGAAGTTTTCGACGATGAGGTCCTTGCCGCCGCTGGGCTCTAGGTCGTTGATGAACCGAGCACCAGCGGCGGTGGTTCCCAAGGGGAGCAGCTCCTCCGGGCCATGAGCTCCAACTTTTAGAAGCTCTAGACACTCCACCGTGCCCGCCGGGATAAGGTGAATTCCAGGATGGCGGCTATGCACAAGGCGGAAGCGGATTTACAGGAGCGCGTCTCTCCGACACAAGTCTGGTTCAGCAAGGCCTGGGAGGAACTTAGGACCGCCCAGGGTGAGATGGATGAGCGCAAGCGAGAGCTCATCCTGAAGCAGGCCGACATCGAGAAGGCCCAAGAGGCGACGAAGGAATAGGCTGCCAAGGAAGTAGCTGCCCAGGAGCAACAGCAAGCTCTGCTGGACACCCAGGAGGAAGACCTCGTTGCGCTTGAGCAGACGCTTGCCACCACGCTCCATGGCAATGACGAGGAGATCGGCAAGATCGTCGCACAGCGGACCCAGGAGCTGGAGCATAAGCACAAGGACGCACTTGATGCTCTGGCCCTGGACCAAGCCGACAAGGTGGATAAGATGGAGGTGGAGCGGGAGGGGCTGAGGAAGGAGATCTCGGGGCTGACGGAGGAGAGGGACACAGCCAACCGCACTCTGGCAGAGTTGGAGGTCGTCATCTCCGACAAGACAACCTACTCTCCGAGGCCAATGGCTCCATCAACAATCTAAAGCTAAAACTGGACGGCTTGGAAAGGACGCTTCCCAAGGTCAGGGCCCGTGAGGAGACCCTGAACAAAACCCTTGAGAGCAATAGGCAGCTGCGGAAGGATGACACCACTACCCACAAGGAGTATGTAGGCAGCATAAACCTTTGGATCGGCCATCTCATCAATGTCACAGAAAAGCTCACCACATAGCTAGCCGTCATGGGCACATGCCGGACACCAGGTTCTCCCAGGAGGCGAACACAAGCCCCAATGCCAGGCTGACCTTGTTCTTCAAGCGTGTCCTCGACGCCTTGGAGCAGCTCCGCTCCAATCGAGAGACCTACCTAGCCAATGAGTCTCGGCAGCTTTGCTGGGGTGCCCTGACCAAGGTGCTCACCAAGGTGGTGTTTTGGAACCCCCACATGGAGTTAGCTAACGCGCTTGAGAGCTTGCCGGAGGATGCGGACCTCGCGGCACTCGAAGAGAGCATCGAGCCCATCATCAGCTGCGTCAACGGAGTCAAGAGGGTGTAGGGCCAGCCCTGGGACTAGCCACCCCATTACTCATTGCCGCTGCCAATTCATGACCAAGACAATTTTATCTTAAGTTAGAACCACGGTGACCATTGATGTAATATAACTTTGAAGTATTTTGAAATAGTGCGTGCTATCTTCCTGTTTGATCTTTCTTTGTATGTATACACCCTACTCTTAGTTGGATAGTTTTGCCAGCGCGTAAACCCATGTCATGGCACTTTGAGGAACGGATCCTTAGTAGCCTGCCGGGGGGCGCGTGCTGCCGGGCAAGCCACCTTGCCATTCTTGGCATAGCCACTCGAACTGTTGAGCGGACTCAAAACAGAACAAGGGCGTTACCAATAGCGGAAGGGTTCCCTCACGTGTAGGTTTTCCATACAAGGAGCAAGATCTTTCGAGGAAGATAACCTTATGTAAAAAAAGGAAATTGCTCAAGGGTTTGGGTGACTTAGCTTTCCGTCGCCACGCGGAGTTGTTGTGGCTGCAGATGACACCGCTCGCGTGGCTGATGGTGCTAGAGCGATGGAGATGAGTTTGACCTCCTCCGCTGTCAGCGTCTGCCCTGTCCCCTGCCTTCACTAGCGCGAACAGACCAGCTCCAGACGAGCCAACCGCTGGGGCCGCCTTCTTCTTACGAGCCATGGCGATGAAAATTTGATGTGCTTACTTTTAAATTAGATTTTCACAGCTTCAACGCCCCCTACCTGGCGCACCAAAGATTTTGGGGAAACGACACCTATGGGATCTTGGGGAACCCCTTTCTACGGTTGGCGGGGCGCGGAGCTCCACAAAGAGCAGGTCTAAAAGATCAGCGCAGGTGGATTTTTTTACCCAGGTTCGGACCGCAAACGATGCGTAAAACACTAGTCCTGCTTGTTTGTGTATATTTGGTGTTCTTGAGTTCTTGAACTAGCTGCGGTGCATGCCCAGTCTAGAAATGTCTGGATCCTTTCACAGTACGCCTCGGGCCACCTTTTATATGTCAAAGGGGTCGCCATAGTGGCACACATGAGGTGGAAAGTATCTATAGTGTACAAGTTTATCGCCTGGCACTATAGGACAAACACATTTAATGCGCTGTCGATGTGTCCTCTTGTTTTATCGGGGACGGTAATGAAGCTCATCCCGTCCGTTGCTGCCTCACCTTGCTTCGACGCGCGTCCAAGCTGACGAGGCATGCAGCGCCATGTGGGCTGGCTGGCTACTATGCTGGTGTGGTGGCAGGGTCTTCACGAAGATCTGCATGCCACCACACAGGTGCTTGACTAGTTGGCCCAGAAGCTCCATGCTGCCACACAGGCATTTTCCTAGTTGGTGGGCTGGTTGCCACGTCGGCACGGCCGTGGGGCAGCGAAACATTGGTGGGTGTGGGCCCAGCTATGACCCCGCAGATGCACTCTGTCCTCCTCCTCTCTCCCTCTCTCTCACACACACAACACACACACATGGGATTTTTGCAACAACTAGCAAGATGCCCATGCATTGCACGGAACATCAAGATGCATTTGTGTGAGTAGTTTATCTTGTGGGAGAAAAGGATGAATTAGGGAAGGCCTTATTTGCAAATGTGGAGAGGGGTGTGGGTATCTTTTTGCAAAATTGCCATAGTTTCCTTCCTCTCCGCCAGATATATATCGGGCGGCCTATATTGTAGGATGGCATGCATACCATCATCACCAACTCTGTTTTTTATGTCTATCTCTACTCTTATAAAAAGCATAGTCGGTGATAATGGTGTGCCTGCCATCCTGCAACATTGGCCGTCCGATCTATATCTAACGGATAGGAAGGAAACTATGGCAATTTACCCACACTCCTCTCCACATTTGCAGATAAGGCGTTCCCTCGTTCATCCTTTTCACCCACAAGATCTTGATGTTCGTGAAACGCGTGGGCATCTTTCTAGTAAGAATAGAAATTAGAGATATGCCACTTCTCGAATCTTGAAACCAACAACATTCCTCCCTTATCTCACCAAAACTGCCAAAGGAATATATTTTGAGTGAAACAAAAGATATTTTTAGTGATACACGTATTTCAAAACTAGACTCTTTTTTCTATCAAATTGGTGAATATGTATTAATCTACTTTTATCGTGTGGCAATGCATTGGCACATTGCTAGTAGTTATTACTACTATATAATTTTTTCGACACTAGACAAACGGTGGAGTACATATACGAAGAGAAGAGGCACACGCACGCAGTCAGTCTCTCTCTCTCTCGCACACATGAGAGTTACGTAAAGGCACCGTTAACAGTTAAACCCTAAAACCCTAGGTGCACGATTGCTTCATGCGCGGGTACCGGGTACGTGGTGGATCGCACCTTTGTAGGAATAGTCAGCTTGCGTGATAATTTGATCCGTAGGAGTTGATGGCCGGGACCACAGGTGAACGACCTGGAGGCGGTGGCTCGCCAGTTGCCACAGATCAAGTAGCCACATTTAAAATATCATAATTTTTTTACCGGGGTAAGAGTTCAGATTTTCAAGGGCGCGTTATAAGTACTTAAGTAGTTTTTAGAACGATTGGTATGGAGCGAAAATGGGATTCATAGCTACTACCTCCTTGGCGCCTGGTTGTATGGGTTTATGTCGCGAGATGTTGAACCTGGAAGATCTAGGGCAAATACTATGGTTTAGATGTTGGTTTTCAGTAATGAAATCGGAAGGGGGAAACCCTTCTTTGATAAAAAACAACTACCTCCATCCTGGTTTACTAGTCCCCATTGTATTTTGGGTCAAAGTTTGTCTACAAATTTTAATTGTAAAATGTGAATGGAAAACAAGAATTTGTTATACCAAAACAAAAAAGGACTGGAGGGAGTGATTGCTCTGACACGGACACAGGTTTTCATAGCGCAGGCATTGAACCGGTGCGCCGGCCAAGAGGGCCCCACTCGCTGCAGGCCCGACTGAACATGCCTCCTCGCCGCATGCAACTGGCTTCAGACTGCCCCGCCTGCCTCCATTCAATCCGCGCGTGTGCCAGCAACACGTCCTTCCACGAGCCGGCCGACATTTTAGAAAACAAAAAATGATCAAAATATAATTAATTACGCATGGTCCTAACTTGTCGTGCTCGCACTGGTAGCAGGAAACTTGAGGTTTTTCTTAATTTATAACACTCCTCACATTTTTTTTGGCTTTGAAGTGAATCATGGTTGTGGAAATTATTTATGAATGTGCAGATATCTATGAACATGAGTTTGATGTGGAAGTGGAACTTGGAATGTTGGGCTTGCGCGTGAACTATACCATGTCCAATGCTTCGTCTGCTATTGTTTGGAAAGTAATTGATGTTATTACATGACCCTAAAAAAATTATTTTGTGCCACATCAGTAGATGCACGGACATCACAATAGGCATGCCGACTAGATAAACATTTGAACCTAGATATTATGAAGGAAAATTTGTATTGACAACAGTTTTAGATAGCAGGAGACGCCTAGCCTGCTCTGCCTCTGCTAGCTTCTTTCTGGCTTCTTCCATCTCTTCTTTGGCTTGGGTGAAGAGAGCATCTGATTGCTCTTTTCGCTTCTTCAGGAACTCAGCTACATTCTCAAGGGCTGCTGCACACTTTCTTTCAGCCTTTACTAGAGCCATGAGGACACGAACAGTTGGCGACTCCACCTGGCTTGTGTGTAATTCAGAATCATCTGGGAATTTGCACCTTGTGTCTAATCCAACATCATTAGGGAACTGGCACCTTGTGTGTAATCCAGCATCATTCTGGAAACATGATCTCGAGGTTGAACATACTTCCCTCCTTGCAGGAACTGCATCCTGACAGGAAGTTACTTCTTTTTTAGATCAATACTCAGAGCAACCCAAATCCATTTAGTAGAAGCTAGATAAACAGGACTCGGAGAACTGAATTCAAAAGGAAAAAAATTATAAAAACAGACTACAAGGTGAGAACACCCACTTCCTACATCAACCTAAAAACAAAAGCACTAGGATGATTAGGACTCATCTTATTACACATGAAGAACACAAGGCTAGGAGAAACAGAAACTATGACATATACACATCAAAGAACACGAGGCCAAACGAAAGTAATTGAAAGGGTGTTACTTACCAGAGCTCGTTTTACAGGTTCAGTGCAGCTCCTCTTTAACTTGCCATGATCCTTGAAGATGTCCCAAATATCCCGTGTTTGGTCTTCATTGCTCCTCTGCATGTTTGCACTCGTGGTTTTAAAATCTCAACATGGCAAGAAAAATATACTAGTAATACTCACGCATCTTGAGGGCAACATTAAAGCACTCGTTTGTCGTGTTAGAGCATCTCCTACAGAAGCGCAACACACGACACTTTAAAAAAGCGTTTACAATGCTGAGATCGAGAAGTAGAGATAGAGGGTAGAGACTAGAGAGTAGAGATATAGATAGTTCTCAGCATAGATATAGCATAGATAGATAAAAAATAGATAGTTCAACTACTCCTCGTCGTCCGACTCCTCCTCGGTGATGTCCTCTCTGATGTCTCAATGTAGGCGTGAAGATACCGATCGTCGTGGGATTCCCAGGGCGACGCTGCTCCTAGCCTCATGTTGAATTGAGCATCCGCTTTTGGCGTATGCTTGTCCTCGCGATAGGCGGCCTGCTCCGCCCTCCTCTTCTCCCTCTCCGCCCTCCTTTGCACGTAGAACTCATGCTCATTGATGATGTCCTATGGGAAGCATTGGCGCCCCAGCACCATGGCTTTGTCGTCCATCTTGGCGATGTCGAGACGGTGCTCCTGCCTCCGGTTGTCAAGACGATCCTCGTCGGTGATAAGCCGCGGTAGAGGCGCTCGCTCCTGCGCTCGCTCCCGCGTCGGCACGTCGGGGAAGTTCAATGTTCTATGAGGCCATCGGAGGCACCACGCCACTGCGTCGTACGCACGGGCGGCCTCGTTGGCGGTGTCGAAATTGCCGAGGCTGAGGCGCATCCTGCCGAACCGGATCTCGGCAGAGAAGCCGCCGGAGGTGCGCGCGCATATGTCGTGGTATCCCCAAGTTTCCCGGCAATGCAGCAGCATGGCAGTGTGGCGAAGGCAAGCCGAGAAAGAGCGGGAAGAGAATGGTGGTGAGGCCCAGAGCGGGGAGAGAGGGGTGGTGAGGCACAGAGCGGGGAGAGAGCAATGGCAAGGCACATAGTGGTGGGAGGGTGTTGGATTTTATAAAGCGTGCCGGATGCCGTGCGCCAAAACTAGTGCGCGCCCGGCCGCTTTTTCCCGCGCGCACGATCCTTTCCCGGCGTCCCTGCTATCTCTACTCTCTTCTCTACTATTATATTTTTATTTTATATTTAATATTTATCTCAACTCTCTTCTCTACTGTTATATTTATTTAATATTTAATATTTGTCTCTACTTCTCTACTGTCTACTCTTTTTTCTACTTTCTTTTAAAAAACAGAGTTGGTTATGATGGTGTGCCTGCCATCCTGCAATATAGATCGTCCGATTTATATCCGACGGATAGGAAGGAAACTATGACAATTTTGCAGAAAGATACCCACACCCCTCTCCAGATTTGCAAATAAGGCCTTCTCTCATTCATCCTTTTCTCCTACAAGATAAACTACTCATACAAAGCCTCTTGATGTTCCGTGCAACGCATGGGCATCTTGCTAGTTCTAAAAAACTTTCCATCATTTGCCGCACTACTGGTTGCAGATGAAGAACCTACCCAAGCACAGCGCAATACAGGAGGGACGCACAATTACAAGCTAATATTATGTTGGACAATGGAGGCTATAACAAATTACATTTTTGGGAACAATAGCAACCAGGAAATTTGAAGGTCAGGTATGAACCAAATTGGAACTACACATGTACTGCTAAGTGATCCAATACACACATTACCAATCGAGGAGGAGAACGATGGTCGCGACAGCCTCTGTGCATAATGGTTGGCAATGGGAGTCAGTTCATTGTCCATGACGGTGGTGCTTCTGTGGTTGGCGTCGGCTTCCGGGAAGCAGATCCGAGACCGTGGAAGACGGTGCCAGGGAAGAGGCTCCGTGTACGATGACGACGGTGGACCAGCTCCAGTGCGGTGTATGAGGTCATCGATGAGGCAGATGTGCTGCGGTGGACGAGTGCGCAAATGGAGAAGGGGAGGAGCACGAAGTCTGCGGTGCCGTGGAGATGTCTATTTTGGTGTGAGGATATTAAATGGGGAGTATTCAGGTGTACTACTCTAGGTGCCAGGGTGGGGTTGGCTGGGTAGGGTGAACCTGAAGTTACGAAAATAGGCCCCTACCAAGCGTAATCCGTAGACCTATTCCGAAGGTTACGATGGTAACTTTGCACTGCTCGAATCAGGGTCGCGGGAGATTTTCCTGCCGACCTCAAATTTTGTGACAGTGAACTCCCCGTGTGGCGTGTTGGGTGATTGGGCTAAGCAACTAGCGAGTAGTACTAGTAACTACTAGTACTCCCTCTGATTTTATTAACTCCACATATTAGGTTTGACCGAAGTCAAACTTTCTAAAGTTTGACCAAGTTTATAGAAAAATATAAACATTGACCATAACAAATATGTATGATGTGAAAGTACATTCAATAATGAATCTAAAGGTATTTATTTTTTATTGTATATGTTAATATTTTTTGTTAGAAACTTTCTGAGAGGTTACAAAACTTGACTTTGACCAATGCTAATACGCGGACTTAAATAAAAACGGACAGAGTACACATTTGTTTTCTTAGTTTGTAGTGAATTAATCATTTGTTACAATAGTGAAATAAATATATTAGGCTACTGACTTTGAATGTAATTGTCTATACAATTCAATAGTTACAATCATTGTTGATTTCCAAGATTATAGGAGGTCTGTAGTACTTCACAATATGCTCAAACTCACATAATCCCAATAAAATGAGAATCTAAATGCATTTCATAGTTATAACTCTACATCATCCATTATAAAAAGCAACATTTTGAACACATCCCCATGTGTGAATGAAACATGTAGAGAGAGCTTGCGAAGATGGAGCAGATAGGGCGATAAAAGATTGTGTGTATGCGGACAAGAGAGTAGGAGACAAACCTAATGAGAGAGTGAGAGATATAGAGAGGAAGAAGTTAGGTCTGTGAGATAGACGGAGACATGTAATATACGTGAGATGTGTGTGCATCCGGATTCTGTAGGCGTGGAAGGAGAAGAGACAACAGGTTTGATGAGAGAGGTGGAAAAACATGGACGAGAGGGGGAGGATCTCGTGGGTTGAGGGATTGATAATTTTCTCCGGGAGAGAGAGGGATTGGTAATTTTGTGCGTGAGAGAGAGGGGAGAGGAATTAGTCAGCCATCATCACATCATCCTGCTTTCAAATGGCCCCGCATTCTCTAGTGCAGTGTGGTCACGGTCTTCGATCTCCTCGATGCCCTCTTTGAAGGTTGAGGTGTTGTGCATGCTGCGGTGCAGAGAAGCACAAGCGAGAGTGGTCTCCATATAGCCTTGGATGGAGATGAATTGTGTGCTCGGGGGAGGGGGAGTGTGTGTGTGTCAGGTATTGAGAGAAATCAAACCTATGGAGAGAAATGTGTGTGTATGTGATGAATAAACCATGACGGAGGTACTAGTAGTAGTTTAGAAGCCCAAATAAATGAGTGAGGCGCCTTAATATTACTCTACACTGTGACCAGTCTTATGGGAAAAGTTGGGAAAGAGACGACTTATTTTTTAAGCAGCCAAAAGAACTAGCCCTAGGATTAGTAGCTAGGGATCAAGTGTGCGAGATGAACCAGAGAAAGTAAATGCAGAGAGATGAAATGCAAAAAATACGGAGGGATGTGATGGTTGCTTTTCCATTTATTTTACCAGGCCACTTAGGGCCTCTTTGATTCGTAGGATTTCCAAAATGCGGGAATAGGAAAAACATGGGATTAGAGTGGAATGTCGTCTTGAATCCTATAGGATTGCACGAGTGTTACACTTTGCATAGAAAAAACGTAGGATTCTTTCAAAGAGGTTTGAGTGGATGGAAAATTTCCTATGAAATCTAGTGCAAATGAATCCTATGGAAAAATTCCTATGGTTTACAATCCTACGAATCAAGCAACCAATATAGGAAAAATTCCTAAGGATTGGAATGCTCCAAAATTCCTTTGAGGATCCTTTGAATCAAAGAAGCCCTTATTACTGGGAGTGGTTGGGTTTTGTGATATGACGGCTTTACTGCCGCGCCACGAGCTGGGTGAGACTCGCGTGCAGCACCACCCTCTGCACTAGTACTACATTGGTCGTGGTTTATTAGTCCCCCATTGAATTTGACTGAAGATTTAACTGACAAAATGTTAGTTCATGTCAACAAAAACAATATCGTTGGATTCGTATTTGAACATAGTTTTCAATGATATAATTTTAGGTGACATGCATCAGCACTATCGTACTATATATAATGTTAGTTCAATTTTTGGTCGTACTAGTCTATAGTAAGGTGCCCGTGCATTGCACGGAATAGTGAAATGCATTGATCAGGGAGTTGTTTATTTTGACAAAGGAGGTGGGGGTCATCTCATGTGTAACGGGTATCGATAGGTTTCTTCGGATATTATTTCATATCTAGAGCTCACAAACATCCAGGTGAAATAGATAAAAAAAAGTATCTTTTGCAAACAAAAGTGTTCAACTGTTCAACCTGCATACAAAACTTGTGAAGAAATAACACTTATTTTGCTTTGCAAGAAATGATCTTTAAGAATTAGTTTTTGAGTATCGATTGTTAAACATGTTGGCTCCAGATGACATGGCACTTTCTTATAGTCAACAGTTGGCTATACTATTAAGTATTAACCATGCCCTTATACACATAGACGAAGGGATTAAATCATGATGACTTGGAAGGGGGCAGAGGAGATGTAAGAAATGGGTCATCATAAGTCTTTCACCAGTACTATAGTAAAAAATTCATACATGGAAGATTCTAGACTAAACCATAAATGGATACACTTTTATTCATGCGCGATACTCCAATAGAGCAAGATCATGCATGGAAGTTTCCACATGTTTAGACAGCGGATTACATTGAGCGAAGACTAATGATCAACATTTAAGTTGGTAATGCATATGTCCAGGTGAACCTCCTTGGACTCCCCGTGCACCATGTTGGGGGCCAAATCATACCATGCGTCTTCCATGTCCACATCGGCGGGAAGGTCCCAGCTCGGCACAGTCTAGTCAGCTTGATGTAGCCAGTGTCACCGCCCACGTACCTACGAGGGGTAGTAACAGTGAGCACGCACCCGTACATCGGCCTCGTGTCAGTGTTAGTGTCAGCGGCGTCGCACCTGAAGCACACTACAAAGACGGGGCAGCGGCCTGCGCGGGCCTCGCCGGTGCCCACGATCAAGATGACGATGCTGCCGTCCTCCTCCGAGACTAGCAGGCGGCGGTGATCCTCCAGCGACTCCGGCACGGTGAACGGGTAGCACGTCTCGTACTTGATGTTCTCCGCCAATGGCAGTAGTGATCGCCGCATGCCTTGGTCAGGTGATGCACGATGTCCGCCGGCGAGCCCCAAAATGGCATCCGACACTCATAGCAGTAGACGAAGGGCTCCTTGGAGGCATTGACCAGGCCGTCGATGAAATGGGAGTGGTTGTAGGGGACGTTGCGCCAGTTGAATATATGAGCAAGTTACTACGAGATTTAGTCTGAATAAGCACAAAAATAAATTATGATGGCTATAACAGAGATTAAACTAATCATGTGGACAAGCATAGTAGATGAACAGATCGAATCTAGGACACAGACTAGAAACATGAATTCCACCACGATTTCAAACAGGAAGGACAGAAACACATACGGTGCAACGGGAGCAGCACCGTTGGTGTTGAGGTTGTCGCCCATGTCGTTGAGGAAGAGGTTGCCGAGGTCGAGGAAGAAGTCATCGTCGGTGAAGTCGTCGGTGAAGTCGTCGCTGCCAGCAGTCACGAGAGTGCGCTCCCCAAATTTCAACAGCACCCACCGAATGGAGCGCGGGAGGGACTGGTTGTAGGGGACGTTGCGACCGCCGAATGGAGTGCAGGAGTAGCACACGAAGCAGTAGACGGTGCTCCTCCCTATTCTCTATCTCTACTCTTATCTCTATCTCTACTACTCTTCTTTCTTTTTTATAATATACTAGTAGCTGTCAAATCGAATAGTACTGTGCTGGCCGCTGCACGCCCGGCTGAACACGCCTCCTCGCCTCCGTCAAACCCCTCCGTTAAACCTGCATGCAAACCGAGAAACCTACTCCAGCCCATGGGAGGAAATTTGCCGGTTGCCCTTGGAGAATAATAGAGTCACATCCAATCCATTTGAGTTAATTGTGTGTATGATTCTCCCTCTATAAAAAGTTAATTGCATCCTTAATCTTGTATTCTAAGTACTCTATGGGTTCCACTGTTAGTACAGTGTACATTACTTGCAGGCTGGCTACAGATTCGTACAAAAAGTTAGAAAGAAACGAATCCATCCTTAATCTTGTATTCAAAGTACTCTGTGGGTTCAACTCCCAGTACAGTAGCGAAAGAAGTATATATTAAAAAATATAAAAAGCTACAGTTTAGGACAGAATTCAAACACAGGCAAACGCGCTGCAAGCATCCGGCCCGGACCAGTACACTAGGTGTTCGTTGCGGACAACACAAGAGATAAACCTTTATAGCAATGAGCCCGTCCGTTGCAACGAATCAAAAGTAGAATAATACAAATTCACAAGTTTGAAAGAAAACACTTTAGTTTTGATATGCATATCACTAAAAATATCTTATGTTTCACTCCAAATATATTCTTTGGGCTGTTTTGATGAGGTAAGGGAGGAATGTGGTTAGTTTCAAGATACTAAGGGGTTTTGTGTAAACTGGAGCAGAGAAGTGGGAATTGTTGCAAAAGGCCACAACTTACATCATAGCCGTTAGATGCAGATCTAATGGTCAAAAATGGCGGATAACAGACACACCATCATCACCAACTGAGTCTTTTATAGGAGTATATATAAGTATAAGTAATATACGAGTAGGAGTAGAGAAAAAACCAAGTTGGTGATGATGGTGTGCCTACCATCTTATAGTATAGACCGTCTGATCTATATCGAACGGATAGAAAGCAAACTATGACAATTTTACAAAATATACCTGCACCTCTCTCCATATTTACAGATAAGGCCTTGCCTCCTTCATCCGTATCCACCACAACCTTATTGACGAGCAATTAAAAAAAGTAAGTCTATGGAACAATCTGGCATGGTGGCCGCTGTCGGCGCCGTCCATCCACATGCCTCCGCCTAGTCCGACCACCAGTCACCACCACGCCCCACTCATCCTCACCTTATCTATCATCTTTCTCGAGATATCATTTTTCGATGAAATGGTCGAGATACCATGTTTCTGATAAAATTCTCGAGATATCATTAGTTTTTACACATGGGATTACTCCTGCATGGGTCAATCACAACAGGTGTTTTGTAAAAAAAATGCATCTTGATGTTCCGTGCAATGCATGTGCATCTTGCTAGTTTTTTTACATATAATTCCAAACACCATGGTGACACGATCTTTGACCATTTTACAACTATGTTAGTATCATTGTTAGTGGTCAGTTGGTGCAAGTTATAGCCCCGGGTGTTTTAACCTTTTTTTAGTAATGATATCTAGCAATTGTTCGCCACAAGCTCAATCATGGCAAATCGCACGTAACCGTCAGATTTCCATCCGACGGTGGCCTGTTTTTAAGCCATTGTATTTGACAAAACAGCCACCCTTACACACATACTGTAATTGCGTCACGGGCGTTTGCAACTGCCATGTCTGCTAAAGAACGTTCGCTGGGGATTGGAGTTAGCATCGACGGCGGTTCGTAGTCGTTCCACGCTCGGGCATTGAAATTTGTAACTATTTTAGATTAGAATATACTAATCCTCAGGTGCTAGTAGTAGAGTAGAGTCCTACTCCACTACTACTCTAGTCAAGCAAGTTAGGGCATCGTAGTAGGTACTGTAGGGAGTACCAGTACTGTGATCACTCAAGCAAGTTGTCTGGCATCGATAGGACCCTACGCTGCTGGTATGTGTCTCGTAAGTCAAGCGGCATGCTGTAGTCATCATCACATGTCCACTTCCCGCAACACATATTCGCTTCTCCATCCTTGTCCGCACATAATCGTCCAATCTTCCATCCCCGCTAAGGCGCCTCCCCCCTCTTCCAAAACCCAAGCACTAACAATGGAAGAATCGAGCAGCATCCGCCGAAAGAGTGGCTGGAATTCGCTCCCCACATAGGTAATCAAGCTCATTATTTCGCGTGTGGACAATTTCAGTACCATGCCGTCGGCCGCGTGCTCGTCGGGGCTATACCGTTTACTCAAAGCCCTCAGGTCAGAGCTTTTTAAGCTAGCTCCTTGCTTGCTGATGTCGCCTGATCTTCAGAAACGGCGTGTCACACAGCATAACGACCGTAGGGCGGCGAGCATCAACCCTCTTGACTGCGATCCGATTCCCCGTCACCCTCAACTACATTAACGATATGTACTGGGTCGGCATGAACACGTTTTGGATGGTGCTCGTCGACGGTGGCGGCAGCTGGATGCTCGTGGAGGTCTACACCCAGCGATTGATCCCCTTCCTTCGATTAACACCGCATTGCTTTGGCACCACAACCCAGAATACTCAGAATCTTACAGTAGCCAACATGATACCAAGTTTGATTTGCTCAAGGTTGTGATCTGCCAAGTGCCCACAAGATCTGTGAATTATAAAGACCTCAGGCTAATTGTGTTCTTCAACCGCGGTCTCACCTATCTCACAGGTCACTGTGGTAAGTGGATAAATCTACACGTCCATCGCAGAATCATACATCCCCCATGGTTCTCTGATGCCATTGAACACAAGGGCTTCATTTACGCTGTCGAATCCTTCTATGGTTGGACGTATTGCTGGCCTACTCCAGTCATCGCTACAAATGGCTATTACAGCAGTATGTTAGTTTCCTATGATATCATGATGGTTTACTTATATTACTGTCAACATTTACTGAAAAAATATTCCTGCTCATAACATGTTGTTCTTAAGATTGTCTACATTAAGAGCCCTTTTTTATTTGACTCCAACTTGATATGATTTTGTAGGCCACCTGGTGTCCCTACCCTTCCTAATCCCAGAACCTTTCAAAGAAAAGTGTGGCAGTTGCAGGTGGTTCCTGGCTCGATCAGACGATGATGAATGATTGATGATCGTTCACACGTACCGGACGTGTTATTTTGAGGAATACAATCACAATCACTGCAAGGTCTTTGAGCAGGATCCCAGCTTCTCTGGGCCTTTAGGAATTTTTGACTAGAGGTTGGTAAGTAGCCTTGGTACATGCTCTCTGTTTCTCGGACTAAATTATCTGATTAACCACGAGAGAACCGACAGCAAGGATCATGATGGCAGTGCGGTTTTTTTCATCTAGCAAAACTATGTGTACACAGCGTACCATGCGTCTCTAGATGCACCATACCCTGATATGTGTTGCCACACTCTGCAGCCCAAAGTAGGAGAGAGGGTCGCAAGTATCAGACTTCGACCTACTGGCTGGAGTTTTCCCCGTCAGGCACCCATCTGGTTCAAGCCGTCAGCTAATCTCCACAGCTTCATAAATCATAATGTCTAACTGAGCCAGTTAGTTAGATGCGTACACTTGGTGTAGTAGTATCTTTATTTTGTTTGATGCATACACTTGTTCTTTTTGGTAACCCTTTTGTAATGATGGCTGATGTTTGGTTTGGAAGAGAGAGCTGTGTCTTTACTCTTCTGGCCTGCTTACTGCTTCTGTTGCACCCCAACCCTGGTTGCTACTGCTATTGTTTTCAATGTAGAATCAGTAGTATATTTCGTCTGTTGGTTGAATAAATGTGTTGTTAGAATTACAAACACAATGTTTTGGAAGTCGTTGCACGGTCTGATCCTTTAGTGCCCTGTATCGTACGTAGCGCATACTATGTTTCGCACGGAACACATTTTCCACTTGTTGATAACATGCAGCCCACTGATGAAGGCCCAATAGAGGAGCCCATAATTAACTGGAAGGGAGGCTCTCGCGTGAATCCGTCCTAGGTACATGCTCATGGTCCCCTAAACATAAATAAGTAAATAAATAAATAAAGCTAAATGCTCATGCACCAGTTCTTTAAATTCATGATTTAACAGGAGGATATAATTTCCTATGATAGTGTCGTTACATTCAGTCGATATAATTCTTAGGCAAAGATAGCAACCAGTCTTCTTTATCCCACCATTTTCTTCCTGCAACCAGCAGACCCATGCAAATCATAGTCAACGTCCTAAATAGTTCCGGTGCATTTTTATTTTTCAATAAGAATGTCCAACCTAGCCCAGCACATTGGGAACAACACTTGATCCTCCGCCTTGGCACGCTCGTCGCGGCACCGCCGTCTAGCCCTGTCAACATAGTGAATCGTGAGAGGACTGTAGATGTGAGTATGACAGTACGGACCCACCAGGTCCACTCCCAAACACAAGCAAAGTGCCTCTTTTACTACTCAGATGCACCCCTCGTTTTTTTACTCTAATCCACCCTGCTGATATCTGGGACCCACATCATTTTCAACGTGTAGTCAACTAATGACAAAATTGCACAATTTTTTTGAAGATTTATTTGGAGGATCATGCTATAAACTGGGTTGTGCGGTCTCTGTGGCCCGTCTAACAACATGACCATCCCAACAGTTTTTTCTTTGGGAAAATAGGTAGGCCGCTATTTCTTTTTGAAGAATACCCAAGCAAGGCCTATTTGTTTTCTTTGACTTACTAGGCTGCAAATCTTTCAATACGAGGAGGGATGCATTCCGGCCTGGCCCAAGAGTTTGGTCAGTATCTGTTAAAAGTAAATGGGAAAATTAGTTTCTTTTTTTGGTTTTTGTTCTTCACTGATATTTTATATTTCATTAGATTTTAACATGAAATAGTACTAATTAATTTTGAAATTTGTTTTAGTATGGCTAATAATTTTTGGATTAAGAATATTTTGTTCCCCTGCAAAAAATTGTGAATTTTCAAAATTTCGCACATTTTTAGTTCAGTTTTTCAACCCTAGTACTGACCAGAAAATGGGCAGCAATTCTAAAAATGGAAAATGGGCTGCAATAAATTCCATATGAATTAGAAAATGAGTAAAAATTATAGCAAATGGTCTGTACACGCCACAAATTTCGAGGCTAACTTGGTTACGCAAGGCTTGTTAGTCAACACACGATTCTAGCAGCAGTGACTGTTGGATGTCCATCCAATGGCCGACGTGCTTCTTCAATCTCTGATCTTCCCGCTCCAGCCGCCTAAACCAGCGCCGGCGGGACTGCCTGCTCCCTCCTCTTGTGGACCGCTATCATGCCACGCAGGCTTCACCGGCCCACCCTACTCCCTCCGCTGGCCTGGCCGGACGCAATCAACTGCCTCCTTGTTACGCAAAAAAATGATTCCTCCCACTGACATCTTGGGCGCACCGGTTCGGAGGCTGACCTGTGGGCCTACTAAGTTGACGCGTATGCAGGGCTTTGTCAACTTAGTCAACAAACGATTCTAGCAGCAGTGACCATTGGATTTGAATCGAACGGTCCTGCTATTTCTTCAATCGCTGCTCTACTTGCACCAGCCGCCCAAAACAGTGCCGGCGAGACCGCCTGCTCCTGCCTCTAGTGGCCGGCTGTGCTGATGTTGAGGCCTCACCGCCCCCTACTACTCCCACCGCTGGCCAGGCCCTGTGGCGACGGCAGGCTCACACCACAGCTGAACTAGTGAACCCTTGCTCTCCTCTCCGCGTGGACATCCACTGCCGCGTCTTCCCCGGCTCCGCGTCGTCCCCTTTCGAGGCATCACCGTCGTCCACCGCCCTGGTGCTCTTGCCGTGACGTGGTCAACGTGGTCAAGGAATGACTTCCATCGAAAGAGTACTGTACATGGAGAGACTGACAGCTGGGTCCACGGCCGCAGCAAGGAAGTGCCTCCTTATTACGTGGAAAACAATGATTCCTCCACCTGACAGCATGGACCCACAAGACAGGCCACAGTATTTCGGGAAAAAACGTTTTCCCCTGACTACTAGGACCCACCAGCTACATCTTTGCACGCAAGGAAGTGCCTCCATATTACGGGCAAAAAAATGTTCGCCCTCCTGACAGCTGGGACCCACCAGCTACATCTTCGCACCCAAGGGAGTGCCTGACAGTCGGGACCCACCTGGTTGAAGTGTACGTAGCGTTGTCATTCTGGTCGCGAACGTGTACGTACAGACGATCGGTCTGTCTACAGGCTCAGTGATGAACCATAGCCATGTAAGGAAGGGCATGTGTCGTAGTAGAGGCGTGCACGTGTCATAGAAAAGGCGCGCACGTAGCATGTACACGTACGTACAGCGGCCAAGGTGCAAGAAAGTAAATATAGCCACGTACGTGCATGCAGGTGGGCTCTCGAACGCCTACTATCGCATACGTACGGCCAGGGCTCGTGTACATGGCTGGGTCGGAACGGAGCAACTGCGTCGTCGTCGTGTTCATGATGGGGCAATGGAATGCGTCGTGTTCATCGGGAGGCAACGAAACGCGTGCTACTCATCAGGAGCCAACCGGCTTGGACGGAACAGCCGATCGAAACGAGGCCTAGCATACCGTAGAACGGATTAAACGGCCTTGTGTTCGACTGGCCACAGTCGAAACGTGATCCTGTTCATCGGGAGGGGTCTGGCGTACGGCAAAATGGAGGAAATGGACTTCTCTTGGTGGAAACATGGTCCTATTGATCGGGAGGGGTGTGGCGTACCACAAAACAGAGGAAACAGACTTGTGTTGGATCGCTACGGTCGAAATGGGGGTCCTGTTCATCAGGAGGGGTGTGGCGTACCGCAAAACGGGACTCCATGGGATACTATTCATCTCCACCGTCGACTGCCTCCATGGGCTACTATTCATCCACCGTCGACCTCCTCCAGCCTCCACCTACGACTGTTCATCCAGCCTCAACTGCGCGCTCCTCCACCGACTACTATTCAAACAGCCCTCTCCACGGGGTCCTCTTCAACCACCCCTCCATGGGCTACTGTTCATCCAGCCCTCCCCCAACTACTATTTAACCAGCCCTCCACGGGGTCGTCCTATTCATCTAGCCCTCCATGGGGTCCTGTTCATTCAACCCCCAACCGGCTCGATCGGGGTCCTACTCATCTAGCGGAAACACCACGAGATCATGTTCATCCAGCCACCATCGGGAACAGTTCATCCAAACCCCCCAACAACGCTCACTGTTCATCCAGGGAAGCAGGCAGCAGGGTTCGATTGGCTTCAGTTAGCAGCAATAGCGAAGGAATCACTCGGGTTCAGTTAACAGCAATGGATCGATCAATCGCTCGGGTTCGGTAACGCGTAGCCTACAGTGCAATCGCTCGGGTTCAGTTAGAGCCCAACGCCTCGCTCGGGTTCAGTTACAGCACAACGCCTCGCACACACACATGCACATATGTATTAGAGAAACGTGCATCGCCCGGTCCCCGACTACCCACCGTAACCGGGAACTCCCCCGATATTTTCCTCACCCTCGCTTCTACCATGGTTTTTTCCGTCATGGACGGCCCAAAGAATGTCATGCAGCTGCGTCTCTGGCGCGCCTAGGACGAAAAGCTCATTTTCTATCATAGAAGTAGGACCCCACCACATCTATGATGATACCGGGTTTTGTCACAAATATCGTCATAGAAGTGTCATAAGCATGAGAGAAAAAAATTCCGTTCGGCCCAAAATTTCACAGATGTGTCTTTTTTTGTAGTGCTAGCCCCTCCTCAAAGGAGGGGGCGGTGGCCCTAGGGGTGGCTTGGCCCCCAAGCCAAGGGGGCGCCTCCCACCCCTAGGGTTTGCCCACCCTAGGCACATGGAGTTGGTGGGGGGCTAGTGCACCTGGCCCATTGAGACCAGGGTGCCCCTTTATAGCCCACGTGGGTTCCCGGGGCTAGTGGACCTCCGAAACCCTTCGGTGCCTCTGGTACACTTGCGGGCATGCCCCCAAACTTTTTCGGTTGCCAAAACAACACTTCCCATATATATAGGACTTTGAACAACCTTCGTAATTTCCGCTGTAAATATCTCAATACTACCCTAGTGCTATCAACCATCAAGCGTGCGACCCTACGGGTTCGGGAACATGTAGACATGATCCCATAGCGGGACCAATAACAGACTCCTCTCCGTTCAATAACCAATAGAGGGACCTGGATGCCCATTTTATTCGGACATATTCAACGAAGATCTTTATTGGTTGAACCATGATGTCAGGGATTTAGTTAACCCCGTATGCAATTCCCTTTGTCCAGCGATATGTCACTTGCCCGAGATTCAATCGTCGGTATCTCCATACCTAATTCAGTATCGTTACCGGCAAGTATCTCTACTCGTTTCGTAATACGAGGTCCAATGACTAAACTCATTAGTCACTTGAAGCTTCTCATGATGTTGTATTACAGAGAGGGCCCAGAGATATCTCTCTGTCAGACGGAGTGACAAATCCTAGTCTCAATCCATGCAACTCAACAGACACCTTCGGAGATACCTGTAGAGCACCTTTATGATCACCCAGCTACGAAGTGACGTTTGATAGAAAAAAAGTGGTCCTTTGGTGTCTGGGAGTGGCATGATCTCATGGTCTAAGGAACTGATACTTGACATGAAGACAGCTATAGCAAATAAATGATTCTAAGCTTATGGTTGGGTGTGTCCATCAGATCATTCTCCTAATGATTTGATCCCATTATCAAATGACAACTCATGCCTATGGTTAGGAAACCATAACCATCTTTGGTCAACAAGCTAGTCTAGTAGAGGCTTACTAGGGACATAGTGTAGTTTATGTTTTGACACATGTATTTATGTTTCCGGTCAATACAATTCTAGCTTCAATAATAAACATTTATCATGAACGGGAAATATGATAATAACCTTATTGCCTCTAGGCCATATTTCCAACAGGCTCCCACTTGCACTAGAGTCAATAATCTAGATTACAGGGTAATGAATCTAACACCCATGGAGTCTTTATGCTGAGCATGTTTTGCTCATGGGAGAGGTTTAGTCAACGGGTCCGCCACATTCAGATCTATATGTACTTTGCAAAGTTCTATGTCCCCATCCTTAATGTAATTATGAATGCAGTTGAAGCGGTGTTTGATGTGCTTGGTTTTCTTGTGAAACTTGGGCTCCTTGGCAATGGCAATGGCACCAATGTTATCACAAAAGATAGCCATTGGATCCGATGTAGTAGGTATCACCGCTAGGTCGGATATGAACCCTTTATCTAGACTCCTTCTTGTGTTGCTTCCGAAGCAGCTATATACTCCGCTTCACATGTAGATCCCGCTACGACCCTCTGCTTGTAGATGAACCAACTGACTTCCCCACCATTCAAAATAAATATGTGTCCGGTTTGTGACTTTGAGTCATCCGGATCAGTGTCAAAGCTAGCATCGACGTAACCCTTTACTACGAGCTCTTCGTCATTTCCATAAACATGAAACATGTCCTTAGTCCTCTTTAGGTACTTAAGGATATTTTTGACCGTTTTCCAGTGATCCACTCCTGGATTACTTTGATACCTCCCTTCCAAACTTATGGCAAGGCACACATGAGGTCTGGTACCCAGCATGACATACATTATAGAGCCAATGGTTGAGGCATAGGGGATGACCTTCATCCTTTCTCTTTCTTCTGCCATGGACGGGCTTTGAGTCTGACTCATCTTCACACCTTGCAACATAGGCAAGAATCCCTTCTTCAACTGGTCCATTTTGAACTTCTTCAAAATCTATTCAAGGTATATGCTTTTTGAAAGTCCCATCAAGCGTCTCGATCTATCTCTATAGATCTTAATGCCCACTATGTAAGCAGCTTCACCTAGGTCTTTCATTGAAAAACTCTTGTTCAAATAATCCGTTATGCTTTGTAGAAATTCTATATCATTTCCAATCAATAATATGTCTTCCACATATAGTATTAGAAATGCTACTGAGATCCCACTCACTTTCTTCTAAATACAAGCTTCTCCATAAGTTTGTATAAAACCAAAAGCTTTGATCACCTCATCGAAGCGTATATTCCAACTTCGAGATGCTTGCACGAGTCCATAGATGGATCGCTGGAGCTGGCATACCTTTTTAGCACCCTTAGATCGACAAAACCTTCCGGTTGCATCATATACAACTCTTCCTTAAGGAATCCATTAAGGAGTATTGTTTTCACGTCCATCTGCCAGATTTCATAGTTGTAATATGCGGCAATTGCTAACATAATTCTAACAGACGTCAGCATCACCACGAGCTAGAAAGTATCATCATAGTCAACCCCTTGAACTTGTCGAAAACCCTATGCGACAAGTTGAGCTTCATAGACGGTGACATTACCATCTGCGTATGTCTTCTTCTTGAAGATCCATTTGTTCTCAATGGCCTGTCGATCATCGAGCAAGTCCACCAAATTCCATACTTTGTTTTCATACATGGATCCTAACTCGGATTTCATGGCCTCAAGCCATTTGTTGGAATCCGGGCTCATCATTGCTTCTTCATAATTCATAGGTTTGCCATTGTCTAACGATATGGCTTCTAGGACAGGATTACCGTACCACTCTAGTGTGGAACTTACCCTGGTTGACCTACCAAGTTCAGTAGTAACTTGATCCGAAGTTTCATGATCATCATCATTAGCTTCCTCTTCGGTTGGTGTAGACATCACGAAAACTATTTTCTATGATGTGCTACTTTCCAATTAGAGAGAAGTTACGATTACCTCATCAAGTTCTACTTTCCTCGCACACACTTCTTTTGAGGGAAACTCCTTCTCTAGAAAGGACATATTCTTAGCAACAAAAATCTTGCCCCCGAATCTGTGATAGAAGGTATACCCGATGATTTCTTTAGGGTGTCATATGAAGACACACTTCTTCGCTTTGGGTTTGAGCTTATCAGGCTGAAGCCTCTTGATATCTGTGTCGCATCCCCAAACTTTAAGAAATGACAACTTAGGTTTCTTGCCAAACCATAACTCATACGGTGTCATATCAACGGATTTAGACAGTGCCCTATTTAAAGTGAATGTTGTTGTCACTAATGCATAACCCAAAAATTATAGTGGGAAATCGGTAAAAGACATCATAGAATGCACCATATCATATAAAGTATGATTACGACGTTCGAACGCAGCATTACCTGTGTTGTTCGAGGTGCGTGAGTTGTGGAATAATTCCACATTGTCCTAAATGTGTGCCAAACTCGTAACTTAAATATTCACGTCCATGATCATATCATTGAAACTTTATTTTCTTGTTACGATGATTCTCAACTTCATTCTGCAATTCCTTGAACTTTTCAAATGTTTTAGACTTGTCTTTCATTAAGTAAATATACCCATGTCTACTCAAATCGTCCGTGAAGGTAAGAAAAGAACGATATCCATCTCATGCTTCAACACTCATTGGACCGCATACATCGGTATGTTTTATTTCCAATAAGTCACTTGCCCACTCCATTGTTCCAAAAAACGGGGTTTTAGTCATCTTGCCCATGAGGCATCGTTCACATGTTTCGAATGATTGATAATCAAGTGATTCCAAAAGTTCATCATCATGGAGTTTCTTCATGCGCTTTACACCAATATGACCTAAGCAGAAGTGCCACAAGTATGTGGTAATATCATCATTAACTTTGCACCTTTTTGGCATCAATATTATGAACATGTGTATCACTACGATCGATATTCAATAATAATAAACCACTCAAGGGGTGCATGACCATAAAAGCTATTTGTCATGCAAATAGAACAACCATTATTCTCTGAATTAAATGAATAACCATCTCACAATAAACAAGATCCACATATAATGTTCAGGCTTAACGCAGACACCAAATACCTATTTTTTAGGGTCATAACAAATCCTGAAGGTAAACGTAGAGGAGCGTGGCGATGGCGATCACATCAACCTTGGATCCATTTCCAATGCGCATCATCACCTCATCCTTAGCTAGTCCATGTTTATTCTGCAGCTCCTGTTTAGAGTTACAAATATTAGCAACCGAACCAGTATCAAATACCCAGGTGCTACTACAAGCACTAGTATGGTACACATCAATGACATGTATATCAAATATACCTTTCTTGACATTGCCAACCTTTTTATCTGCCAAGTACTTGGGGTAGTTCCGCTTCCAGTGACCATTACCCTTTCAATAGAAGCACTCAGTCTCAGGTTTGGGTCCAGCCTTGGGTTTCTTCATCAGAGAGGCAACTTGCTTGCGGTTCTTCTTGAAGTTCCCTTTCTTTCCCTTGCCTTTATTGAAACTAGTGGTCTTGTTGACCATCAACACTTGATGGTCTTTTTTGATTTCAACATCCATGGCCTTAAGCATCACGAAGAGCTCAGGGATCATTTTCTCCATCCCTTGTATATTATAGTTCATCACAAACCCGTTTTAGCATGGGGGCAGTGACTAGAGAACTCTTTCAATCGCTACTTCATTTGGAAGATTAACTCCCAACTGATTCAAGCGGTTGTAGTACCCAGACATCTAGAGTATGTGCTCACTGACGGAGTTGTTCTCCTCCATCCTGCAGCTAAAGAACTTGTCGGAGGTGTCATACCTATCAATCTGGGCATGAGCCTGAAATACCAATTTCAGCTCCTAGAAGATCTCAAATGCTTTGTGTAGCTCAAAACATCTTTGAAGCCCCGGTTCTAAGCCGTAAAGCATGGCGCACTGAACTATCGAGTAGTCATCATTTCTTGTATGCCAGGCATTCATAGCGATTAGGTTTGCGGGAGCGGGTGGTTCACCTAGCGGTGCATCAAGGACGTAAACTTTCTATGCAGCAGTGAGGATAATCCTTGAATTGTGGACCCAATCTGCATAGTTGATTCCATCATCTTTTAACTTATCTTTCTCTAGTGTCGGTGCAACAGACACCAATGTTTGTGGCCCAGACTCACGCACAGGCGTAAAGTTGTTTATACATCAGGTATCTATGTTTATACACCAACGTTAAGCCAGAGAAGACGCTCTTCGTGAAATCAAGGAGAACATTAAGATCAGTTCAAAGGACATCATTGCTACTTCTTGAGCTTGCGTTGGTTTTTCCCTTAAAGAGGAAAGGGTGATGCAGGAAAGTAGATTTAGTATTTCCCTTTGTTTTGAGAACGAAGGTGTAAATCTAGTAGGAGACAAAGCACAAGTCACTGAATACCTGCATAAACAAACAACAACTTGCGCCCAATGCGATAAATGGGTTGTCAATCCCTTCACGGTTACTTGCAAAGGGGAGATCTAATAGAGATAGATAAACGGTAAAGTAAATATTTTTGGTATTTTTGGTTGATAGATCAGAAAGTAAAAGATTGCAAAATAGTAGATCGGCAAATAATATGACGGAAACTAGAACTTGTATGATGGAAAATAGAACTTGTATGATGGAAGATAGACCTGGGGGGCATAGGTTTCACTAGAGGCTTCTCTCATGATAGCAAATAATACGGTGGGTGAACAAATTACTGCCGAGCAATTGATAGAAAAGCGCAAAGTTATGACGATTTGTAAGGCAATGATCATGAATATACGCATAACGTCTGTGTCAAGTAGACCGGAATGATTCTGCATCTACTACTATTAATCCACACGTCGACCGCTATCCAGCATGCATCTAGAGTATTAAGTTCATAAAGAATGGAGTAACACATTAAGCAAGATGACATGATGTAGAGGAATTAACTCAAGCAATATGATGAAAACCCCATCTTTTTATCCTCGATGGCAACAATACAATACGTGCCTTGCTGCCCCTACTGTCACTGGAAAAGGACACCGCAAGATTGAACCCAAGGCTAAGCACTTCTCCCATTGCAATAAAAACCAATCTAGTTGGCTAAACCAAACCGATAGTTCGAAGAGAATTACAAGGATATCAAATCATGCATATAAGAATTCAGAGGAGATTCAAATAATATTCATAGATAAGCTGATCATTAATCCATAATTCATCAGATCTCGGCAAACACACAGCAAAAATGTATTACATCAAATAGATCTCCAAGAACGTTGAGGATAACGTGGTATTGATAATCAAAGAGAGAGAAGAAGCCATCTAGCTACTAGCTATGGACCCGTAGGTCTGAGGTAAACTTCTCACACTTCATCGAAAGGGCAATAGAGTTGATGTAGAAGCCCTCCTTGATCGAATCCCACACCGGCAGGACACCAAAAAAAGGCTCCTAGATGGGATCTCATGGGTACAAAAGGTTGCGGTGGTGGAAAAGTGTTTTCGTGGCTCTCCTGGTTGGTTTGGGGATATAAGAATATATATAGGCGAAAGAATTAGGTCGGTGGAGTCACGAGGGGCCCATAAGGGTGGGGGCGTGCCCTCCGTCCTTGTGGCCACCTCGTGGCTCTTCTGACTTCATCTCC
Organism: Triticum dicoccoides; assembly: GCF_002162155.2. Lineage (NCBI taxonomy): Eukaryota > Viridiplantae > Streptophyta > Magnoliopsida > Poales > Poaceae > Triticum > Triticum dicoccoides. The sequence goes on from NC_041386.1 coordinate 289,196,074, forward strand.
AAGTCTCCTGGTTTTCTTCTGGTCCAAGAAAAATCATCGCAAAGGTTTTATTCCGTTTGGACTCCGTTCCGTATTCCTTTTGTGTGAAACTCTAAAACAAGGAAAAACATAAACTGGCGCTGGGCTCTAGGTTAATAGGTTAGTCCCAAAAATATTATAAAATAGCATATTAATGCGTATAAGACATCCAAAACAGATAATATAATAGCATGGAACAATAAAAAAATGTAGATACGTTAGAGACGTATCAAGCATCCCCAAGCTTAATTCCTGCTCGTCCTCGAGTAGGTAGATGATAAAAACCAAATTTTTGATGGGAAATGCTACCTAACATATTTATACATGTAATTTCTTTATTGTGGCATGAATGTTTGGATCCATATGATTCAAAACAAAAGTTTAATATTGACATAAAACAATAGTACTTCAAGCATACTAACAAGGCAATTATGTCTTCTCAAAATAACATGGCCAAAGAAAGCTTATCCCTACAAAATCATATAGTCTGGCTATGCTCCATATTCATCACACAAAATATTTAAATCATGCACAACCCTGATGACAAGCCAAGCAATTGTTTCATACTTTTGATGTTCTCAAACTTTTTCAACTTTCACGCAATACATGAGCGTGAGCCATGGATATAACACTATAGGTGGAATAGACGATGGTGGTGGAGAAGACAAAAGGAAGGAGATAGTCTCACATCAACTAGGCATATCAACGGGCTAAGGAGATTCCCATCAATACATATCAATGTGAGTGAGTAGGGATTGCCATGCAACAGATGCACTAGAGCTATAAGTTTAAGAAAGCTCAAAAGGAAACTAAGTGGGTGTGCATCCAACTTGCTTGCTCAGGAAGACCTAGCACAATTTGAGAAAGCCCATCACTGGAATATACAAGCCAGGTTCTATAATGAAAAAATCCCACTAGTATATGGAAGTGATAATATAGGAGACTCTCTATCATGAAGATCATGGTGATACTTTGAAGCACAAGTGTGGTAAAAGTATAGTAGCATTGCCCCTTCTCTCTTTTCTTTTTTTAATTTGGGACTTCTCTCATTTTTTTGGCCTCTTTTTTTCGTCCGGAGTCTCATCCCAACTTGTGGGGGAATCATAGTCTCCATCATCCTTTCCTCACATGGGACAATGCTCTAATAATGAAAATCGTCACACTTTTATTTACTTACAACTCAAGAATTACAACTCGATACTTAGAACAAAATATGACTCTATGTGAATGCCTCCGGCAGTGTACTGGGATGTGCAATGAATTAAGAGTGACATGTATGAAAGAATTATGATCGGTGGCTTTTCCACAAATACATTGTCAACTACATGATCACACATAGCAATATGACAATGATGAAGCATGTCATAATAAACATAACGGTGGAAAGTTGCATGGCAATATATCTTGGAATGGCTATGGAAATGCCATAATAGGTAGGTATGGTGGCTGTTTTGAGGAAGGTATATGGTGGGTTTATGGTACCGGCAAAAGTTGCGCGGCACTAGAGAGGCTAGAAATGGTGGAAGGGTGAGGGTGCGTAAAATCCATGGACTCAACATTAGTCAGAAAGAACTCACATACTTATTGCAAAAATCTATTAGTTATCAAAATGAAGTACTACACGCATGCTCCTAGGGGGATAGATTGGTAGGAAAAAACCATCGCTCGTCCCCGACCTCCACTCATAAGGAAGACAATCAATAAATAAATCATGCTCGGACTTCATCACACAACGGTTCACCATACATGCATGATACGGGAATCACAAACTTTAACACAAGTATTTCTAAAATTCACAATTACTTTCTAGCATAACTCTAATATCACCATCTTCATATCTCAAAACAATCATAAGGAATCAAACTTCTCATAGTATTCAATGCACTTTATATGAAAGTTTTTATTATATCCCTCTTGGATGCCTATCATATTAGGACTAATTCTATAACCAAAGCAAATTACCATGCTGTTTAGAGACTCTCAAGATAATATAATTGAAGCATGAGAGTTCAAAAATTTCTATAAAATAAAGCCACCGCCGTGCTATAAAAGATATAAGTGAAGCACGTAGAGCAAAATTGTATTGCTCAAAAGATATAAGTGAAGCACATAGCGTATTCGAATAAATAACGATTCATCCGTGTCTCTCTCAAAAGGTGTGTAAAACAAGGATGATTGTGGAAAACTAAAAAGCAAAGACTCAAATCACACAAGACGCTCCAAGCAAAACACATATCATGTGGTGAATAAAAATATATCCTCAAGTGAAGTTACAGATAGACGAAGACGAAAGAGGTGATGCCTTCCGGGGCATCCCTAAGCTTAGGCTCTTGGTTGTCCTTGTATATTACCTTGGGGTGCCTTGGGCATCCCCAAGCTTAGGCTCATGCCACTCCTTATTGCATAGTCCATCAAATCCTTACCCAAAACTTCAAAGCTTCAGAACACAAAACTCAATAGAAAATCTCATAAGCTCTGTTAGTATAAGAAAATAAATCACCACTTTTGGTAATGTTGTGAACTCAATATTTATTTATATTGGTGTAATATCTACTATATTCCAACTTTTCCATGGTTCAAACCCCCGATACTACCCATAGATTCATCAAAATAACCAAACAACACATAGAAAATAGAATCTGTCAAAAATAGAACAATTTGTAGCAATCTGGAGATTTAGAATACTTCTGTAACTCCAAAAATTCTGAAAAATTAGGACAACCTAAGAAATTTGTTTATTAATCTTCTGCAAAATAATCGGTATTTTATCGCGCCGATGCTAAAAACGAAAATTAATCTCCTGGGCGCAAACGTTTATGTTTTTCAGCAAGATCAAATCAACTATCACCGTAAGCTATCCGAAAGGTCTTACTTGGCACAAACACTAATTAAAACATAAAAACTACATCTAACTAGAGGCTACATAAATTATTTAATGCAAAACAGGACCTAAAAAGCAAGAACAAAAATAAAACTGGGTTGCCTCCCAACAAGCTTTATTGTTTAACGCCCTTAGGTAGGCATAAAACACAAATAGATCTAGGTATTGTCATCTTTGGCATGCAAATTTTCAATTACACACTTGTAGCTCTTAGGAGATTCTCTTGTTTTATCTACGATCAAACTCCTAGGAAATAAATCAAGCAATTCATTCGTGACAATTGGTTCCTTAATGATATCGAGAAGATTGGGGTGAACACTTATCGATTTAAGATCTTCATTATCTTTACTAGAACATTCACCGTTATTCTTAGGAACTTAAGTAAACTTGGCAATTTTAGTACGAGCAAGATTTTGAGTAGTTTTAACGGAGGAAAAATTGGAACACAAGTTGGTAATAGTATCCTCTAGTTTGCCAATTCTAGTAGAATCTTGATCCATTTTTTTGTTAACCATGGGTTCCTTTTCCCTAAGATTCTTTACAGTGACTCCTACTTTAGATCCATATTGAGTAATCTGATTATGAAACTTTTTATCAAAATTTTCAATCAATTCAATGGTGGCAATCTTATTCTCAATAATATCAAGCCTTTGCATTACATGCTCCAAGGTTAAAACAGTTTCATTGATCAAAAGGGGTGGTGGGCCTAACAAATCTATCATGGCATTATAAGAATCAAAAGTATGGCTACCCAAGAAATTACCTCCGGTAATGGTATATAGAACATATCTATTCCAAGGAGTAACACCCACATAAAAAATACGAAGAAGAACGGCAGTAGATTGCTTTCGAGTAGATCTATTTTGAGCATTGCAAATTCTATACCAAGCATCCTTTAAATTTTCTACCTCCCTTTGTTTGAAATTGAGGAGTTCATTATCGAGATTGCTGACAATGATGGGAGGACTAGCCCTGAAGCAAGACAAACGACAGAGGGGTGAGGAAAAGGCAAAAAAATTCGAAAATCATTTTAGAAGTGGGGGAGAGGAAAACGAGAGGTGAATGGCGAATAATGTAATGCAAGAGATGAGAGTTTATGATGGGTACTTGGTATGTGTTGACTTGGCGTAGATCTCCCCGGCAACAACGCCGGAAATTCTTCCTGCAACTTCCTGACCTTGCATTGGTTTTTCTCTTGAAGATCAAAGGGTGATGCAGCAAAGTAGAGTAAGTATTTCCCTTAGTTTTGAGAACCAAGGTATCAATCCAGTAGGAGATAACGCATAAGTCATCGAATACCTGCACAAAGAAATAACAACTTGCACCCAACAAGATAAAGGGTTGTCAATCCCTTCACGGTTACTAGCAAAGGTGAGATCTGATAGAGATAGATAAACGATAAAGTAAATATTTTTAGTATATTTAGCTTATAGATCGGAAAGTAAAAGATTGCAAAATAGTAGATCGGAAACAAATATGATGGAAACTAGAACTTGTATGATGGAAAATAGAACTTGTATGATGGAAGATAGACCTGGAGGCATAGGTTTCACTAGAGGCTTCTCTCCTGATAGCAAATAATACGGTGGGTGAAAAAATTACTGCCGAGCAATTGATAGAAAAGCGCAAAGTTATGACGATATCTAAGGCAATGATCATGAATATAGGCATCACGTCCGTCTCAAGTAGACCAAAATGATTATGCATCTACTACTATTAATCCACACATCAACCGCTATCCAGCATGCATCTAGAGTATTAAGTTCATAAAGAACGGAGTAACGCATTAAACAATATAGCATGATGTAGAGGAATTAACTCAAGCAATATGATGAAAATCCCAAGATTGAATCCAAAGCTAAGCACTTCTCCCATTGCGAGAAAAACCAATCTAGTTAGCCAAACCAAGCCGATAGTTCGAAGAGAATTACAAATATATCCAATGCATATAAAAATTCAGAGGAGATTCAAATAATATTCATAGATAAGCTGATGATAAATCCATAATTCATCGGATCTCGGCAAACACACCGCAAAGATGTATTACATCAAATAGATCTCCAAGAACATCGACGAGAACATGGTATTGAGAATCAAAGAGAGAGAAGAAGCCATCTAGCTACTAGCTATGGATCCGTAGGTCTGAGGTACACTACTCACGATTCATCGGAAGGGCAATAGAGTTGATGTACAATCCCTTCGTGATCGAATCCCCCTCCGGCAGAACGCCGGAAAAGGCCCCTAGATGGGATCTCACAGGTACTGAAGGTTGCGGCAGTGGAAAAGTGTTTTTGTGGCTCTGCTGGTTGGTTTGGGGATATATGAATATATATATATATATATATATATATATATATATATATTAATATATAAATATATAGGTGAAAGAATTAGGTCAGAGGAGTCACGAGGGGCCCACAAGGGTTGGGGCGTGCCCTACACCCCTGGGCGCGCCCTCCGTCCTTGTGGCCACCTCGTAGCTCTTCTGACTTCATCTCCAAGTCTCCTGGTTGTCTTCTTGTCCAAGAAAAACCATCGCGAAGGTTTTATTTCATTTGGACTCCATTTGGTATTCCTTTTCTATGAAACTCTAAAACAAGGAAAAAACAAAAACTGGAACTGGGCTCTAGGTTAATAGGTTAGTCACAAAAATAATATAAAATAGCATATTAATGCATACAAAACATCCAAAACAGATAATATAATAGCATGGAACAATAAAAAATTATAGATACGTTGGAGACGAATCAATCATTTTAGAGGAGCCTCCTGTGTCGGGCAGGAGAGACCGGCCCGGTCGAGGCCGTTCCTAAAATACAAGACTAATTCTCCCTGACAAGGCTTGCCAGGGCCGCCAAAATCAGAACCAACCAGGCTCCCTATCGGCAGGCCTTCACCAAGATGCCACTGCCCCACCTCATCATACACTAGTCATTAATCAGTGCGGTGTCAAGCTCTCAAATACCCAAGTGGATCCCGTTGAGCACGTGGCAGCAGGGCGAGGAGGAGATTAGCTTTACTGACACCCGTATAGACGGCGTGTCACATTACTAAGGCGAAGATGGATAAGCAGCATGGTAGGCTTGCCGGCTTCAACCTCAGCATGACACCTAACAGTGCATTTAATGCACTTTATCGTAACTACTGGAGTTAGGTATGATAGCACTGTTAAATATCTAAGCACATCTAAATGACTATTTTGCTACTTTGGTCGCCACTTGAGCTATAAAAGGAGGACCAAGGCTACCTAGCAAAGGGTTTGAATTTTAGACCCCCTAACACTTGTACGTGCACGCTAACCCCCCACCCCCCACCCCCCCGAGGCATCCTTGCCAGGCTGGAGCATGCCGCGTGTTCCTCCAGATCAATCCACCTTAGTAGGAGTAGGCTTCTACGCTGCAAAGCGGCCCGAACCTGGGTAAAAGAGAGTTTTCCATTGCTGTGCTACCTTGTTGTTTCTGCTCTTTGCGCAATGTGACCGTCCCCTTGTCGAACCACAAAGGGGCACCCCTGCCCCATAGGCGATCATGCTTCCACGCCCACATCTTTGGTGCGCCAGGCAAGGGGCACCGCTTGCGCGAACCTGAAGCAGCAACTAGCTCGTCGATCTTCGTCATCAACTTCTCCGTCGATGGCTCCCAAGAAGAAGAGCGGCGCGATGGCACAGCTGTCCACTTCTAAAGCTCCACCACCCGCCATTGCAACCAGGAGCATCACCATGACGGTGGGTGGAGAAAACATTATGGATGGTGTTACCGACACTGATGGTGCGGCTGTCGTCCCCGCCGCGACTAGAGCAAGAACCAGGTCCGCTCACACAGCCTCGCTCCCCCATATTTTTGGCGAGCATGAACATACCGGCGCGGGCCAAGGCGACACTCAACTTCCAACTCCCCGCCGAACCAGTGAGCGTGACCAGCGCAGCATCGACGCCCGCTTCGATGCAAGCCAGGATCCATTGGCGGCACCGTCCAGAGGGGCATCGACGGGACACATGCTCCGTCCTACACAAGGTGGCCGCAACAAGGCTCCAAGCGGTGCCGTCGATCCTCCATGACCGCGTTCGCATGGGAAGGGCCCGGTTGATCAGCACGCTGGCCATCAAGAACAGCTTCGGCCACATGAAACCGCTCTTGTAATTGGTCCAAGACGGCAGGGGCATGACGGCGCTCCTTCTGGTTCGTCCAGAAGATGAACGGTGTTGCGTTATGCCTCCCATGCCATGCCAGAGACGGTGGCCGAAGTGATGGCAAGAGCATAGTTGTCGCTGAACTTTCCTCCAGCAGCAAATAAGATGGATGAATGGAGAGCTACCATTCAGTGCCTCATTGGGTTTGTTGAAGCAAACAAGTCGCAGCATGCAGAGCTCTCGCGATGCCTGCAGACGATGCCAGCAGCCCCCATGGGCGTCCACGTTGAGAAGACTACACCTACGATGCAGTCTCCTATGTGGCAGCCCACCCAAGGGCAACCATGATGAGCTCAATGACCCCAAGGCGATGATGATCATGTTGAGGCGGGCGACTGGTGGATGGAGGTCAAAGAGCTCCGTTCCCGGTGAGCATAGGCGGCCTTGCTGCTCGCACATGTCCCATCGAGCCTGTGAGGTGGACAGGATGCACACATCCCGTCGAGCCTGCGCGACGAACTGCTCAAACGTGTCTCATTGAGCCTGCATGACCGACTTCTCGCACTCATCCCGTCTAATCAAACAGTTGCACACATGCCACCGAGTATGGTTAAATTTTGCCACAAAATACAAAGATGACCAATTAGCGAGGACGGAGGTTGTACTATCCCATAAGAAAAGAGGGACACGTGGCCGCACTTAAATGGTTACAGGAACACACATGGTTCATGTTGTACAACCATTTGTGATATTAACGTGTTAGCTATTTGTTCCAAAAGGACTTCATTGGCTATTAATGTGTGCACCTTTGTCTCAAACCGGACGATTTTTTTACCACGGCATATATGTGCCATGTCATGAAACCATGCCAAGTTTCATTCTTTTTGGGTGAGTTTTTTATTTACTGGATTCAAAAACCGAGATTCTTAATGTTTCAGGATGACGAGACATTTGTAATACATTCCCATTCCTTCAATGAGACCTAAACATGCACCCAAGAACACATGTATGATTTTCCACCCATTTTGCTTCAATGGAGCATGTGCTTGTAGTTCGAAATTGAATTATGGACTACATTAAATGCATAGAAAACTCAATTAATATATAAACTGGCCAAATGAACACTGAACAATTTCAAATTTCAGCAAGACACTCCTATTATTCTATGGTGCCTGTAGAAAACAAAATACTTGTCACTGGCTGTAACACCCCGGATGTAACTTTCCTTATTTGTAACTCCAACTCTTGCCATTTCCGGCTATATGATATGATATTTCCTTCATGGTTGGGTTTTTGTCTTTCGTTTTGTATTTTGTTCATGTCATGCATTTCATATCATGTCATCACGTGCATCTCAATTGCATTCATGTTCGTCTCATGCATCCGGTCTTTTTCCCCGTTGTCCGTTTTGCAATCCGACACTCCCACATGCACCCATTGCACCCCTCTAATCTCTTTTCGTTAGCGGGAGAAAAAAAAATTCTCTGAATGGGTCGAGATTTGTCGAGTGGCGTTGGTACATCACCAGTAGGCCGCCTGTCAAATTTCGTTCCATTTGGAGGTTGTTTGATGCCCCAACGGTTAACCGGGTAACTGTAAAAGCCCCTCTTTTGTTGCAGCCCAGCACCCCTCCAAAATAGCACAATAGCCCATCTAAACCCCATCCATGCTCTCTGTCATTGGATCACGATCGTGTGGGCTAAAACCGCACCTCATTTGGACTCTCCTAGCTCCCCCTACCTATAAATATGTGTCTTCCCCGAAATTTTCGCAGTACAAACCCTAGAAATCGCCCCTCCGCACCGCCGGACATGTCCGACCCAGACCGGACGAAATCACGCCGCCGCTCCTAGCTAACCAGCGCCTGGCATATGGCCTCCTTCTGCCATCCACCGTGCCGGCCCGCCCCCGGCCCCTGCGGGCCCATCCGCCACCGCCACCCGACTGCGACTCCATCGCCTGCGCTGCTCCCCACCACCGCTCCGGTCGCCGCCTCCAACACACCGCCGCCCCGCTCGCCGGCCGCCGCCCCGCTCGCCGGCCGCCGCCTGCTACTCCACCGACCGCGCCGCCGCCTCCCATCGACCCCGGCCTCGGGAGCCGCCGCCCGCACCTTTCCGACGAGTTCCGGAGCTCCGGTGAGCTTCTCTGACCTTTTTCCACGGTCTCTCCCTCCAACCTCGGCGAGAACCCCGGCCATCCTTGATCCCCGTGCCAAACCATAGATCTGGGATCCGGAGGGTGAGATTTTGTTGTCATGAAATTCTAGCATTTTGGGCACCCCTTTGTCATGCCGTATCTCATTGCTCATGACTCCAAATCATGCATATGATATATCAAAATGTTCGTCTCGTGATGCTCCTCATGTTAGTGTCATTTTCATGCATGTTACTGTCCATATTGATGCCATTATCCTCCTTGAAAAAGTGCTATATGATGTTAACTGCTGGCATTTAACAGAACTTGATGATTTGTCATTTTCATTGCAATTTGTGTGTGCATCCTATGAGCATGATGTCTACATGTTTTATGATCTCCATCATGCCATCTTTACAGTGGTGCAAGTCCTGTATTTTTAGGATTTGTGTGGTGACTAGCACAAGCATGAAAACTAGGCTATGCGATGTTGCTGATTTCATACACTTAGTGATTTTGCGATGTCCTTTTCCTGTTACATTTTGATGCTATGTAAACTTGTTGCTACCATGAGATCCATGCACATTTTGAGATTTTTCAGTAAGCTTGTTTTGTAGATGTGGTATTGCTCTATCCATCCGTGCCTCTGGTTGCCATTATGGAGTACTCTAGCTTGTCATTACCATGCTCTACTTTTGCTAAAAATTGTACCTGGCAAATTGTTGACATGAGATTCAATATTGCCATGTCTTTTGCAAGTGATGCATGTACCCTATGAACTTGATCTTGCCATTCTTAGCTTTTTGAACATGTCTACTTCATCTTGGTTACCTTTTTATGCCATGAAATGCCTTGTGGTGAGTGAATTGAGCTTGCAAAATTGCTATCATGAATCTGTTCCTGCCATGCTCTGTTTTTCTTCTAAGTCTGAAACTGTTCATATAACTTGCCATGTTTGCATGGGTGCTACCATATTTTCCATGCATATTTTGGTAAAGTTCAGTAAGGGTTTTTTTATCTATGTCTTCAGTACTAGCATGCCAATCCTTTTTTTTGCCATGATATGTTCCTGTAGCACGTTGTTTGCTAGCTCTAAACATTGCTTCCTGATGCTGTTTTGACATGTTTAGTATTTTCTCTAAGTCTGTGAATCTGTTATCATTTCATTTTTGCCATGCTATTTTGAGCTTGTTCTGGTGAGAACTAGCAGGATCTCAGTGTTCATGGTTTGTAGAGCTTCACCTGTACTTTATGGTCATGTGATTTGTGACTATGTTGGAGTGATGTAGCATAGTATATTGTTGCATTCTAAGTGTTATGATGCTGTTAATCGTAGATTTGCAAAATTCTTGTTTTGCTTGTCATTTGCAAACCGTGCATCCGTTTCCAGTGATCCTTATATTGATTTCGACCGAAATCACTTCATTTTTCCAACAACATACTTGTTTTGCCAAGTTGATTCCTTGATCATCCTTTTCCTTCCGGAGTACCCATATGCATTGCATGTCATACCTTGCATTCCATGCCATGTCTTGCATCATGTTGCTTGTGCATTGCACCATGATTGATTTTTGTTCCGTTGCTTGTGTTCTTGCTTTGGGTAGAGCTGGGAAACAATTACATGAACGAGGAACCTGTTGAGTACGCTAACGAGGAGAAAGCTTTCGACAACTCAGAGAACATTGCAGGCAAGATGACCATTACCCTCGATATCACTTCTATCCTTGCTTGCTAGTTGTTTGTTCTATCGCTATGTCGCGCTACCTACCACTTGTTATAGCATTCCTCCCATATTGCCATGTCAAGCCTCTAACCCACCTTCCTAGCAAACCGTTGTTTGGCTAAGTTACTGCTTTTGCTCAGCCCCTCTTATAGCGTTGCTAGTTGCAGTTGCCTTGCAGGTTATTCCATGTTGGAACACGGATATTTTGGGATATCACAATATCTCTTATTTAATTAATGCATCCATATACTTGGCAATGGGTGGAAGGCTCGGCCTTATGCATGGTGTTTTGTTCCACTCTTGCCACCCTAGTTTCCGTCATACCGGTGTTATGTTCCTTGATTTTGCGTTCCTTACGTGTTTGGGGTCATGGGACCCCCTTGACAGTTCACTTTGAATAAAACTCCTCCAGCAAGGCCCAACTTTGGTTTTACATTTTCCTGACAATCTATAACTTTCCATTGGGTTCTGCAGACCCGAGGATCATCCTTATTTTAACCCC